>NW_027509205.1:11705000-12305000 GCF_051911475.1 Siphateles boraxobius | reverse complement strand
CATGTTTCTGTGGTATACTGGAAAACAATATGCATTTTCAAAAGGATTTTATTGACAAAAAAAATCCTTCATGTTGATCCTTCATAACCTCTTCAATTCGCTCTGGCATGCATCAGCATCTGGGCCAAATCCTGACTAATGTCGATCCATTCTTTCCTTATTAGTGTTAAGAGTTGGGGACTTATGCTTGTCGACTCGCCTTTTGAGGATTGATCACAGGTTCTCTACGGGATTAAGATCCAGGGAGTTGCCTGGCCATGGAACAAACATTTCAATTAAACACTCAAAGCCAGTTGATTCTTGCCTTGTGACATGGTGCTCCATCATGCTAGAAAATGCACAGATCATCACAGAATTGCTCCTGGATAATTGGGAGAAGTTGCTTTTGCCGGATGTTTTGATACCATTCTTTATCCATGGGACTGGATGAAAAGCAACCCCACACATGGATGGTCCGAGGGCTGTGCTGGTAAACTTGACAACCGCACCACCGCGGTGGCTGAGTAGCACCGGCGGTAGTCCGCCAAGTTTTTTGTATGTGAATGCTGTTTTACATGAATATTATGACACGAGTGAAGCACAAAGCTTTGTTTACAAAAGAAATAGTAGGTTAGCAATTAAGTGTTGCATCGCATCCATGGAAACATTTGGATTCAAGACGAATGAGAGTTGTGCGTGAGCCAATAAATTTAAGCTTTGTCGGCTTTGAATTCTAGTTTTAGATCTGGTCACCCGATTATATCAGCGAATTTAACAATATTCCATTAGTTGTTCCATATAGAAAGCTGGATGGTCTATTTTTAAACAAAACAATTAAAAAAGAAAAAAAAACAACTAGCTTACTCTCTGTTTATGTAGGCTAATGCGAAGATGATGAGTCAGCATCGTCAACTTAATCTTTGCAGCCGACACTGACATATAAAACACTAGTTTATTAATAAACAATTAAAATGTCTCCTTGCTATATTTGACACATTCATTATCATTACTTTTGCCTTTTCTTTGTGACCGCTGTTATTGGCAGCCTCACCCTCTGGTTACATGAACTCAACTGCATTAGCACTGAAATAATGGAGATTTTATTTGAGAGAATAATCGCACAACCTATTTGATATTCTATAATTAAATCAACTAATCGTATATTCAAAAATCGTGACTCATCCCTGCATGGAATCTCTTGTTTCTTTTTCCAAATCTTCACTCACGTCTCACCCATTTTCGAAGGGGATTATAAACGTTTCTTCCTTGGTTCGCTTTTAATTGGGCCTATTATATTTGTATGCTTTACTGTGGTAAAGTAGAAAAACATTGTAGGACAGACAGCCTACATTTTTACTTGCACGTCAAATTATTTTTAACACAGTGTGTGCTTGTTATTAGACATAAGGCACGTCAAAATTATTTGTAAACCGCGTTTCACACTTGCGGGTGTTTTTTTCTTTTTTTCTTCAGTTTCACTTTCTCTGGCAGCGCAAAATCAAACATAGCCTAAATGCCTTGCCCTTGTGGAAGATAAAATTCGCTCTACATAACTTTTACAACTAGTAGAAAACATGAAGATATCAGAAAAGAGATCGATGGTTTCTTTCCTGCTCGTGTCCCACATCCCTCTCAAAGCACAGAGCGGTAGACTATATGACGCATCTTTAAAAAAAAAAATAGATTTAACTTTATTATATTTAAGTTACCATTATTTATTATATTTAAGTTACCATTTTTTACTGATATTTATCTCAATGCTTTACAGGCTTTAGTATGTGGTTTCTTTGACGGAATTGCTCAAATAAACACCTTTTTTATTTTTATTTTTTTATTTAAACAACCCCCCAACCACTGTACCACCGCCGGTAGTTGGTCCATTACCACCACGGTGGTAAAAAACTGCCACTGTCGGATGCTTCACTGCTGGCACGACACAGGATTCATGTTCGCGTTCACCTTTTCTTCTCTGGACAATTGATTTTCCAGATGTCCCAAACAGTCAGAAGGAGCCTTCATCAGAGAAATTAACGTTTTACCATTTTTTGCTGTCCAATTCTTGTACTTCCTGCAAAATTTCAGTCTGTCCTTGATGTTTTTGCTCTAAAGCCTGGGACATACCAAGCTGCTGACGAAAGCTGACGAAAGCTGACTGTGTTGCTACTCGTCGGTAATCAAAAATCCAAAAATCTAAACACACCAAGAGGACTACTGACCACTGTCAACTAGCACCTGTGTTCTGTGCCTGCGTGTAAGAATATCAGTGTCTATATCAGCAGATATCAATAGGTATTTTCGTCGTTCAAAAAACGTAAACTGAAACTAGAAATGCAGATATACAAACCGTGAACAAGTCCGAGCTTGGTTACCATTTTGAATGTCAGTCATGCTGATCACTTTCTTAATTCCAGTCGGCTCATGCTGTTATGAAAATATTTACGCATTGGAATGCTCAGGCAAGATGACGTGAAATTATAACAGGCTGTGCTGTCTTGGCTTCTTTGCTCGCTTTCATCACTTTCACTTTGTGCACTGACGCTAAGCTGAACAGCCAATCAGAGTTCTCTCTCTCTCACTGCCGCCGATTCAACATGTTGAATCGGCCCGAAAAACCCAGATGGCATCCACGTAGAGCCAAACGACGCTCAAAAAAGCCCCGACACTGGCTGACTGTGTTGGTGTCATGGGTTTACTGATGATTTTAAACCGGGTCAGTTTTAGGGTTAGGGTTGGGGGCAGCTTTAGGATCTATGGGATTTTAGCAGAAACTATGGTTATCATGGTAAATTTGATAGATTTCATAAATCTTGCAGATGAACTTCTATGTAAATGCATTTTTCTTATAATCCAAAGATCTATTTACACAGGACATTTCCTTGTACAGGGAAGCCGGCTGTTTGCTGTGCCAGTCTGGTCTGTAATTACCCATATAGCCGGGTTGATCTGCTGGAGTGGTGCAGAATGAGATGAGCCGGGGGGCGGGTGGGAGATCCAGCCTTCGTCACGTGCACGAGAGTGTGAGAGAGCATCACAGGATCGTCCTTGGAGTTCTGGGATTTTTTTTCCTGCTATAAAGACATGGATGCATCGACAGCAACTGCAAAGCAGATGAAATTAGGCCAAAACAGTTCTCCATCCACTGTCACGTGACTGAGAGTCATGTTCATTCTAATCTGAAAAATGAAGACTACCCGGAAGTGCGAAAAACTGCAATACATCGAAAATCTGCTAGGGGCAGGTCCCAAAAGGGAGCAAATGTCCATAGACCCCCATGTTAAAATGTCCGTTTTCACAGCATAAATTCATGTTTTTACAGGTTGGTCCCATGGACTTTTATTGTATTTTTCGAAAGGTTCCGAGTGCCTGACAACTGTGAGGGGGGTGAATGTTTTTCTAACTCGTTAGTTTAGATCGTATTGAGATATAAATTGTATGACAAATAAGGGTGTGGTTAATTTTGATTGACAGCGTGATTGACAGCTGATAACGGGCTGCGCCGAGTGGAATTCCTGAAATTTGACGTCTCGGCCATGATCTGACACAACACATCATACCACCTCTGTATCCTTTCTGAACAAGATTTTCTAAGATGGCGCCGCCCATACCCCCCATAAACGGCCTCAAAACCATTCTTTAGAAAGTCTATGGGTGACGTCACAGATGCTTTGTCCATATTTTTTACAGTCTATGGTTTTCACCTCCTCCTTGGTGTTAACGTTTCTTGAGCACCAAAGCAGCATATTAGAATGATTTCAGGATTTCAGATCAAGTAACACTGAAGACTGGAGTAATGATGCTGAAAGTTCAGCTTTGACATCACTGGATAAATTACATTTTAAAATATCAAAACAGGAAAAAAAAGTATTTTAGTTGTAAATTAATAGTATTTAATAATATTGCTGTTTTTACTGTGTTTTTGATTAAATAAATGCAGTCTTGATGAGCATAAAATGCTTCTTTCAAAAACATTAAAAAATATTTCTGACCTCATAACATTTGTTTTTTGAAATAAATAGTAAAAACTATTAGTTGGAACCCTCTGCTTTTTTTTAATTTAGGTGTAATAATTTCCTCATAATAATGAATCATTATTGGTCATTAATAAAAAGAACAATAACCTTATCATCAGAGAACCGTGAACAGGCAAATGTTTTGTTACTTTTTTTTTTTTATATTCATTTAAAATTTCAGGGGGTAATTCTTGTAAATATTTTAGGTCAAAGGGGTTCGACTGACAAAACATTAGTTAATCCCTGCTCTAATACCTTTCTTTGTCTCTTTTGCTTTACCCATTATCTCACTTTCCTACTATCGTTCACTACCATCTCTCTCCGTCTCTCTCTCCAATGCTGGTTTCTGTCTTCGAATCCTAGTGAACTGGGAACTGAATGTGAGAGTGGCAGCAGATAGGGCTTTGTAGTTTGTAGTCCAGGCACGGCTAATCATGGTTACTAGTTTTATTCATTCTGTATTATTCATGGCAATGAAAAGCAGAATTTAGTTGAAAAACATTGAGTCTGTCCTGGCCGCCAGTCATTTGGCATGGTGTACCTGTGTTCTGGAGATGGAAGCTTGATCTGCCCTCACATCCCTGTAAAAATTGCGGTATCACATGCTTTGAATGCCCTTCAGCTAACCTTGAGTTTACAAAGAAATGGGTTTAATTAATCACTTTCCGCTGTTCCTTAGAATGGTGTTATTAATCATCTAGGATTAGGCATCTGGTCTCTTGGTAGCATTAGCCTAACTCATGGTACGAAGAGTGCTGACTCAAACTTGCTGTCTGTTGAATTCTACAGATCAAAAACCACTGCATCTAACAATGTTGTTGTCCAAATGCTGATGCTGTTTATAGTGGGGAGGATGGTGAACAGCTCTTTTAAAGTTCACTTCATTTTTCCGTAGGTCGTTGGTGGGAGGGGTTTAAGGATCTCTATTCATATCAGGCCAAAGTCATCATGGTGTTGGTGTAGACACAAAGAGACGAGCAAACCCAAAGCCCAATGAACAAAAACATGTGGGCTCAGAGTTAATCTGTTTCTGTCTTTGCTCCTTGTCTTTCTCTTGGCCTAAATATTGATCATTATTGTGCTATGAGTGGAATTCATGTTCTGAAATGAAGCAATCAAGAGGCTGTGCATGGCAATGATTTTACCATAGTCAGGGTCTTGTTAACTACAATGTGAGTGGTTATAACAATTTATACTAGTTAATTAACTTAGTTATTGCTTTTATGAAGAGGCAACAACAAAGGACATACATTTTCAATAATGTAATTTATAATAATAATTAATGTACCAGTAATAATAATTTATTAAAATATTTTTAATATAAAATTATTAATAGGTTAATTTTTATTTATTGAATAATTTATTTAACTATTATTTAACTATTTTTGGGCCATTCAAGAATGTTAAGTTAATGTTCTTCCTATTAGCAGTAGTGATAATAATAAAAAATACTAATTAATTAAATTATTTATATATATTTAAGTAAATGTTTATATAACAATATTGTCGAGCCATTCAAGAAGATGAGGTACTATCAAACTCTGCAGTCTTTATCCGTCAGCCTATGTTTAGCTGGGTGATCTGTAAAATGAGTTCAGCTTCCTGGACTTTCCCGTTTCCACTGGCGTGGTGATTTTATAAGGAGTGGAACGTGTCCGCTGGTCCTGACCGAAACTGAAGAGCTGTCATACTCTCTCTCTGGTCCTGCACTCACTAACACTGAAAAATAATATGCTGCTCTGAACCTGATGCGGTTTTCTCTGGTGTACAGTATGTTTGTGTATGCTTGTAAGCACATTATCGTCACGCTGTATGTACGGTGCTGACATGAACTTGGCTGTGCTTCTGTGATTTGCAAACTATTCTTATATCCACCATACACAATCTACTGGATGCAAGAAATTCTGCATTATCAACTTTCAACTTACCTTCTTTATCGCTGGTATGTTCTCGCCACATACACTTACGTATATAGGCTATACGTTTGCGTTTGTGTACATACTGTAGCACGTGTCCCATGACAATTTGCTGAGTGTAGTGTGTCAGGAAGGTCTGAGTTCAGAAATCTGCCCATTCCTTCCTTTCGCTGAGGTGCTGTCAGTATGTGAGGCAGCACTTGCCATCTGGTGCTACAGAAATAGACAGGGCACTCCGGATGACATCTTGGCAGCTGGGCAGAGCTTCACTTTTCTAGTGATTTCTATCTCGCATCTCCCTTATTTCACTTCTATCCAGTGCTGGAGATAATAGTCTCGTGCAGCCCTCTCATTCAGTCCTCACCGAACCACCTCTTTCCTGTTTGCTTTAATCAAACATGATGGAATCTCATAAATCAAACATTTCGAGTCAAGAAAAGCAGTCCTGTTAAATCGGATAGTTTTTACAGGCACAAATAACTTTTTTTATTCTCACCTGTCACCAAGGCTGCAGTTATTTGATAAATAAATAAATAAATAGTAATATTGTGAAATGTTTGTACAATTTTAAATGTTATTTATTTCTGTTATGGCAAAGCTAAATTTACAGCTTCATTACTCCAGTCTTTAGTGTCACATGATCCTTTAGAAATCATTGTAATATGCTGATTTGATGCTCAAGAAATATATCTTATTAATGCTGAAAACAGATGTGCTGTTTAGTATTTTTGTAGAAAATGTGATACAATTTGATATAAAATAACTGTTAATACTTGTTGTAGCATGGTGTATATAGAATCATACCATCCAGCTCCATACTCACCTTCTCTACCTAAAAAAATGGAAACTGTCTTTTTCAAGAGTCGTTTTCATTGTTGTAGGTCTCTGAATAAGTTCATAGGCCTCTATAAAGTCATAACAGATGACCTCATGTTTTGTACAGGGCCTGGCATTCTCTGGCAGCGGTGTTTGAGCTCAGTATTGTTCTTCAGCCTTCCTGTTTTCATTCTCTTTCAGTAGCCGACATGAAAACTGCGTGGACGGCATGCTGAGGCTTCACTGAGACTTCTCAAAAGCAGTAACTGAGTCCAACACTGCTCAGAAACAAGAGGATGAGCTTAATGCTCTTTCTGTATCCTGAAATGCCAGATCAGATATTGTTGTGATGTCAAACAGCCGTACGATGTTTATGAGGAACTTGCAGTGATAGGAGGAAGTCACACTTTTTTGTGCACCACAACATCTCTGCACTGGTGTACTCCATTGCTCAGTGCAATATTGCATTGATATACTAATACTCTGTTCTCGTATTGTTTCGAAAGAGTCATTGGTTTAACATTCGAATCCAGATGCTGTAGTAAATAATAACAGTATCACTTTGCTAGTAATGGTGAAAAGAGAAGAGTGACAAACTCCTCAAGGGTTTGTGGGCACAGCCCGTGTGGTTCAAGCTGCTGAACACCCTTGGCATTTGCTAGTTTCATGATGATTTGTGGTTGCTTTTGATCTTCAGCACCTGTGAGAAGAAAGTGGAGCCTGTGTTTTGCTCTCTACTGCCTCAACAGGCAGATGTGTGTTCAGTTCATAGATCTTTCCAGATTGGAACACACACTATCCAGTTTAAGCTTTCCTCTTTAGGATATAGCAGTGTATAGTAGATCTGTGTTGGCAGATGCCTTTCTGGGAGTAAATCTTGGCAGGTGGATATTTGTTTTGCTATCGTTATGTTGGTTTTGGGTATTTTCTGTTGTGCACTGTACAACAAAAAATGGCTAATTGTAAAAACATGGCAATGGATTTTTTAAATCCAATGGTTAATCAATAGTACAGAAAGTGTTCTGACTGGAACCAAAAGTTTTCTGTAAGCAGCTAAAATTTACTTTCCTCTGCAACTTGTGGTACTCCTGAGGATATATGTTTAATGCCTGTGTTTTTGTTTGTTTTATAATAATACCTTTTAAAACCACTGCAGGCTGTTAGCGGTGGATATTGGGATATTGATTTGCCTCTGGACTAAAGAGCAAAGTCTCATGGGGTCCGGAGCAAGAGACACATATTCCACCGCATTAGGCCGGGCATGCCTGCGATTCTCAGGTCATCTCACACACTCTGAAATAAGCCCAGGTTTATCATCACAGCCTGAAAGTTGATACGCTTTGAGCAGAGCAGACAGATGGGTTTTTCATTCTTTCTCGAAGCTTTTACTGTGCACATGCAGGTCAGCTGGTGTAGTCTGCTAACTCATTTAAAATCCCTCCTGCTTGAGTTTCCTACAGTGATGAAAGCCAGTAGTCTTCTTCGTGCATCTGTACCCAGACTTCCTAGCAGGAAGACCAACATGTGTGTGAAGTTTTTGTGTTATTGCTGTGCCAACTTCATTCACCCCTGAGTTGGTTTGTCAATTGGCTGCAGAAATTGAGCATTTGCATAATTGTTTCTCTCTGGAATATCCTGCCGAACCAGTGTTGTATTTGTGTGTGCAAGTGAGTTAAACGTCCAATCAGACTTCGTTTTTGATGATCACCTGACATTAAGCTGGTCTCAGCTGAAGAGGACTGGGGATTGGGGTCAGGACATTGTTTGGGAGGAGTGAATAGCACGTTTAGTTTTGTATTTGCATAATGACCGGCTCTCCGTTGGCTGATGGTTTGTGGTCTGCTCAAGTGTTTTATCTAAACATGATTGTGTGAGTTGAGAGGCTGTTTTGAGAGGTTCACTCAGTTCAGCCACCTCAGTTGCAATTAGCCTCATGCTAGCTTCAAACTATCATTCACAGACAGCTTTGAGGAGATGGGCCCGGCTAGCTAGCTACACTACCCTTGGCCAGTGAATGCTGTTCATTTTCATATTTGAAGATTTCGAGTTTTTTTATTTTGAGTTAAAAAATAATTCTAACTTTTAAGGTAGTATGGTATACCCTATTCAACAGTAGGAGACATTTTGAATATATTATACTGAATCCCTGATATAAACAAGAAGATTGTCAGCAATAAAATGTAATAAAATGTTCACTCTGACAGCTCTATTCCAGGGCACACTTACAGGGAGGCAATTCATGAAGATAATCATGAAGATTATTATTTTATTTTATAGTATTTTTTTTAAAATCAAATATTAAGTCAATAATCCAGTTTTGACTTTAAAACTTAAACATACACATTTTAAATATGGCCGCATAAACCAGAAGTTGCGACCAAATTTACTTTTACAGATTGAAACTATTAAATATAGGTCAGGGCTGTTTTTCCAAGTCATCAGAGGAGGAATGCCATTCCAGAAGGGAAGAACATTCTCATATTTTGGCTGAAGACTATGAAGACAGACAATTTTTTTTCTTCTGGATTTACCTGCACAAACTAATTGTTCACCATAAGACTAAAATGTGCACTAACAAACTAAGTGTGGTCAAATTGGTTTCATCTTTTGAAATTTTATTCTATTCTTTATTCTTTATTCTTTTTAGTCCATTTTACTCTTACTATACTACTATACTATTAGTAAGTATAGGATTGGTATTAGTTATTGTGTGCATAAATAAAATTTTTTTGCATGTATATAGCATACACTATGTATGTGTTTTTTTAAAACAGTTTGCTCAGTTCACTGTTCATATATATTGAATATTCTCAGGCCTAATGTCTGGCTTAATGTCTAATTTACAAATTCTAATGCTTTCTTTTGAAGCCTTTTACATGTTCAGCCAGATTTAAGGGATTTTCAAACATGAATATGTGAATTTTTAACAGTGTAATGGCATTACAATTGTCACTTATTTTGTGACACGTCTTTGAGGGAGACGGCACACGTCTTTGAGGGGGAGGTACAAAATTAAATTGTATAACGCAGATGATGATTCTGTATCCCACTGTTCAGTGTGGTGGTCGTCATGGTAACAGGCCTTAACTTTTGCTATGGCTTGCGTGAGCAGTGTTGACGTAGGAGACATGAATGGCAAGAGATAATTTGAACTCTTTGTGTTTTCATTTCCCATCTAAATTTTAGGGTCTTAAATACATAACAGGAAGTGCTTATATAGACTTTGAATGTAAAATCCTTTCTCATTTATGCTTTCAATTGAAAATATCAGAATGAAACCTGTCTGTGTCACAAAACATAGTAGAGGCGCTAGAATGATACAAACAGGTGTGAGTGACCCACACATGTGCATATGTGAGCAAGGCCAGGCTTGCTGGTTTTCCATCTGTCTTTCGGGCCCTGTGCTGATCTTCCCATCTCATCAGTGTTCTGATATGACGGGTGAACAGCACAGTGCATGATGGGAGAGGCATTTATAGTCCCTCTGTGTGTTTTGTTCCAGGAAAGAAGTGCAGAAAGAATGTGGTGATGTAAATCCCTGTGTGTCCACTGCTCCAGTTTCCAGTTGGCCCTTAGATCAGAAGTGTAATCGCTCTTTATTTAGCCTCTCTTTCTTCTGAATGACACAGACCTGTCCTCAACATTTCGAACCATGCGAAGATGCAGGGCATGAGAAAAGGAGCAACCTGGGAACGTATCAGTTATCTTTCCGAAGAGGCACACAACTAACCAGCTTTCTGAGAAAGATGCCTTCATGAAAACTCTTGAGACCAGGATGGTCCTGTGGATTTGTCCTCCCCTTTTGCTTTTTGACAATATTTCATATACCAAGATTTATATATTTTTTCTAAGATGGATTAAAGATTCGAATTAGAGTTTTGTTGAAGCTGATTCAGCTGATTGCTGAAGTGGGAGCAATTCGACACGCAGCATTGTTGCGTTTGGATGACCAGAGTTTGAATCCCGGCTCATGGTCCAATCCCTTTCCTTCTCTCTCTCTCTCCCACTTTGCCTCCTGTCCACACTCTCTACTGTCCTATCTGAATAAAGGCAAAATCAAAAATGAATCGGTATTCTAAAATTGACTTTTATTTTTATTTATTTGCATTGTTTTATTTTTTAAACCTATATTTTGACCAAACAAATAAATTCAAATAGTTCATTGCAAGAAATATAATATGTCAAAAGTGTTTGTATAACTGAGTGCTGCGGAAGCAGAGATGGTCTGATTGAAGTGGCTTTGGAAGAACCCTCCAGAGGCGAAATTCAGCTATGGCGTTTCGTTTCCAACACACGCTGTAAGTGGTAGACCAATCACAACAGATGGGCCAACTGACCAATCAGAGCAGAGGAAGCTCTCGGAATGGAGGAGTTTAGAGAGAGGGCACTTTAATCAAATGCCTAATCTGGCAGTATGTGATCTCGGACACAGCTAAGGATTGACACGTTATTGTGGTGATATTAAGATACTCACCAGCAAAATCATTACAGATAGTGCTGTATATTGAATATTCATTATTATACACTTTCTAGTCTAGTTTTCAACTGACATCTTGCAGAGAGAAGAGGTTCAGTACTCAGCCCTCCCCTCTCATTTCCACTGAATAATAGATGAAGACTGGGAGATTAGCCAGTGTCCCATTGGTGCTGCTGGTGATTTACTCATTGCAGGGGGCTCAAACATCCTCATCTGCTGAGAACCTTGTGCTTAATTAGACCATTGACTTTTATGTATAATCTGCACCTCTTTCCCTTCTCTCTTCTATCCATGCACACTTTGAAGTGGAAAAAACACCACATTTCTCTATTTCTGGGCTGATCCGTCACTTTTGTTACAGCGGGAGGTTGTAATGTTGTTGTTTGGATTGTTGCTATGACAGCAGCATATGCATCCCATTTGTCAGCCACCCTTTTTTTTCCGACCACCTAGCCAACTGACCTCGCCACCCTGCGCTCTGCTGGTGGAATGTGTTTGTCTGGATCGAATCAAGGCTTGAACTCGCTCTGGTGGCCGTGCCGGGTTCTTCGAGTCAGTCGAGGGGACTGCAGCAGCTGGCTTTCTGATACCTATAAATATCCTACAGTAGATTCCTGTGGCCCTGCAGACTTTTGAGCTCCTCACTCCCAGGCTTAGCGTTCTGATAGTGTGGAGTTGTTGAGATGAGGGTCTGGCTGAATATTTGGGACACGCCAAATACCAAACGAGCCTGTAGATTCCTGTTTATTAAGACTGCAAGGATATGTAGCAACCTGCTGAGAGCGAATGGATAGTATGTGAGATATCTGTCAAAGAAAACAGCAAAAGTTCAATTGTATTTCAACTGTGAGAAATGGGAAGAATTGTGGGTAGCCACATGCAACAGGTGGACCTGCTGATCCAACACAAAGACATTTTTGAGTCATCGTTTTTTTACACAGGCCCCGCTGGATTGAATGTGTCCTCTCTCAATTGTTGAAAACAAAAATACCTCCCAAACACATGGTTTACAGTGGTTGTGGTGGAGATTTTAATTGTTTACAGTTATGTTTTCTGTGAATTGAGTACTAATTTTTATATTCAGTCAATAAATCTCTCTCATGCAAAAATTATTCAATTCAACATTTTTATTTTAATGAGTTATACATTCATTCAAATTTCTACATTACAAATGATATTATCCCCATAATTAAAATAAATGAAAAGTATATCAGACAGCCATCTTGTCACCTTTCACTCTAGATATTGGTGTCATTATTGGGTATTGAAACAACCCATATTGGTCAACCACTAGGTGTGTTGTGTAAAAAACTGAATACTGATATATATAATATACATATATACACTGAATTTTCCTGTCTTTTCCAGCTATTTTGAACCCCAAGAACCCAAAGGAGGGACCCAAATCCTTCAGCTTTGACTACTCGTACTGGTCTCACACCTCGGTAAGTGTCATTTTTGTCTCTCTTTCTCCTTTTTTCCTTTTCCTGCTCTTTTTGCTTTTTCTGCTGAGCTGCCTCAGTGGACAATAAAATGTGCATGTGGTCAAATTTACAGCTGTAATTAATCATCCTCCAAAAAAGTCTGTATTAGTCTTTTGTTCCCTTTTCTTCATTTCTGTGCTAGCCGGACGACCCCAGCTTTGCGTCACAGAGCCTTGTGTACAATGACATCGGAAAAGAGATGTTGCAGCATGCTTTTGAGGGCTATAACGTCTGCATTTTCGCCTACGGCCAGACCGGAGCTGGCAAGTCCTACACCATGATGGGAAAGCAAGAGGAAGGACAGGAAGGCATTATTCCTCTGGTACGCATGTAATATCACAGCATATGTATCACCTTAATGGATCCAGATTAAAAGACATCAGCAGCGACTGAGATGTTTCTGATCCCAAAGCAGACATTGCCAGAAGACATTAAGGCATTAGCTCTCCATCTAGCACGTCCAGCAGTTATTTGTGCTCTGTATCGATCGCTCTCTCTTTCCTCCCTAATGTGCTCTTTTGTCCCCCTTCCAGCTTTGTGAAGATCTATTTGAGAAAATCAATGACAATAACAATGAGGAGATCTCGTACTCGGTGGAGGTGAGCAGCAGACACACCATGACTCCTTAGTCCAATCCTGTGACTCACTTCACATGCTCTCCTTAATCTGTTGAAATTTTTTTTTAGCTGTGTTACCTAAAAGCATTAAGCTCAATAGAGGGGGGTGATGGGTTTGACCAGAGCCCACTCAAGTATTCAATAACTGAGAGTAAAACATGTTCAGCTACAAACAAATTGGCAGTGGTATTAAATATGCTGTAAATATTCGCTGTGATGCTATTTAATTTTGGTATGATTTATAATTGGTTGCAAAGATATACTGAATACAATTGAATGCGTCCTGATCTGAAATAGATTGTTAATCTGGGTTTGGTGGATATGCATATATAACATTATAAATGTCTTTACTCACTTTTGATCAACTTAATGTGTTCTGTCCTTGCTGAATAAAAGTATTGATTTCGTTAAAAAAAATATTACTGACTTTAAACTTTTGTACGATAGAGTATCTTTTGACTTTGCAAAATTCCACACATTGCCTTGAAAAAAATCCAAAAAACTTACCGAGTAGATTAATACAGAAATATATATATATTCTTTTATCTCTTGTTGTATTTTCTATCTAATTGTTATATGCTTATTGTAGGTGGCTTATATGGAGATATACTGTGAGCGAGTGAGGGACCTGTTAAACCCTAAGAACAAAGGGAATCTACGTGTGAGGGAACATCCTCTACTTGGGCCTTATGTGGAAGACCTCTCGAAACTTGCCGTCACCTCTTACACAGACATAGCTGACCTCATGGATGCTGGTAACAAAGCTAGGTGAGAGAAAAATCCTATATGTTGTTAACTCATATAAATCGCTATTTTGTGTAGACAATGTAGAACATTTCAAATCAGGTACTTATACGGTTATTTTTCATTTTGGATGCTGATTTTGAAGGATAGGGGTTGGACTTTTTCATTTTGGATTCTGATTTTGAAGGATAGGGGTTGGACTTTTTCATTTTGGATTCTGATTTTGAAGGCTAGAGGTTGGACTTTTTGTCAAGGGGGAAATGGGAAAACAGTTGTTGTAATGTTTCCTCCAGTGATACTCTGACTGACAGTCATGTGTAAATGTGTCTCTTGGGAAGGAGTAACACGTTTATAATCCTCCCATGCTGATTACCAAGGTTTTTTTGTGAATAATGTGTCATGTAAAGCCTGTTTCCCATGAGAGCATCCCACCCTGTACTATATTCGGCACATTAGATGTGCTGATGTCTAATTCCTGCACTTACTAGCACTTTCCAGGATTATGCTCTTACACTCTGGTGATAAGCATACAGAGCTGTAAATGAACTTCCGAAGTAGGGAACTTCCACCTTCTTCAGGCCAAAGACAAAGAGACAAAGCCTTGCCTATAATAGAATGCAGATTAGGGGTTGAACGACTTCAGATTTTCTAATATTAACATTTATGTGATTTAAAGTTGAGATGATGTCGATTAATCGCTGATGATGTCAATGATGAACAGATGCAGGTTGCCTTGTGCACAGCTGTGGCATATGACACAGCGCTGCCCACAAGGCTATTGCTCCTACATAAAAAGCTTTTTATCAGTTCTTTTGTGTTTGTGTTGTTATTTCTCAGATTTCTGCTCGTTCTAAATCAGATACAGATAAAGTTACACAGTAAAGATCACATATGAATTCATTATTGAGAGAGAGATTGCATGGGAATTAATTCTACCTGGCAGCGTTTCTCTACTAATAGTGAAGCTGTGGGTTTTAGTTACTAAGAAATGTATGCTAGAAGTTAGAGCTTTTCATATTCTAAGTTATTTTATTGATCAATCAAAGAACAGTGCTGACAATACATTTCTGTGTTACTGAATGATTCTGTGCGCACAGAATCTGTGCAGGATGTGCGAGCTAATCTCTGTATGCATTACAATGTAGCAGCGCATTATTTTACAACGGATGTTTAAAACGTGCATTCACCAGATCAATTTTGAGCATCCAGATGGTATAAACATATCTTGTGGAGCGCTGTCACAGTATGCATTTATTTGACATTTTAACTGTTGGAAACGGAGCGTAAAGTGCACTTCAAAGATTTCTTATCCTGTTGCGCCCTTTATAGGCCATGATCAGCGAATAGTCGACGTCAAGCTTAAAACATCATGGCAGAAAATGAATGTACTATATTTCAATTGTACTTTTAATGTGGGAGGGACAATGGAAGATAGCCTTTTAACTTTATAATGATTTTTATTGTATTTTTGGAAGTGCAAATTTTGTTTGTTTTCTTTGATATCAGGGTTCAACTTTATTATTGTATTTTTGTAAAAAAAATTGAATAATACATTACTAAATAATAATAATAATAATACAATTTTAGGGATCCAATTAAAAAAAATATTATTCTTTATTATTTTTTATACTTGACATTTATTATCTCAAATGTCTTTTTATTAAAACATAGGATTTAACATACAGTTCACTTGTACATTCTGGGATAGTTTTTTTTTTTTTTTTTTTGAACTTATTCAAAAGAAAAATAAAGAATCGAACTTTACTTTTATTAATTTAATTAAAATTTTTCCCCACAAAATTACTTTGGGTTCAGGGTTTACTCTAGTTTTAATATGATAATAAGGTAAAGAAATGTACGATTCGATAGACCATGGCACCATAAATGCTAAAATTCACCTGGGAAAAGTCAGTTACTAATAAATTGATTGGGAAAACACCATAACATTATTTAATATCCATTAATACACATTTCTGATGTAGTTTTACTATTTGTTTCACTCTAATATATATTTTATACTTCTATTTATTATGCATATTTAGTATGTGGCACTAATTTTGACCCTGTGTCCTCAGAACTGTTGCCGCCACAAACATGAACGAGACGAGCAGCCGGTCTCACGCCGTCTTCACTATCGTTTTCACCCAGAGGAAGTATGACGGCGAGACAGACCTGTCCACAGAAAAGGTTGGATACTTTACACCCATTCACAGCCATTATGACATTTCACAGAGCTCAGAATAGTCCTGCAATACAAAGTCAGCAAATCCTGAACCAAGCAGAAAGGAAAACTGAGAGAAAGAGACCCGTCCCACTCGTCCTGTTTGTGGGGCTCATTGTGTAATTGCTGCAGACACAAAGACAGCTCTATGGGGTCCACGGACACAATAGCTATTGTACAGAGCTACTACATTAGATTCACTACACAGGTCTCACCCCAGCCCTCGCTCTAATATTACTCATCCAGTTTGGCAGAGGCACCGTTGGCCCCAACTCAAGCACAACAAAAAGATAACCCAAGCATTCTTTAGCAAAATTAGTATAAAATTTTGTAATCGTTGAAACCAATGTTTTTACTACAGTACCCGAAAACGATTGGATGATTGAACTGTTTACCAATGATAAAAGGAACACATGATTTACAAATGCTTTCTGAATCAGTTTGATTTGAATCATCAGATTGATTCATTTGGACGTCGCTTTATCAGAAATATGTATAAACTTCTATTCCTAATAGACAAAAATATTTGGAAAGCATGAAAAAATTTACTCCCACATACATAGTATGCCAGACTGAAGAAATTGCCTTTGTGTTTTATTTTAGTGAGTGTTGATCAGTCTGAAAGTATCTGTTTTGTCTTGTTTCAGGTCAGCAAAATCAGCTTGGTGGATCTGGCAGGAAGTGAGCGTGCTGACTCAACGGGGGCCAAAGGAACCAGACTGAAGGTACAGACTAATTTTACAGCCTTTTGAAAAACGACTCTGCTCACCTCAAATATTCCAGGAATGTAACATGTGTTACTGAACACAAAACACTTATGCATCAGCTATTTTTATGTTTTTATTCAACAAAGGCTAAGGTCACAGTGCATTTAAGGTCTTGTTTGTTTTAAGGGCAATGTATTAAATTTGATTTAATCATAGTTTATTATTATTAAAATACCTGTTTGTGCTTTCTTAGGAGGGAGCAAACATCAATAAATCTCTAACTACACTAGGAAAGGTTATTTCGGCCCTGGCTGAGGTGGTGAGTAGTATTCATAATTCTTGTATCTCTCTCTGCCTGTTTGCCTGCCTGTATTCAGTACTGTAACTCTGTTTGCTGTGTGTCTCTCTCCTGGCAATGCTTCCCTTCTCAGGATAACTGTACCAGCAAGGTAATCTTTCCCTGTGGTCACTTACCACTGAACCATTTCTATCTAAACCTATCCACCTTTATCCATGTAACCTTTTGTCTTAATAGTGTCCTGTCTTGATGTCTAATACATCAAGTAATTCCCTAAACCTCTTTATTATTATAGCAGTAACTGTATGTATGTGCTACATTCCAACATATTTTACTGGCTGTTTTGAAACAGAGCAAGAAGAAAAAGAAGACAGACTTCATTCCTTACCGAGACTCAGTGTTGACATGGCTGCTTAGAGAGAATTTAGGTATGTATAGGGGCTTTCGCACCAGAGGAACCTTTTCATATTTCCTATAACTAATGGAAGAAGTACCTACTTTTTGCCATGTTCGCACCACAGGAACTGGGAACAATTTAGTTCTAGGAAGGCCTTTTGTGGGGACTAAATTAGCTTCTACTTAAGACTAGGGTCTAACCCACACTATAGGAACTACCAGTGACGTAAGTGTACATTGATTGGCCGAACGCATACGTAACACTGGTAACAGGCATTTTTAAAAAGCCATGTAAACAGGTTAATAACCTGTATATTTACTCCACTAACTTGAAAAACAATGATAGATGGCCAGATGCTGAAGTCTTGGCACTTCTCAGCCTTTACAATAAGGAGGAAATCCAACGTGACTTTGAAGGGACCAAGCGAAACATGATCATGTATTTCTTCTCAGCAACCGACATTGGGCATCAACAAAGATGGGACTGATAAACAGATCGTAAACTAATGAAGACGGAGAATAGGAGCGCTGTGTGTTTAGGCTCTAGCCAAGTCGTTCTCAGTGCTGTTAAAATTAAAGTCCCGCACAATAAGCAGAGTGGCAGGACGCAAGCGAAAGCTTACACCACTTCCAACCGGCTTTGCAATGCAACCAGGACAATGGTCCTAGGGGAACATTTAGTTCTAGGGGGACTCGCCTGGTGGCTAGTTCCTATAACTACCTTGTGCGAAAGCCCCTTATGATTAACCATGATGGTTATAAATGAGCATATCTACTATGATGCATGGATATTATGAACCAGTCATTAAAAATAGAACTGACTATATTTCAAAATAATCCAACAATTCTCTGTTCATGTAATATGATTGGGATTTAAAATTCACAGAAAAAATGTAAGTATATTATTAAAACAAGTATATTATTTAAAACAAAAAAAGAGTTTCATTATTTAAAACGAAAATATTGAAACAAAAATAATAAAATACTGATTTAACTAAAGTTTTCTCATAAGATGCCAAGTTGCCAACCAATAGCTATCAAATAAAACCCTTTCAACTCGAGGTGTTTTGCTGTTATGTTGTATTAAAATTATTGCAGAGATTTTAACCCACTCTATTGAGATTCTCTCCAAGGTCAAATGTAATGCAATGTTTTAACCATTTTGAAATCTAACTAATTGACAATTTAACAGAAAAAGAAAACGCTTACTATTTACAATCACATATTTTCTTATGTGCTTTTTTTTAATAGTCTGTGGAACTTGATAGCCCATCTTAGCTCAATACTCAAGTCAAAATTGCATTACTTAATGTTTCTAATTGTTTGCATAATTGTGCTCATTAACCAGGAGGGAACTCAAGGACTGCTATGGTGGCCGCCCTGAGCCCTGCTGACATCAACTATGATGAAACTCTCAGCACACTCCGGTAAGAATTCACTCCTACTTACCATCAAACAATGTGACTTCCACCCTTAGATCCTGATTATGATAAGAGGGCTTTCTTGCTCTAGATAAAAACACTCTTGTGATATCAATGGCTGTTTGGATCATTGTCATTGTTTGCTCATTCAAAGATATGCGGACAGAGCCAAGCAAATCAAGTGCAACGCCGTCATCAACGAAGACCCCAACGCCAAACTGGTGCGGGAGCTTAAGGACGAGGTGACACGGCTGAAGGACCTGCTCCGTGCTCAGGGCCTCGGGGACATCCTGGACAGTAAGTCGAGGCACAGCGCACCCCAATGGCCACTGACATACATGCCCAATTGCCAGACAAATGGGAGGTCACTTAAGCCCAATTTATACTTCTGCGTTGAAGTCACGTCGTTGCTACGTCAATTCTACACGGACGCAAGCGCTGTGATTGGTCTGCTAGAACCCCACCCTCGGGTTTCACGTGCTCCGTCTGCATGTGTAAATGCGCGTCAACGCGGACAACGACGCAGAAATATAAATCAGCTGTGCTCACAAGTGGCGAATTCTTTAGCTCTGATCTAATGCCGCAGTCTTGACAAGCTTGCATTGTCTTTATGTTGTTCCTCTATGTCTTCATTTAACCATTCATCAACATCCGATGGAGATTAGCATTAGTATGGACATATGATGTTAGAAACAGACAATAATGTTTTCCAAGACAACATGTCCAGTTTAACCACACATAACATGTCAATTATGTAACGTCAAGTGTTTCCCTCTCATGTTTGTCTTCACAATATTTTGTCTAGTCTAATCTAACTGCCTCCGTCAGTCATTCCTCTACTAGTCCTCTCAACTCTGACTTCTCAACCTTCTCCTGTTCTTCCTCCTTCCCTTCAGTCGAGCCAATGGGGGATGATTGCCTTGGAAGTGGAATCAAATGTGTGTATATACGCGTGACGGGGCCACATCCTTTCGCTCTCCCGTCTCACTACTAATAGCGTATTCATCGCTTCTGGAATACAAACCTATCGGCTTTGCATGCCTCAGTTTACCACAAGGAATCCCAGACAAACTAGATAAATATGGGATGGATTGGATGGGTTAGCGTGCCGCTAGCAGGCTTTATGTTTGCTCTTAGCCTAATTTGATAGACTGTCTGGCATGATGCAGTCTTAATGGCAGGCTTTCCTCCAAATAAGCCCAAACCCCACCCACAGCACGATAGATCTGATAGACTGCATCTGGAAGCACTTAAAGAGAGAGTTCTTCCCAAAATGAAAATTTTGTTATCATTAAATCTATTTTCTGTTGTGAAACGCAAGAATGTCCTAGATTTCGTTTCCATAAAAGAAAAGGTGATATGTTATTATAATTAGCATAAATAAGTATAAAAGGCAGCATAACGAATCATAAAAAAGTAGTCCATATGAGCCATACAACCACACAACTTTGTGTGAGAAACAGACCAGTAGTTTTTTTTGCATTTAAATTTACTTAAGCGAAATTGTATATAATATGAATATCCACATAATGAAATATTATATAGAGTATATATTGTCAAAATTAATAGACAAATTTAACTAAGAAGTAAAATTGTATATAATATTCGGATGCTTTCAGGGTATATATCTTGAATTGAAAATCAACATGAAACTGCTTCTCAACTCTTTATATTTCCATAATCAACAAGTAATTAATGAATGATGAATGTTGGAATAAAATGTATTTTGTTTTGTTCCATTGGGTTTTCCACCGGTTTAATTTATCGAAGTTTAGGACAAATTTGCCAATGAAATAAGACAAAATACAGCTTTAAAGTCAATAGCTTTGTGTGTAAAAACAGATTAATGGTTATTCTCGATTAAAGGAAGACTAAGTGAATGATGAATTAATTTTTTGGACTTAAAGACATTGTATGACATTCTGCTTAACGTTAAAGCTGAAAATCATACGGTTTAGAATGATATGGGTGAATAAATGAGAAGATGCTAAATGTAGTTTTAGGTGAAGTATCACTTTAATGTCAATCCTTTAAACTGATCATTGGTTTTTATTGGAATTGTGCCCTTTTTTGTCTATTCTTTTTTCCCTAGTGAGGTTTTATTGTGCTTTAACTGTTCATTGCAGGTCACGATATTGACGATGTTAGAACACTACTGAGTTTACAAACTGAAGCAATGATCTATCAGAGAAAAGGTGCATGTTTGATCATTTTACATTTGCAGAATAGCTGTTGCAGTGGTAGTGTAAGAATACCATAGCATTATGTAGCCTCAGTACTTCCGTATCGCTTTAGTTCAAGTGCGTCTGTGCCCTCTCCCATCCCTGTTCTCTGTATCCTCTAATGCAAGCCCTGCATACCTTTTAAAAAGCTGCAGAATCAAATCAGAGCTCAGGTGGCTATTTGCTTTTCTATCTGTCTGGGAGTTCTTGATATATACACAGAGAGATGAACGCACACTGTGCTTTCTGCCTCTACAACCATATGGTGCTGGGAAAGTGAACATTTTAACTTGACTGAAATGCTTGCCGTGGTCTGTGTGCTAGCGGCCTCAATCGCATCATCTGAACGCATGAACGGTAATGTAATGCAGTGCTGCTACTCCGCCATGTTGGCCTAGTTGCTTCAGGAGAGTCTTTTCAGATAAATGAAGTGGGGAAAAATCCAATAGCGTGAATATACAGCAGAAAGCTCGACTGAACTGCGGTAAAGCTCCCTGGGAGAGATTTTTTTAAAATGCAGACTCCCCTCCCAGTCACAGTAGATGTACCAAAATTATGTTTTGAAGAGCTTTGTGGCTGCCAAACATTGACAGCATCATGACTTTAAGAAAACACATTGTATAGCTTGTATAGCTGCATGTTATGATAAAACTCTTCTACCACCCCAAGCCCCCCCCTCCTGGTTTGTATGCAACCCCCCTACCCCACCCCATAACTCTTCTCTCTATCTGAGAAGTGTCAGTTTTCACCCAGGTCAAAATCAAGTCAAATTTAAAAATAGAGAGAGAGATTTATCACATTAAATGTGCTTGTAAGATCGGCTGCACTGTTCTAAGGTCACACGTTGTTCTTTTTAATATTATGCATATATATATTGCAAAATTGTACAATATATTAATATCCTCATATTAAAATAGTATATACTGAAATTTGTGATTTTTAGTTTCTACTTAAAAATGTACAATTATTATATACTGTAGTCAAAATTAATATTCTTAAAACGGAACAAATTTACCTTAGAAAAATTGTGTATAAAATTAAGACTTATTTCCCAAGAATGTATCTTGAATTGAAAATCAGCCTGATGCTTTTCAAATAAAATATAATAAAATTATATAAAAGGAAATCATGAATGATGAATGATTTTTAAGCTAAATTTAGTGAAGTTTGCGCTTAAAACAAGTGGGAAAAAAAGACAAAATACAGTTAAATTCAAGATACTTTCTCTAAAACAGGTTTTAATATCTTGTTTTAAGGACGTTATTGCTGGACAGGAAGACTGATTATGAATTGGATTTTTAAAGTATTGTATAAATGTGTTAACTTTCTATTGAACAACCTGAGGTGAAAACTGTGCATCTGACTGGCGTTTGTTGTGATCCTTTGATGTGAACTGTGTGTCTCACATTGCTCTTTCCTGCTCTTTGTCCTTTTTTCTTCCTTTCTTTGTCTGTCTGTCTCTTGTACTCTCTCTTACATTTCTGTCTCCACCACATCTGCTTCTTCCTCTTTGCGTCGTCTGTCTCTCCTCTGTGGCTCAGACCTGAAAGATATACACAACAATAAGCATAGATACTTGCTTGCCTCAGAGAACCAACGGCCTGGCCATTTCTCCACAGCACCTATGGGCTGCCTGACAGCCTCTCCGTCCTCAGGCTCTCTGTGCAGCCAGGCAGGGTTGCAGTCCGTTTCAAGCATCCAGGAGCGCATCATGTCCACGCCGGGCGGAGAAGAGGCCATCGAGAGGCTGAAGGTACACAGACAAGCATTTTCCAAACAAAAGAAGGGTCAAGGGCTTAAATTAATAACCATTTCCTGGTGTCAAAGAGGTTTCCTCTTAAATGAATCAAAACTAATTAGGTAACAATGTATAATAGGGTAATGGGGGTGCTTCAGGCACCTGGTGATCTTTTATATTCAAAATGCTCTACTAATAATGATTTGCATGTTCTCATACATATGTATACTCTTCTCTGGATCACCATGGTAACCTGAGAGGTTGTTCTGCTTTCATTCTGACAGATTGTGTCTTAATGAATGATATCTGACATGCCAGCTGTCTGTAAACAGCGATGACATGTGGGTTGTTTCAGTTGCATACCGGCAAAAACAAAACAGGACAATCTTACGATTGGACAAAACAGGACAATCTTACGATTGGACAAAACAGGACAATCTTCTCGAAACTGTCAGTAGCGGTGTTCAGCCTTATATGTTCTTTGTATTGACCCTTGTTCACAAAGCAGTCTGGTGTAAAATGATTCGCACAGACAAATGAATTTAGGTATAAGGGGGCGAATTCCCTTAAAAAATAAAAAACTAATCCACTGCGTCTTTAGCGGCTCTGATGTCGGGAGTACTTGAAGACTTATGTTCCCTCTTACATCCAACAACAAAACACCTGAGCTGCTTATGAGACATTCTTGTCGCTACAGCTGCTCCGGCCTGGAGAAAATGGCGGACAGTGTACAACTCACTCAGGGCGGAAACTATGCTAATAGTCCATCAGCAGTCGTGGGCGGGGCCTGTACAAAGTGACGTCACTGCCCAGATTTTGCAAAACAGAATTCGCTTGTTCTAAGACACTAATGATGATTTATAATGATGATTTAAAAAAAAAAAAAAAAAAGTGGGTAGATTTTTATCATTACAGGGTGGTTGTGAAAACACTGCCGACACACATTTATGTTCAAACATCATGTAAAAGTGAATTTTGCATAATATTTCCCCTTTTAAATTTTTATTTAAAAAGTTCAATATTAATATAAATATTAAATATATATAAAAAAGATGATGTATATTAAGATTATATGTAAAACAAAACTACTTTGTTATATTATTATCACTCATTTATATTATATTATATTATTTGAGGGAGTGAAAAGATTGTCTTGTCATGGTTTGAAACCATTCACTGAGACTCTTTGAATGTGCAAGATAGTAAGGGAGGAAAAGAGAGGGAAAGTATATGTATGGAAGTAAAATAATGACAAATGTTTTGAAACAAAAAAGCTTGTTGAATTGCACTACTTGAAAAAATATGCATTGCATTAACCCTGCTTGCATTTTTATGCATTGTATTTTTAGGGCTTGCATTTTTATGGGCTGAAATTCAACATTGTTGTATATTTAAGCTGTAAATATTTAAATTCAAAACCTTTCACACACGTTTTCATTTTTAAAAATTCAATAATCCTTATTCACCTCCAAAATAATCATTCTGTTTAAAAATACAACCTGTAATATTCGACAGGGAATTCGGTCCATTTTATTTTGCTTTACAAATTCACTTCAACAAATTCAGTGGTTCAAATTCGACAGAAAATTCAACATTTGTTATCCGGGAACGGCAGGAATATCAGTGGATTGCCGATTGATAATCTCCGTAGCTGTTAGTCGACCTCACCAGCAGGGGGTGCAAGCGGCTGTTGATGACGACTAGAGCAACGGGTGAGAGAGTCATTCATCCATAAAAACGGATTTACAGAAATGGAGCTAGAGGTATTTGTGATGATTATCATGGCCAGTATATATATGGAAAAGCTGATAAAGACACAAAAGCTGTTTACATTTAGTTTTGCACATGTAAGCAGCTTTCTCTACCGTGAACAAGATTAGCTGGTAATGTTATTCCCCGATGCTGATGTACAGATACAATGTTAAATCTGAGGTAGTAGACATATATTTCTCTCAGCTGTTTAGTTTTCTTAACTTTATCATGGCAGAACTAGCTAGGGATTCCCTCAATTATGTCATTAAGCAAGCCAACTTTATGCCAGTATTTCACTGGGAATCGCTTAGCGTGAAGCTTTTCGCGTTACCTTCATATTCTGAGTCCGCTTGCCTGTTCCTATATCTATTATAGCCTACTGTAGGTAATGTGCGAGTTTGGTCTTTTAGATCACTGTATTAGTCCATAAGGCGTTAAGTGTCCTGACCGCAGGGAAATCCTGGAGAATGATGTAATGTTATTGAGGGAATCCCCAGCCAGTTTTGCAGCACAGCCTCACCGATATAGAGTTAAGAAAACTAAACAACCGAGAGAAAAATGTCTACTACCTAAGATTTAACGTTTTATCTATACATCAGCATCAGGGAAAAACATTACAATCTTGTTCACGGTAGAGAAAGCTGCTTATAAATGTGCAAAACTAAATGTGAAGACTTAAATGTAAACACAGCTTTTGTGTCTTTATCGGCTTTTCCATAGCTATACTTGCCCTGATAATCATCACAAATACTTACCGCTTGCTCCATTTCTGTAAATCCGTTTTTATGAATGAATTCGTCTCTCATCCTTGATCTAATAGTTTTCTTCATCAACAGCCGCTTGCACCCCCTGCTGGTGAGGTCGACTAACAGCTATGGAGATTATCAATCGGCAATCCACTGATATTCCTGAGTTCACGGATGACGAATGTTGAATTTTCTGTCGAATTTGAACCACTGAATTTGTTGAAGCGAATTTGTGAAGCGAAATAAAATGGACCGAAAATTTCCTGTCGAATATTATAGGGTGTATTTTTTTTAAACAGAATTAATATTTTGGAAGTGAATATGAAAGGTGAATATGGATTTTGCATTTTTTTTAAATGAAAACGGGTGTGAAATGTTTTAATTGAAATATTCACAGCTTAAATATACAACCATGTTGAATTTAAAAATGTAATCCCTAAAAATACATTCCATTAAAATGCAAGCAGGGTTAATGCAATGCATATTTTTTCAGGTAGTGCAATTCAACAAGCTTTTTTTGTTTCAAAAACATTTGTAATTATTTTACTTCCATACATACGTGGCTACAGCTTACAGGCAATAGTTTCCATGGTTACGGCAAGTAGCTCGCACTAGTGACGTCAACCTCCGACGCAGTTCGTCAGGAAATCAGACAGAAATAGACCTGTTCTTTTTTATTAGCCAAAAATATTGATCTATAATAAAAGCATCCTTGCTCTCAATCATTAACATAATCAGATAGAAGTCAGTTTGGAGCTCATCGCTTCATGATGTCTGTGATTTGCCCTGCATACAACCCATTTCCAAAGTCCTTGTGCTCATCAAGGCTGCTTTTCTTTGATAAAAATACAGTGAAAACAATAATGTTGTGAAATATTAGAATAACTTCTTAAAATGATTTATGAGACAATGACTGCTGAAAATGTAGCTTTGTCATCACAGGAATACATTTCAAAATGTATTCACTTTTTCCCCCCAATATGTTTCACAATATTACTGTATTACTTCATTTCTGATCAAGTAATTGCAGCCTTTTCAAAAAAAAGAAAAGAAGAAAGTAATTATTCCAAATTTCTGATCTGTAGTGTATATACAGATCTAATATAATGATAATCCAGTTTTCCTAGTCCTCTGTAGTGATCTGGGTTTCTTAGAAGCATCAGATCACAGGTTTGAAGAAGTCACAGTGTTACATTCTGAACAGATGGCAGGGGTGTTAACCCTTTAGGAAGGATCGAGGGGAGTTTCCTGTACCTCAGGCCAGATGGTTCTTGTCTTCCTTCCAGCCAAGGACAATAAGGGACAGACACGATAGAATAAAAATGTGTGTAGTTGGGCTTCCCGCATTTAACTGTGTTTACTGCTCTTGACCCTTTGTACACAGGCTTTTTGCCTAGATTTTCCCTTTTAGCCATAGGACCCTGAAATTTATGGCCTTCCCACATCTTATGTCTGATTTAACACACAGCAAGATGTGCTCACGGCGGTGAATAGCAGAATAATCTTTAAGCTTCTTATTATTAAGCACAGGTCATAATGGCAAATGTGTGGAAATGGTGACCTGGTGCTAATTATAGATTATATATTAAATAATTATAGATGATAAAAATTATACACATAGAAGAAGAAAAAAACGGTAACACTTTACAAGGTCTCATTTGTTAATATTAGTTAATGCATTGACTAACATAAATTAACAATGATCAATATATTTGTGCAGCATTTATTAACTTTTGTTAATGTTAGTTAATACTAATGTTCATGTTAGTTCACAGTGCATTACCTAATGTTCATATATACAACTTTAGATTTTAATAATGTTTTAGTATATGTTGAGATTAATTTTAACTATGATTAATAAAGTATTATGAAATATTTAAATACAATAAAAACAAATGTTTCTTGAACACCAAATTAGTTTAGTATTAAAATTATTTCTGAAAGAAGACTGGAGTAATGACTGGTGAAAATACAGCTTTGAAATCACAGAAATAAATCGATTTTTAAAATACATAAAACTATTATTTAAGTGTACTAATATTTCACAATTTTTGATAATAAATGTAGCCTTGGTGATAGGGTAAACATTAAAAAGATTCTAAACTTTTTAACAATATTTTCATGCCAGCAATATTTAGCCATTTCAGACCCTGTCTTATACCTCCCAGCATAAACTTCCAAATGATCCTTTAAAATATATGCTGACCCTCTTTGTCTGCGGTCCTGTAGGAGTCTGAGAAGATCATAGCTGAGCTGAATGAGACCTGGGAGGAGAAGCTGAGGAAGACTGAGGCCATCCGTATGGAGAGGTCAGTGGGGGCTTGGGTGCCATCTGGCTCCCTTCCTATTGTCCCTGTGCCCATACCCTTTATGCCCGTGAGGAGTGTTTGCTATGTGTCCGCATGCTCAGCTGGTGCGAGTCTGTACCAGACTCAAGTAGCTGTCAAAATCGCACTCTGACCTCAACACTAACATGTGCATTCAAGTATTAAAGATACATGTTCTATATGTCTTTGTTGCTAACTAAAAAGGTTATAAAAATGTGTTGATTTGTTATGTCTATGATGTTTTCCTTCCCTCCCCTCAGAGAGGCGTTGCTGGCAGAGATGGGAGTGGCCATACGGGAGGATGGGGGAACCCTGGGAGTCTTCTCTCCTAAAAAGGTACAACACATGAACTCCTTATCATTAATCACCATTACTGTCTGCACCAGTCAGCTCCGTCTCATGTCTGGGCCTTTCTTTCTTTGTATTTCATCATCCATCATTCTCCTTCCATTCTTTTTTTTCTTTTATCTTTTGTTTTGCTTGCCTCTTGCAATGGAATCCTATTAGTTTGGTCCTGATAGACCAACGTCACTGTCTATTGAAGACTTTAGTGTTTATTCTTCTAATCAGGTTTGTAGAATTTTAAGTTTTTTTACGTTAACGCCCCCCCCCCCCCCCCCATTTTATATCTGTAAAATCCCTACTGTAGACTACTGAGTTCATGTAGCAAGCCATAATTACTGAATAGTTTATATTTTCCCACATCATACTTAATTTTAGTGAGCGTAGGAAATAGTGTTTTGCATGCATTGCATTGCATGCTGTAGTGTTTTCAAGAACGAATGACTCTCATGAGTCTAATCAAATCAGTTCTTTTCATAAATGGGACAAAACGTTTTTGGTTTTTTCAAATTTAGTATTCAAATACTTCAGAGCTGTTATTGATTTAAGGTTAGACCGGATGTTTTCACTTGCAAAAAGTACTTCCAGAAAGCACCGTTTACCACAATCTCGTTGTCTTTTTAGTGTTCCTCCCTGAAACACATCAACACAATTAGCATGCCTCTAGAACAATGGCTCTGTCATTTTTTATTTGTCTACTTATTCATGTTTTCATTCAATTTCTCTCCTTTTCTCCCTCTATGACATCTCTCTGTCATTTTGGCTATTCAATAGCTTTTCGTTGAAAGGCCATGTGAACTCTATACTGACTTTAATGGGGTGTTTTCACCCAAAAAGGTTGGTTGTATAGCAGTAGATAAATGTTGTGCAGGAGTTTTTAGTTATTTAGTTCATAGAGGCTAATGTAGTATATTATCAGCCTTTGAAGAAGCCAAATTGTATGACTTTCTGATTCATTATAATTATTGAGATGGCATTTAATCTCATTACTCCTGTCTGTTTTACCTGTCTGCCATTCTCATTGACCCCGTTTCCCTACAGACCCCTCACCTGGTGAACCTGAATGAGGATCCTTTGATGTCAGAATGTCTGCTCTATTATATCAAAGATGGAATAACAAGGTATGAAATCACTTCCATAACTGTCAGAAGTTTCTTCGCTGTCTGGATGTTGCACTGAGGCATCTTATGATTGCCTCATATCCAACCAGTCAAGGGTCCTACAAAGGACACAATGTTGTTTACTGCTTTGGTGTTAGGATTTTCTCATGAGTTTTTGTACTTCTCCAGTTGTATAAACACACATGTACACACACACAGTATATATATATTAGTGCTGTCAACGTTAACGCGTTAATGCATGCGATAATTTTTTTTCAGATCACCGCATTAAAAATATTTAATGCAATTAGCTCAGCATCCATTTTTTTCGTCATCCTTTGGATATAGAAAGACACGCGCCAGTTTCGTGCGCACAGACCATGACAGAATCAAGTTCTCTTTCACGCTTGAAGGAACAATAACACTCACAACAAATTATGTCAATGCCCATTGTGTTGAGTATCCTCATTAGAGTAGTCTTAAATTAGTTAAATAAGAGTTGTGAGAAAATAGGACGCGTGTGAGATTCGCGTCATGTGCAACAGCGACAGATCTGAAAGTGACAGAAGCCACTAATGCTGTCTGTCATTAATGTTAATCAAAGAACAAAGGTAACAAAGAAAATCACTCACTGATTAATCTATATTTCATTTATAATTTATGCAGTGGAGACTGATTGATAACTTTATTCAAATTCTGTAGATTACCCGGGTACATTTTACATTTATTATTGGTTTATGTGAGGATTGTTTTAAGTTCACTTAAATTAAAAGTTTTTTTTAAGCCTAATAAATGATAATATTATCACTGTAATGTTGAATGGCTACAAATAATGTTTAAAATTGGGGGAAAAATCTATTTCATTGAGACTTCAGTAGCTGTATTAGTATCACTGATACTGGCCTTCATTCATAAAAATATGCCAATAATTAATTATTTAAAATATACTGTTTTTATGTTGTTTCTACTGTCATTTGGATATTAACTGTGAAATTATTACGTTATAAAATATATAAAAATGTAAGTGTTTTTAATCGCAATTAATCACAGAACAAATGTATGATTAATCTTTTTTTATTTTTTATCGATTGACAGCACATATTTATATATATATATATATATATATATATATATATATATATATATTTATATGTAGCACTGTTATACTATATATATCACAGGGGGCAGGCTACTCAGTGACAAACAATATTTTAAATATATATAGAATAATTTTTTGAGAGGGAATCTCATTGTTTCAAAATCCTGTACAATGTTTGAATTGACTAGAAATGTGTCACATCGTGCAGCAGTCATGTTATTTGCTTGTCGCTAAAAACTTGTTGCATCGCACCTTGTTACAATGCTTTAATGTAATGTTGGAGTATCCCTGTGGTAATTAAAATGAATGTCTTTGTTTTGACAGGGTGGGCCAGGCAGACGCAGAAAGAAGACAGGATATCGTTCTGAGCGGAGCGCACATCAAGGAGGAGCACTGTATCTTCCGCAGTGAGAGGAATGCCAACGGAAATGGTAAGTGTTCACTTACATCTTTATATCCATTTATCTGTGTTCAATTCACATGCCAACAGTAAAACACTTTCACATCGGACATGATCAGCTCAGTGCAAATTAACTTTTGTCAAAGATTATTTCCTCTCCTGTATATCTGAGTACTTTGTTTATTACGCTTTTACTCAATGAAAATCTGAAATTGCTGCTGGAGGTAGTGAATTGTCTTCTGTTCCTACAGTGATTGTCACTTTGGAGCCATGTGAGGGATCTGAAACATATGTGAACGGAAAACGTGTGAATTCTGCAGTTCAGCTGCGCTCAGGTGAGCCACAGTTGTCTGCACAGTACAGTTCTTAAGCTCTGGTTTAATCTGATTGTTTCTAGTCATATGAAAACTAATGTGAATTTTTTTTTATTAATTATTTGTGAATGTGCGAGTTTATTTGCCACTATAAGTAAATGACTAGAATAATAACAAAATGCAGTGAAAACGCTGAAACTAGTGTGTTTATGATTACGATACTACATTTAAAATAATCTGATTGCAAATATCAATTTGCAACATCAAGCAGTAGAACGGACTGTTTTTATGGAGCTTAAATTACTAGAAGTGGCTAACACTGAAAGCCTTGCACATTCAAGTTGAAAAAGGTAGATAATACATGCACAAAATGTTTATGGTCCATTATATTGTTTCAGTATGTACATACTTGCTCATTCCTCAGGTAACCGCATTATCATGGGAAAGAACCACGTTTTCCGGTTTAACCACCCCGAGCAGGCCCGTGCTGAGCGTGAGAAGACCCCGACAGCGGAGACCCCTGTAGAGCCTGTGGACTGGACCTTTGCCCAAAGAGAACTGCTGGAGAAACAGGGTATCGACATGAAGCAAGAAATGGAGAAGAGGTACGTAAGCAATAATAATTATTAAAGACAACTCCAAGTTTAATACAAGAATTATATTGATTATATGAAATAATTTTGACACAACCCTTCAGGCAGTTACAATGAAAATACACAGACAAAAAGCTAGTGAGTAATAGCAAATACTAAACATTCTCTCTAGTTTCTAGTTAACACATGTATGGAAACACATTTTGAATGTTTACTGTCTTGCCCTTGTACTTCCATTGTTAGCGCCTTTATGTAATAATATATATATATATATATATATATATATATATATATATATATATATATATATATAGTATATTAAATTAAAGATGAGTTGAAATAATTTGCTGTCGATTGAACTAGCATTCAAGCCTGCAAAATTCCTTTGAGGGAATTGTGGATTCCAGCTTATGCATGGTTTTGGGTTGGAACTAGCCAACCAAAGCCGAGGGCCACCCAGCAGCTACAGAAGACAAAATCTACATTTTGTAAAGTTTAAGCTCTTGGCATGGAATGTGAGCACATATGAATTGGATTAATGTAAGAAGGATTTTTAGGATTATGTTGCGGAAAGGAAATGCACTGAGCGTAAGAAAGAGCAGCTTTTTGATGCAGTGGTCTTGCACTGTATTATATCAGGCTTACAGAAATGGAGATCCTGTACAAAAAAGAGAAGGAGGAAGCGGACCAGCTACTTGAGCAACAGAGACTGGTAAGGCTGAATCTCTTTGATTATTCTTGTTTCTTCTGTTGTTTATCAGAGGACCCTTATTTTAATTCCAATTAGACCTTTATTTTCCTTCCAAATTTTGTCAGGAACTTTCTTTAGACTGTGGGGAGAGATGTGCTATTGATGAACTGAGTAAAACGGGCCCCTACTTACTTGCTCTGCTGAAGTCCAAACAGCACTAATTCTGCACTCTTAGCTCTGACAACTTGAGACTTTTGTGTGTATGTGTGTGAGAGAGAAACACTTTTCCCAGTGCATGGCTGAACCTCTTTGCATGGTAACTGAATCCACTCTGTCTGGATTGAGATAGCAGATGGCCCATTGCTGATATGGACTGATTTAAATATTCAGTTTGATACAGCAAGAATTTCTTATTCAAAAATTCACTTCTCTCTCATAGATTTGAGATGTAACTTTGCAAAACGGCATCATGAGAAGAATACCAATTTGGCTTTTGATTAGTATTTAGTATTTGATTAGTTTAATTTATATGAATTCCATTTTTATACAAGGCATTGGTTTGCCATGCACCAGTTAAAGACCCCATGAAATCAATGAGAAAATAAATGATTTTTCTAAAGTCCTTGCCATCATAGAATTGACATCAAACTAGGCTTTTCATGGGGTCTTTAAGCTAAATTGGTGTAAAAAAAAAAAAGTCCCTTTCTTTGGTTTATTCTAAATGCTGCTTTTGCATGTTTTTTTTGTAGCATGTTTAACAGATTAATTTACAGGGTACCTAGTACCTCATTTAGTATTTGTTTGCTGGGCAGTGTTTTTAAGCTGTTCAAGCTTGAGTCAGCATTTGATTTACCAAAATAGAATTAGTTTTGTCTGAGTTTGTTGGTTTTCTCAATGCAATTGCTGATGTTTCCAATGCATTGTTGCCATAACCCAAGATTTCTGCTGTAGTTGATGAAGGCTAGTGACAATGTGGTTTCTCATTACATCTGTAGCCTTGAGTTCTACACGTCTGTGTCTGGCCAGACACAGAGGGCATGTCATAACACAGCTATCCATTTTGGGGGTCTTAATGATGACAAGCTCTCCAATGCTCTGATGGTCTCATCCATATAATCTTGTATACAGAATGACACGGATATCCCACACTGCACTGATTACACAATCACGATTACATGGTCGCCAGCTGCCTCCTCTGTTATTTGACTTTGATTTTTGTATTGTCTTTGTTTTACTTGACCTGGAAAATGAGAAACTGCATTTTCTCTCAACTAACCTCTTAACTGTAGTGGATGAAATCTATGCTTTTAACCTCCTCCGAGCCTGTCCTTTCTCTTTTTCCTTCTCTGTACTGACCTGTAATAAACACGCAATAGTCTAACCAACCGCTAGAGCTAGAAAAACTCTAAAACCAAATATTTTCTATCAAGGACTTCATATGAGGGAATGAACCAAAACTCATCTGGCTTTGCTGCATGCCACTGAAGCATGTTTGGGGTGCAACTATCAAGAGCTCTAATTGAAGAGGATTACATAAATTTTAACTTGACAAAAAGAAAGAAACCAGCGCAACAACAAAAAAAAGCAGAGCACACAACATCTATTCCTTTTTGTTGACATTTTTCTCATAATCACGACAGTCATGTCTTGCATTTGATTTTTATATAGTGATATGCAACTTGGGAATAACTGTGACTTGAATTTGTATCCACACACTGTACATCTAAAAAATAACAGTGGCACACCATTCTTGGAAAGCTTGAGTCAAATGCATCTGCAAGTACACAATGCCATCTAAAATATTTATATCTGTAGTCAACTTGCAGTCTACTAAATGGTGCTTTGTCTTGCAGTTTAATGATTGTGTTAGTTAGAAATCGTCAAGTAGGTTGATAATTTTTCTCCGCTTAATGAATTAAGTTGTAAATTTCTCTGCATCCATTTAGCTGTTCCCCTTTTGCATATCACAACACTGTCCATTCTTTACAAAAAACATTCCTTTTATTTTCGATACCCCATTTTAATTTTCCCATTTTGTTTTTTCGCACTCTTTGGTTTGTTTCCTGTTTTGTTCTCTTAAGGATGGAGACTCTGATAGTGGTGATGACTCTGATAAGAGGTCATGCGAGGAGAGCTGGAGACTCATCACTTCTCTACGGGAGAAACTTCCTCCCAGCAAGCTCCAAACCATAGTCAAAAAGTGTGGCTTACCCAGCAGCGGTAAAAGACGAGAGCCTATCAAAATGTACCAGATCCCTCAGCGTCGTCGTCTGACAAAGGACTCCAAATGGGTGACCATCTCTGACCTGAAGATCCAGGCAGTCAAAGAAATTTGCTACGAGGTGGCACTGAATGATTTCCGTCACACCCGTCAAGAGATTGAGGCTCTAGCCATAGTAAAAATGAAGGAGCTTTGTGCCACCTACAACAAGAAAGACCCGAACGAACGAGATTCTTGGAGAGCAGTAGCTCGAGATGTTTGGGACACTGTAGGGGTTGGGGATGAACGAATTGAAGATGTCATAACCAATGGACGAGGCGTGACTGACATGGATGACCTAAAGGTGCACATTGACAAACTCGAAGACATTTTGCAAGAGGTAAAAAAGCAGAACAACATGAAGGATGAAGAGATTCAAGCTCTCCGGAATAAGATGTTGAAGATGGAGCAAGTGATCCCGCTGATTTCCAATGAGTCACCGGAGAAAACCACTCGCAGTGGACCCATGAGGGCCCGCAGTTCCAGCGAGGGTAAAGTTGCTGAGGAGAGGCCCAACTGTGAACAGTCAGATGAGCAGGTGGCTAGGATGACCGATGATGATTCTTCATTCCGACGTGGGCGTATGAGGTGGATGCGACAAGAGCAGGTACGCCTCAAGAACCTCCAGCAACAGGAGATTTCCAAGCAGCTCCGACGGCAAAATGGACCCCACCGCTTCATCCCACCCGAAGACCGCAAGCTGCGTTTCCCCTTCAAAAGTAACCCCAAGCATCGCAACTCCTGGACCCCTGGCACTCATATCATTATAACAGATGAACAGGTGATTGAGATGAAAGTACCCAAAGAAGTGGTCCAGGAAGAAGACTACTCCGAGGAGGTCGCAGAGCACAGAGAACAAGTGGGACCAACAATCCAGACGTATCCTACTCTTCCTAGTCCCATGGGTCAACGTAGAAGCAAAGATCTAGAGCAGGGCCTGAGTCAAAGACATAATCAAAGCCACAAACTCTATGAACGAGGCCGTAGTAACTCCTTCAACAGCAGCCAGCGAGCCTCGGACTCTACAGAGGCCCTCAATTCTGGTAACAGGAAGCCGCCTCACCCCCAACTGGCCTTTTACCAGCCACGCTACAACCAAAACCAGCATCATTATCCTCAACATCAGCGTCCACAGTTCTGTCATTACAATACTGATGCCAGCTACAACTACCAGCAGTACCCACCCAATCAGCAGCCGAGCCACCACAACAATTTTTGCACCCCACCCCGTATGCGTAGGCAAATGTCTGCCCCCAATTTGAAGGGCAGTCGAGAAACCACAGTGTGACGTTGGAAGCAGGGCATAGGTTCATGTACAGAACTAGTTGACACTACAAATCACACATCACAGACTCATCAAAGCATTGGACAGCTTGTCCCTAAACTGTTTTATGGCACTTGTTTTAAAGAATGTAATGTTATTGTCATTTGTGGATCCAAATTGCAATGATCTCCCTGGAGAAAACCACATGAACACCTTGCATCAACAATTTGATCCCCCATCTATGTTAACTATGCATATATGTTAAAAGTTTAGCAATAAGAGTGCTGGTTAAAAGTGTCCAAGTCACACAAAGATCTCAGAACAATGTTCTTGAGCCTTGATTATTGGGGGGAAAAAACAGATGAACAAAGCTTGTTTTTTTAAAGTATTTGAAACGATGAGTTTTAGGAGATTCACCCTTTAGTTCTTGGCTGTAGTATTAACTTTTTTAAACTTTAGTATATTTTGGAGATGCCATCATGTTTTTGAGAAGTACTTAACACTGATTTGCCTCAGTTTACCTCTGTTTTGCTGCTGGTGACAGTCTGAATAGATCTTAGCAACGAACACACAACCACTATACTGCAACATTTCATACTGTCCAATGAGAACCTTGAACCATTACTTGAATTTTGAGTTTTTCAATTTACAATTCAGTCATATTTGTGCATTGAAGGTGCATAGGTAACATGTTCAGTAAATGCTGGAAGGTTAATAGCCAACATTTTAATCCTCTTGAATGCTTATAAACACATGTCGGAGATGATGTTTTTACTGTTGCATATTATGCAAGTTGTTTTATTTCATGAAGTTTCGGGTCCCTTGGTTGATATTCCCCATTAAATAGTTTAAATACGAAAGGTGGCAGCAAAGGCCTTTCTCTAGCTGCCTTATGCATGAGTAAAATATTATGAAGGAGTGCTTTTAAAGTTAAGTGCCTTATTAACTCACTGATCCATAATTAACAGATTGCATTTATCTCCTTGTACTTGGCACCTGAAAGTAAGTACTTTAATAGCAATATATGAAGAAAACTGAATAATTTTTACTGAATTCCTATCACTCTTATTGTGAAAGATATAGACTCTGCCCCGTACATTTGAAAAAAGAACAACTGCCACTCTGATTTTATAAAATTTGGTTCTGCCTTATTTTGAGTACAAACCCGTCTGCACTAAACATTCATATCTACAGAGGTAATGTTTTTGTGTAAGAGCGTGCTTTGCATCTATTGTTCCTCTAACTGTCTGCTGCACTCTAATCCTCAATAGGGGGGGACAGTCTGTTCCCACGGGATAGAGTCAGTGCTCTTGAACACCCAGCCATTCTCCTCAATCTCAACATGATTAGAATCACATTTATTTTCGGGTGTCTGCTGTGTGGTAAGCGAGACCACAGAAAGCACCAGAGACATGCCATGGAAAAGACCTCTAACAGGACTGTTTCCATGGTTTCCGAGGCTCGTTTTGAAACTAGAAGCATGTTTTTAGCGACGGGAAACCATCAAAAGCCAAATAAAATTAGCTGGACAGGCGTATAATGCATTGCTTTTTGTTCAATTTTCTTGCTTAATTTTACAGCTTATATATGTAATGTCACTGAACACTTCTCACTTTTATTAAATTTACCACTGATTTTTTTTCTTTCTAACTAAATAGTAATTACTTTCACATAGGGTTAATGTAGTTGTACACCCTTGCACTTAAGCCACTGTGATTTCCGTTCTTAAGCCTTGATATAATTATGCACTGGTGTGCCTCAGCACCCAAGTGCATCCCATTACCAGCTGCGTATAACCAAAGCACATGTTCTGAAATCCTCTTTGTGTCATCTCCTCTGGCCAGAGCAAAGAGTTAGCCAACTAGCTCAGAAGTCCATGCTTCAGCATTGCTTCATAAGAATGAAGGACTTGAATGCTTTTGTTGCCAGAATTACTGCCTTATTTCTATTGAAACCCCTTGGTTTTGGTATAGTAAGTAATGCATATTGTATAAAACACAACTGGTTTCTCAAATCATGCAACTGGTTAACTAAAGAAGCAAAACTCTAGTTTAAAGGAGAAATGTGTAATTTGTGTTCTGAAAAGTGTAGGGCTCACTGCTGTTTGAGTATCCAGACACTGTGACATTGGCACAACCAATGTTGTCAGTTTGGGGGTGGGGCTATCTGTTTTGCTGTCCAGTGACCGATAGGGAGAGTGTTTGGAAACCGTCATAATATATATTTTTTAAAATCTGTATAGTGCAGCAGAAATGAGACGCTTCACCTTTCAGTGTAGCACAGCAATGAAAGTATAAGTCACTTCTCGAAAATCTTCTATTTGAATGACTATCAAGACATGCCAATTCCCTGCTCCAATAAAGAATGTTATGCTAACATTAATGTACGGTGCTGCCAGCTACTCTTAACTACCACAAGAGGAGCTAAGAAAAAGTATACATTTTTATGCATTTTTTGTGCAACATATGATCTTCAGTGCTTTAAGATTTTATGATGGTTTACTAATTTTGCTATTACCTTGAACTGTGCTGAATATCAAGATTTCAACCAATGACTGAAATAAAGCGAACAAGTTTGAAATTCAGTGACTGTTGCTCTGACCTAAATGTTTTCATCTATACAAACATTACAGCATATGCTTTATATAGCAATCGCATTTAGATGTGTATTTATCATGATCATTTCATTATATTACAGCTCTTAGGAGATATGACAGCGATCAGCCAGTAGTCAGTCCTGGATGTAAAGTTAAATATAAATGAGTTGGACTTAATGTCCTGATCAATTATTTTATCCATCTGGTATAAATAAATTTTAGGGCTGGGTATCGAGTTCGATACTTTTTAGGTACCGACCGAATTGCCTCAATACTATCGAGTATCGAAACAGGTCTTGTCTTTCAATACCTAAGGGGTTAATCTTGTCAACGTCAGGGAGCCAATAAGCATGCAGCATGATTGGCTGTGGCGGAAAAACACTAGTTTACGCGGTTGCCCACAGAGACGTGGGTCGCACGTGAGGCTGTAGTGTGTAAGCGTCCCAACCCACATTTGTGGAAAAGATCAAAAGTGTAGCTACGTTTCACTAGACTCAGTGCCAGCAGCGCGCGATGCAATATTTGCGACAAGATGATTGCTGCCAAGACCGGTGTTGTGCCGAATTCTGACCCCCACCAAATGATTACCTTCCTAGTATTGGTAGGTTTAGGATTAGTTGTGGGGGAGGGGGTAGGATTAAGCATTCAGATACTGACTTCAACGAGGGGGGTAATAGTTTGGCAGGGAGTCGAAATTTGGCACAACCCCTCCAACATGACAAATCTGATGAAGCACTTATTTAACAGCGCACAGAATAAATTAAGAGTATTTCACAATACATATCGTTTCAAAGCTGCTTTACAGAAAATGCATGTCTAAATTACAATTTAGAGTGATCTGTTATCAGAAGTGACTGTGCGCAAGTAAATTTCAATAAAATTTTCATTCAGTTTCATTGTTAAACAATGCATTAAGTTAAGGCAGAAACAACGAGCTCATTAGAATACATGTTGTTAAATGATTAGGATACATAGAAAATTTCAGCATTGGTGCTTTTTTACAGACTCAAAATATTAGTGTAAAAAAAGTCAACAAACTGAAAGTTTTTTGAGGTGATGTAATGTTAAAATGGATTTCAAATTGGTATCGAAAAAAGTATCGTTCAGGAACCGGTATCGAAGTAGAGGTATCGGTATCAATTTTTTTTTTTACGATACCCAGCCCTAGTAAATTTTTGTCAGTCCTGTGTCTAAAGTGGAATATAAAAAGAGCTTGACTTAATCTCCTGATAAATTATTTTATCCACCTGATGTAAATACATTTTCAGCTGTTTGACACTGACTTTTCAGATAGAACTTTCTCACTTGTTATAAAACTATGTGGGATAACTAAATCCTGCTTAAATGTCAGGAAAATGTTACATATAATCACATTTTAGTGAAACCGCATATAAAATACCTCCCTTTACCGTACGTTGTTGGTTTTACCTGACGTCTTTTTCATTACAAATTAAATATATTATAAATGTTAATTGCATTTCGGTAGTAAAACGTCTAGACATTAAAATTGTTTTCAGTTACTATTGCATATATTAAGGCTTTTTCTACTTGAGCCACCTCACAGTGGTGGCGACTTTTGCACAGGGAAGCATCACTTATATTTTCAGAACATGCTATATCCATTTAAATATAAATGGATGGGTCTTGATTGTCTATTTATGTGTGCAAAATTAGTGCTGTTTAGTTTAACTTCAGCTTAAGCCATTAAAAAATTAATTTAAGAATTTTTTTTAACTATTCCACTGTCATGAACAAGCCAAGTGGCACACAGTTGTTAAATCAACAGCGTAACCGTGTAACTTTTATCCCTCCAAGGTTCAGTAAGTTGTCTGTAGTGCTGATAAGATCGTGTCTGCTGTCCTCTCTCTTCATCGCATTTTCTCAAAGGTATATGAGAGTAAATTGCAAGAGCTGCAGAAACAGGTGGAGACCCGCTCATTGGCTGCGGAGACACCTGATGAGGAGGAAGAGGAGGAGGAAGAGGATGAAGGTAGTGTATTTTGATTTTAATATTAGTATTCAGCTGTCAACAGGATTGTCAACAGATGTTAATCTGCAGTGTACTAGGACACTGTGTAAGTAGGATTAGTTCCTAGATCAACACCATTTGGATCACATTTCTGTCAGAGTCCTAACTCTTATAACCTCAACCCAACCAAAACTACCACTACAATCAGAGGAAAATACATGAAAGGTTGATAAGTCCCTACACCCTTCCCAATCCCTATTGTCTGATGGACATGAATGTTGAATGTTGTTCCAGGAACAATAAGGATATCCTGCTTGGCAAAATCACAACCACCTGTATGTATGCTCTGCCATGTTTGACTACTGTTCCTGTATTTCAGTGCCCTGGACTCAGCATGAGTACGAGCTGGCCCAGTGGGCTTTCAGGAAGTGGAGATACCACCAGTTCACCTCCCTCAGAGACCAGCTGTGGGGCAATGCTGTATACCTCAAAGAAGCCAATGCCATCAGTGTGGAGCTCAAGAAAAAGGTACAGCACATAGATGACAGGTGTCATGTGAAAACGTGTCAATCATTAAAACATTTAATTATTTTTAACTTGGCATGGCGTGAAACAATGAAATGACTGCAAGACTCGGTGTAGCAGCTAAAAGGTCTGTCTATTGCAGTGTTTCTCAGCCAGAAGGTCTCACCAGACTTCCGCAAGATAAGATTTTTTTAGCTAAACGGTTAACAAATTAAGCTAAAATCATGTATTTGCTAATTTATTTCAATAATAATAACTGCCATGAGTCAAAAAGGTTGAGAAACACTGGGTTATTGCATGTGTATATATAACTGCTTCCTGTGTGAATGGCCCCTGAAACAGACCAGACCTGCGTTCCTGACACACAACATGACATAAAACTGTTCATAAAAACTAGCTTGTCATTATGATGGCAGCTTACCAGTCCATTCTGCTATATTTACATATTTACAGACAGATCTCTGTTGCTTTACTTATTACCCATGTGCCAGCGTTCAACAGTTGGCTCATAAATACTAAAAAGAGCACTTACGTTTTATCCGTTCTTTTTCTGTCACCTGCTCTACTTTTGTTTGTTTGTCTCTTTTTTTTTTTCAGTTCCTATATGTATAACCTCATAATGACCCCTGCTGTGTAGAAACATTTCTCTTCTGGTTTATCATGCGCTCTTTGTATTTATAGCTTCAGGTGGGACAGGGTGATTTTTGATATGTTTTACATCAGCAATTGTAAATCTTATGCTATTTTTTGCATTGTTGCATTACTTAACTCTCCACTTAGCAGATGTCAAAAATGAGGTCTGAACCTTCAATCTTACAGTCATCAACTCACATCTTTCATCCTTGTTGATGACCTTTCTTCTATCTATTTGTAGGTCCAATTCCAGTTTGTCTTGCTCACGGACACCCTCTACTCTCCGCTGCCCCCGGAGCTGCTTCCACCAGAAACGGAGAAAGAGCACGACACTAGGTCTTTCCCTCGAACTGTGGTGGCTGTGGAGGTTCAGGACTTGAAGAATGGAGCCACTCATTACTGGTCCCTGGAGAAGCTCAAGTAAGCTTCAGGCTGCCAACCAGCCTGTGAATTACAAAGTTTTGCTAACAGAAGATTTTAGTTCTTTATTATTATTTGGAACCAATCTATTTCGAAATCCCAAAGCTCTGTTTTAAATTATTATTTTTTTAGAACTTTACTTGTTTGTTTTTTTGTGATATTTAGACTGTAATTGTTTCTCAGGATGACATTTATAACAGAACATTTGCATGGCTCCTCACAAAACCCATGTTACTGTAGAAATTAATATATGGGGAACAAAGGAGTTCTGTCATTCAAAGAACTCTGTTTGCTTCTCATGTGGCCAGTCACATGACCATATTGCATCATGACATCCAACGTTATATGCATAATGGCCTTTTTTAATAGTTCAACCAATGTACTTTTATTTATGTAGTTAATTTTAAGTTTAATTCTCTTAAACAAGTCTCTATTGTGCCAAATTCTCATTACTGTGTCAAGTGTCAAATAAGAGGAACCCAAATTACTTTTGGGCCAATTCCCTCATGTCAAGTTGACGATTCTGTTTGAGAAAAATATCACCTACATTTTCTCTTAGGTAGTCGGACAAAAACACATTTTCTTTGTAGATTACAGTAGCACTTATACATGCTGGCATTACCTAATGTTCTCATGTAAACCAATTACCAGTCAAAAAGGCTTTAATGTAGAAAGTGTAATATAGTTGATTGAATTTTTAAAAAAAAGTGAACACGATTCGCTAGCATGACGCTAGTACTCATGATCTTCCAGGCAGAGGCTGGACCAGATGCGAGAGATGTATGACCGTGCGGGCGAGATGGCCTCATCCAATCAGGGAGAGGATGGGGAGGGTGCTTTGACCGGCAGTGATCCGTTCTATGACCGCTTCCATTGGTTCAAGCTGGTTGGGAGGTACGCTAATCACTTAACCTTGTTCCTGTGACTTGAGATATGATTGAGAATGTTAACAGAGATCAGTTCTTTGTAGGGGTGTAATGGATCTTAGTTGATCCGTGCTCCGTACGGACCTGGCCCTACGGTTCGGCACTTTTAGTTTATTTTTTATATTTATATTATGTATTATCCCAGGACAGTGCAATACTCCTATATGGAGGTCATTGTCTTTATTGTGTTTGTTTGTTGTAGGCTTATACTGTTCTTCGTTTACTGTACCTTCTCAATGTTTATTTATTGTGTGTGGTTTTGTTCGTTCTTTTTATGTTGACTTTTTAATGTTTGATTCAATGAGCTTTGCTACAAAAATTCCTATGTACTTGTACTAACTGTACTGGTACAAATGGCAAATAAAACTTCAACTCATCTCAAAGATTAATCTATATTTGATTTATAGCAAGGTTGCAATTGTCACACACCCATCAAAAAATTATAGGATCCGTGATTCAAAAACCATATGATCCGAACCCTTGGTTTTGTGATCCGTTGCACCCCTAATTCTTTGTATGATATTATGTCCTGCAAATGTGCTTACAGAAGGTTTTTTAGATTATGTGAAATTTAGTTGAATACTTTACCAACCATTTACATTTTTTCTTGTGTGTGAGAGTGTGTGAGAGTTAGTGCTGCACGATTAATCATATAGCAATCACGATGTCAAGCCCATGCGATTATATGACGCAAAATGTTGCGATTTTACATGAAATAAACAAATTAGGGCTGTTAACGCAATTAACGCAGCATCTGTTATTTTTTGTCATCCTTTGGCTAGTGTTACATGATCCCACTATTATTAGTGCAAATGCTTTTAAACCATTCATGTGCGACAAGACAAAAGAGAATCATGCCAGTGATTGCGCATACACAGACCGCGCGCCAGAAAACCGTTCACTTTTGGGCTTGAAAGAACAATAACACACACAATTATGCCAAAATGTCGTTTTGTCGAGTATCTCCATAACATAAGAGCATTCTTATGATGGACGTAAAGAGTTGTCAGAGAATGAGGCGTGTGTGAGATCCGCTTCTCTGTCAGCAGTGGCTGCTCTTAAAGCGCCAGCAGCCAATAAAGCTTTTAATCTAAAAGTGAATCAAAGAACAAAGAGAACAGAGAAAAGGGTAATTTTATCCAGACATCAATGGCTTATTGATCATTATAGGTGTTATCAATCATTTAGTTGTTGTTACTAGTTTGAGTTGAGAAATACATATTTTAGAATTATCACTAATCTGTGTGTGCATTTTGCTTTAGAACCAAGCAAGTTGACTCATGAAACCATTTGTTTATTATATCGCAATCGCAATATTGAGCTCAATAATCGCAATATGACATTTTCCCCAAATTGTGCAGCCCTAGTGTGAGTGTGTGTGTAAGAGGGAGCCCATAAATCATTTCACACCTTTGTTTAGTCATTTACACTGTTAATTTTCTCTTCATATTTAAATCATTAAATCATTTATTCAAATTATTTTTTGTTTGATTTGCATTATTTTCCTAATCATTATGTGCTTGTTTTGCTGTGTGCTGACGTAGTGTTTTATTTTCTAAATGTACTGTTTTCATCCATTTATTATTATTGTTAAACATTAACAACACCTTCATTTCATATGTAGATTGTTTTTTTTTTGTTGCTTTGTGCACATTATATACATTGTAGAATTTGTTTCAAATTCATTTGTGATTTTGTTTTTCATTTTTCCATGTTTTATTTCCATAATTAAGATTAGAATTATTTCTATGATCTCTTTTTAAGATTTAAATGCTTATTCATGCAATTAATTATTCATGTACCTGCAATGTCTATTGTTTTTTATTTCATGTCTAAAGTCATGGCCCTTAAATATAGGTCATAAACTGTTGTTGTGCCTGCATCCTACCCACGCACCTTTTTTTAGCTCACCTATTTTCCACGGCTGTGTGAACGAGCATCTGGCCGACCGCACGCCCTCTCCCACCTTCTCCACTAGTGATTCTGAGATTACTGAGCTGGCTGATGAACGGCAGAGCGAGATGGAAGACTTCATGGATGATGAGGCTTTCGTGGATGACACCAGCTCAGATGCTGGGACCGAGGAGGGCTCTGACATCTTCAGTGATGGGCAGGACCCCTTCTATGACCGTTCCCCATGGTTCATCCTGGTGGGCAGGTTGGTGGTGGCCACTGCTCGGGGGAAGCCTGCAAATGAGTGCTGGAGAGAAAGAATGAGTGACAGAGACGGAGAGAGTTGTGTGGCTCAGTGTGCAGCTGTTAATTGGGGTCCATGATCTAAAGATAATTTAAATACATTGAAAATGAAATAAACAGAATTATTTAGTCATGCGAGAGAAACGGCTCACACGGCTATACCAGATACCTCCTCCAGTTCTCCACAGCATAGATTTAACCTCCATCTGTCTGGTTTGGTTTAACATTAGTGCTCTAAACATTAGCACACATTTGTTTGTTTTCATCCATTGTATTTATTTTAATCGGGCTGTCAATCGATTTAAATGTGTTAAAGTATTCCGTTTCTTTTTTAAGGCAAGAAAACTGATTAAACTGCTTCAAAATGCACTGCTAATACAAGCAAAGGAATGCTAATGTATTATAATTTAATAATATAGCCTCTTTCCCAGCACTTTAATAACCTTACATATGCAGAGTTTCTTCCTGCTGCATTTGTATTTTGCTGGGGTTCACATTAACATTTTTATGAATGACCTGTTTTACTTGTGGTTAATATTGCACTTAAACTTCACCCTACAAGAATGCAAATGAACATTGTTAAACATCCCGTCTGGGTTTATAAATAAATTATCCGTAAAGAATGTCTTTCTCCATTGACTGAGACACAACAACACTGAATTTTCAGATCAGTTTTTAGAAGTCACATAAAAACTGTAAAATGTTATCATGTCAAATTAAATAAATATGATAATGGCTTTAAAAATAATTGTACATTAAAACACATTTTTTATTAATCACACCCTTTAACACATGAACATGATTTACAGCCCTAATTTCTTAATTTTTTTGTAACTTATTTATTATGTATTTGTATATATGTGTGTATATATATATATATAATATTATTATTTCTATATATATATATATATATATATATATATAATATTATTATATATATATATATATATATATATTGTTTAATTGTTTTAATTTCTTTTTCATTTTATCTGTATTTTTTTTCCCTATAATTTTAAAATTCATTCAGTGTACTGATAAACTGTTATTTATCAGTCAGTTGTACAAGAGAGAAGGATAGAGGAGGATGGCAACATAGTCTGGATGGATGGATGCAGAGGCGCAAATGGACCTGCGTCATCGTGACTTCACTGATGCGCTACAGTGATAGCTCTCCTCCATCTTGGCCTTGAGGCTGCCCACGGGGGGAGGAGGAGCTCTCTGACTGCAAACAGCTCCTGAAATTCAGACTATGTGTGCCCCCTAGCCTCTGAAAATATAAAATATTCTGAAACAATCTCTCTTGCAATAATCCAATGCATATTTTTTTGTTTTATGTGACCGTACAACATAATATATGAATTATTTGTTTGCCCTTTTTTTTTTCTTTGGCATTTCATTTCAAGGTTTGAGGGTTTGTTTTCTGTCTTTGCTGTTTAGTGTCATATTTAATGTCAGCTCTTAGTAAAAGTGTCTGACACATCATATCCATTATTCTTCAATGGTGTTAATCAGGGTAATGGAGATGAACCTGTGGCCCTGCATTGAAAGGAAGTCACTGCGTCACACTGCTAAGCTGTGCATCTCCTGTACCCTCCATACTAATACATTTGTTTTTTTAAGGATGTTCTGAACATGTGTGTGCATAAGACAGTCAGGCAACGACAGCTCTCAGTGCGGTACTATAATTGCTGTTTTTTTTCCTCCAGAGCCTTCGTGTACCTGAGTAACCTGCTGTACCCTGTTCCTCTGGTGCATCGTGTTGCTATAGTAACAGAGAAGGGAGATGTGCGAGGATTCCTGCGAGTGGGGGTCCAAGCCATCGCTGGTGAGCGCTGCTCTATATTAATGAATTAAATAAGATTCTGCTTAGATTTAATTAAGCACAGTTGACATCAATCTGATGTGCTTTATAAACATTAATTTACCTGATTACGGTACGTTTTTCAACAGATCTGTGACGCGTGTCCTTATTCTTTGGTATTTGTGTTTTTGTAGCAGACGAAGAGGCTCCTGATTATGGATCCGGCGTGCGTCAGTCGGGGACTGCTAAAATTTCCTTTGACAACGAGTATTTTAAAAAGGTACAAGCCAGTGCAGCAGTTAAGTTTCCTGTTATTTTAACATGAGTGGATGTATACAAGAAAATATCAATAATTTGTCTAAATATCTCCCTACAAATGTCAAATACCCATACAGAGGAGGATATAGACCCAATATGGTGGCTGCAGGAAAGGAAGTCCCACTCCAGGCCATTGAATTATTAGAAAATGAAGCACAAAATAAAGGTGGTAATGCTGCCACGACACCAAGCGGAGTTACACCTCGGTTGTGCATACTTTTCTAATAATTCAATGGACCGGAGTCAATTATTCCGCTTATACTACGGTTAGCACACCTCAAGACATTGTTCAGATGTTGTATTTCAAGGCAATTGTCAGGTTATTGTCCTTAAAACGCTAATAGAACTAATCTCTTGCACATCTCATCCCAAGCCTCCATTGCTAATTCCAAAACATAATTTTAGAGCTCATAACGGTAGCTTGAGCCATTGATAGCATACTAATCCAGTTATTAAAGTGGTGGTATAATGCCTTTTTCACAAGATGTAAAATAAATCTCTGATGTCCCCAGAGTGTGTATGTGAAGTTTTAGCTCAAAATACCCCACAGGTATTTTTATATAGCATGTTAAAGTTGTCACTTTTTGAGGGTGAGCAAAAACGCACCGTTTTTGTGACTGTCCCTTTAAATGCAAATGAGCTGCTGCTCCCGGCACAGAGGGCGGGTTTTATGTACATTTTAGGGTTTGTGATGTCACTAGCCCTGGAGGAATGTGATGTAGTCCCTACCAGCTGTTTGTTGTAGTCCTTAACAAGCAGTTTCTTTAAAAGAAAATATCTCCCTTTGCTTTGAACTTTGAGTGTCATAAATTTGCAGGTGTTGTTTATGTTCAAACAGCAACATTACACACAAACTAAAGTAAGAAAAGTGAAAATCATAATCAACCACCCCTTTAATGCAGTTATTAGAGAGAGAGAGAGAGAGAGAGAGAGAGAGAGAGAGATTAAGCGTGTGCGAATTACCTCAGTCGGTGCGTCTCTCAACAGTGTTCGGCAGCAGAGTCTCTAATAGTGAAACTGTACGTTTATCTGCTTCAAGAACAGCGGCGTTATTACATCGCTAGTGAGAAATGTCATGTAGCTTTTAAGTTGCTAAACTGTTTTAATGATAAAATCGTCAATGCAGCACCACGTTTCTGTGCGAGTGTCCATACTGAATCTGTGCATGAGAGTGGGAGAAAGAGAGTATGTGCTTTCCATACATAATAAAATGCAATTTTGTGGTAAATAACTTGGAAATATTTGGTCATTTTTATCTTTCTGTTTACTATATTTATTTGCTCGGTCAGTGTCGTTGTGGGTTTTGGTTCTTTTGCAGTTGTAGGCTGTTGAAATGACTAAATCATTTGGCGAAGTGATATGGATATTTTGAGACCTGTTTTTCACAAAAAGACTATTCATGTCTAGAATGATACTAAGAGATTGAATTTCAAACTGATACCCAGTTGAAGTTTAAAAATTGATCTTGTCTCAAGATTGACATTTGTACTAGTTTGTACAAGGTTTGAGTTGTTTATGCTTATACTGAGAGACATTTTGATGATTGCTGCATTTTTTTTTTATTTCCTTTTTTCTCTCTCTCTCTCTCTCTCTCTCTCTCTCTCTCTTTTACTCCACAATCCAGAGTGATTTCTCCCCTGTGGTGATGACCCGCTCTGGCCTCTCTTTGGAAGAGCTGCGTATTGTGGAAGGTCAAGGTCAAAGTTCAGAGGTCATCACCCCTTCAGAGGAGATGAACAGAATAAATGACATGGGTGAGTGTGGATGCACAGGCCAGCTGGCAACCCCTGAGCTCTAAACAAAACCATTCAGTCTGAGTGAAAAGAAATGCTTACACATCCAGACGATGCTGTTGTTTTCTGGTATGTCACATTTGATTTACACTGCATCAGTGTTCAGAAAGCTTTAGGACCAAATAGATTCTTCTAGCAGGTTTTAACAGATGATACAAAGACCATGGAAACAGATTTAAAGATGCTGTTTATTAAAGGGATGGTTCACCCAAAAATGAAAATTAGCTTGATTTATTTAAAAATTAAATTAAAATTATAATTATTTACTCACCCTAAAGCCATCCTAGGTGTATATGACATTCTTCTTTCAGACGAATACATAAAATCAGCCAACATCTACAATTTCACAATAACGGTGTATAGATCCATTTACATAAAACAGTCTAATATTATGTATATTTACACATATGTTTTGTGTCTAAAAGACCTGAAGCTTGGGAACGTGGACACAAAACTGGGTGATGGTTTGGCAGAGCATCTGGAAGTGGGTAGTATTTTCACTTTCCGCGTCACCGTTCTGCAGGCGAGCAGCATCCCGCCCGAGTACGCAGACATCTTCTGCCAGTTCAAGTGAGTCAGCCTGTCTCCATAGCAACCCTTCTTTCCCGTCTCATTGGTCTTTATTCAGACAGAGCACACACACACACACCTTGACATAAATCACGCAAACGCACAGTCACGCTTCTCTCAGTAATCCGGTCTCATGCTGCCAACAGCTTTCTCCATCGTCACGATGAGGCTTTCAGCACAGAGCCACTGAAGAACACAGGCAAAGGTGCCCCGCTGGGCTTTTACCATGTACAGAATGTAAGTGTTGAATGCAGTGAGAGAGATGAGGTTTTAAGGAGGAAAATGAAAATTGTGATGGTATAAACACCCCAGAGTTGTTAATAGAGAGTACTCATTCAAATACTTCATCAGGCTAGATGCTTATAATGAATTAAGCTTCATTATTTAAGCATACTATCTATTTTGCCTACTATCTTTAGGAAAATATGAATGTGTTGCCAACTTATGTATGCGGTTTTCACATCCAGATCTCAGTGGAGGTGACAGAGTCCTTTATTGAGTACATAAAGACCAAGCCAGTTGTGTTTGAAGTGTTTGGCCATTACCAACAGCACCCACTGCACATTCATGGACAGGATCTTGTCAGGTAACAACCTGTTGTCCAGTTTTACATATTAGATCAATATTATCTTATGTTTATGTTTTGAGTGCATTTCAGGGTGGTAAACACATTGATGGTGACTTCACATTTGTCTGATTTTTAAAGGAATGACATTTTAGAATTGTCAAATATAAAATTAAAAATGTATTTTATCTGCTATAGTTTTTACTGTGCTGTAAGAGTTGAGTTTGTCATATTAGTGTTATTTTTAACATTATTTATATAAAATAATTGTGTTTATTAATATGTTGAATTCTCTTTTTTATATATTAATTTTAGTTTACATTTTAGTAGTTTATAATTATAATAGTTTACATTTTTTTTATTAGTATTTTTTTATTTATAAAATTTCTGTATTGTAACACATTTATTTTTTATTTAACAAATTTTGCCTCAAGTCAGTATTATTTCCCTTTGTCATTGACAGCATGCTGTTGGAGTTTGATTTGTGTTTAACCTAGAATATTCCTTTGCTTATTTTAACAGCATATTCATTGTAATAATATAATTACAAACATCTTATATTTTTATTTTATACAGCATATAGTAGCAGGAAATAAATGTTCCTACAATCCGAACTGTGTGGTTATGCCCTTGGTGCATTGATTAAAGCATACTTATTTATTGTAGTTTTTCTTTTGCATGTCTGATTTAATTTTCTGCTTCTCTTTTAGCCCTTCTCAGCCTTCCAGAAAGTACTACCCTCCACCTATGCCTCTATCTAAACCAGGTACGACTGCAACTGCTATACAACTCAAAAATGACATCTTCATTTGTCTTCATGAAGAACATTACATTATTCATTAAGTCAGCTTGAAGGGTCTTACATTTGCATAAGTAACAATAAATCAATTCCTTAAATAATCCTCGCCCAGAGCGTGTATGCTCCTCTATCTCCGCTCTAATTATTAGTGTAATTCATTACAAGATTCATTAAACAAGGAGCTACCTCAGTTCACAATGATGCGGTAATCTCTGGCTCTTTCGTTTGATACAGTTATCTCCTCTCAAAAGGGCTCAGGATCCCATTTAATGCGGCAAGTCAGTTTGAAAGACGAAGCTGTCAGCCGTTCCTGTCCAGACTGTTGTTTTTTTATTATTTATTTTTTATAAAGAACAAATCTCCCTTTGCTACTGAAAATAAAACAAAGGCTGCAGCCTTGAAGTGTCATCCATCCTGACGGCGTATTGATCTTCACCCCGAGCTGTCAGTCTTTTATATCGCGATATGAATCTAGAGGTACTACAGCTCAGCTGGATATAATTGGAAAAGCTGTGGTGCTCTTTGTGATTTATAGATTGTAGATGTAGTGCGTTTAAAAACCTAAATGTATCTAAACCGATATAAGAAAAAGTCATACATATACAGTCTCGTTCAAAGAACTGTTAAGATTGTTTCAAATCTACAGGTGCCATTAAGGCATTTTTAAATGCCTTATACAGTTCTTATATAGATGCAAGGTACGTATAGGGATTGGACAAAACAAATGTGAACACCTGGGAAATGGGTGATACAGTATTTCTTTATTAAGGTGTTTCATCAACATCTGCCTTTAAAATAGATTCCAACTTTCTTAGAATTGATTCATCTTTTGAATATCATGACATTTGTCAATTGCTTCAGAGATGTTTGAAGGAGGGTTTCTGCTTCTCTAATATTTTTAATATTATACAAGAATATTTTTGAATATTTAATATGAAATTAACTATAATAAATATTTTTTCTTTCTTTTAGAATTAAGTTTGATGCAAAGATATTCATGAATTTACATGGTTTAAGTGTCCAAATACTTTTTGGGGCCCCTTCATTGTTTAGAATGTCCATTTCTCTCACATGTAACTCCATCTTTATCTTTATCATTTCAATCCACATCCTCACCACTCTCTCCTGGGCTGTCCGCCCAGACCATGCACGTAAGATTGAGTTGATCAGGTACCTGATGAGCGGGTACGTGCACGGCCAAGTGTTGGACACAATCTCGGAGCATGCAAACGCATTGGCTTCCACGGCCGTCGCCAGCCTAGAGGAAGGGGTAGATGAGCTATCCCACTTCCCCTTCCTCCCTACACCCAACAGCCCCATTCTCAGAGTGCCCAAACACGACGGTTGGTACAGAGCATCAGAGGCGCAGAGTAGTTTAGATCGATAGAGTTTGTGCTTTAATGTATTGTGACCCTAGTGTAGCCCATCATCCCTACCCGAAGACAGAATCCCAGTAGATTGTCTTTTAAATGTAGATATTCCTAATGCCGAAGATAAGCTATAAAAGCTTTTCCTTGAGCTGCTGTGTTTTTTAAGTGTCACTCTCTCTTATTTTTCTCCCTGGTTGATCTAGACTCCAGTGACGGCCGCTTCGTGTTTCCTTTTTGTGTTACTTTAAAGCTGTAGTGCTAATTAAATCTTGTTAGGTGTTTCCCATATTCTCTTGCTAGCTTCCCTCAAGATTTTTTTTTCTTCACAAATGACGAAGTCAAGTTACACAAGTGTTTTTTCCTCCATCTCTGTGCATAAGATTTCCTGCAGCTTTTCCCCAGCGCGATTGAATCCCCGCAGAGAATACCGAGCGCTGAAGGAAATGGAGTGCCACCCCTTAGTTGAAGTTTTAGGGGCACATCAGATGTATTGATTTTCCCGATGTAGTATAGAGTTTCTTGTGGCTGATTTTCCAAAGTCTACATAATGACCCTCCTTTAAGCTGATGCTTTGTGTTTTCTCACATTACGTGACTCATGCTCATATTGTTTATCGGTCATGTTCAGCATTTTTTTTTAAGTTTAGTGAAAAAAAGGGCTAGTTTAAATACATCAGCCATATCATGCACCATATTCCTGCCCTATTAATATTTCACTTACCTTGCAGTGCCAGCCACCAAACTGAACACCATTACTAAGTCCAACCTGGGACAGTGTGTGAGCAAGTATGACCTGGTGGCTTGGTTCGAGATCAGTGAACTGGAGCCCACTGGAGAGTAAGTGAACCATTCTGACATCTACATACAGGCCCAAAATTTCTGGTTAAAATAGTATTACTCAGTTGTCTCAGTAAATCAGCATTTATAGAGAATCTGTATAATTAAAAATGTTGCTCTAAAGGCTGTTTGCACAAATAAATGATGTGTTGTTTATTGTAGGTATATCCCAGCAGTAGTTGATCACACAGGAGGTCTTCCCTGTCATGGCACGTACCTTTTACACCAGGTATTTATTCTGACTTTCACGAATATGAGTATAAATATTTGCTCTTAGAAATGATTCAGTTACAATTTTTTTATTTTTGTCATTTTGGTTTAGTTTGATTTGTTTTATATATGTATATATACAGGGGCAAAAATTAACACTCACCAAGTGCTTGCAAAAATTGGCGTTGACAGTTGAGAAAGATAACGCACGTGTATTATTATATTGGATCTGTGCATTTGGTCTTTAAGTGACAGCATCCTAATAATCCTGCTGCTGTTTGCGTTTTTTAATGTTAATCAAACAACCAAGGACAAAGAAAAAATCTCTCACTGCTCTTGCCTGAATAACGTTTGTAACTTAAATAAGGAATAATCGAAGTTAAATTTATACAGTAAATACTATGCAGTGTTATTTTAGATTTGATGACTTGACTAAATTTCTCTATCTGAAATGTAAATTTTACAGGTATCTAAAAGTATGGTGTCATAACTTTGTTTTTGCAAAAATAGTTTCATGGCTGGTAAAAAATATTTATGGCCGGTAAATGTTCTTAAGTCAAAAGTTAGTTTTAGGCCTATATATTATATAAGATAATTAATAATAAATTAAAAACATACGTTATACATACAAATATGCAACTGGATGAACAATATTGTACTGGAATAGTAACAAAAAATAAGCCAGAAAAAAAACAACAGCTGTATATTGTATATTATTATATCAATTATGATTGAACTTTGAATACTGTTATCAATGCATTACATCTCCATAGATGTCTGCATTGCAATGCACTCTGGTCTTGCGTTCTTCTGTCTCTACGTTCTATTAATATTAAATTATTTCTGCATTTGCAGGCAGGAAATCTGCAGTTTAGCTTAAGGATCATGTTCATTGTCCTTAGCCAAGGACATATAAATGATTCAAATTGAGATTGCTTTTAGTAACCTGTGTTGCTTGTGTTTTCAGGGCATCCAACGTAGAATAACAGTCACTCTGATCCATGAGAAGGGCAGTGAGCTGCACTGGAAGGACGTCAGAGAGCTGGTTGTTGGTCAGTACAATTTTTGTTTCTGAAATCTTAAATGGAACATATAATTGTTATTAGGACAGCTTTAATGGTGTATTGACCAATCAGCAGCCAGGACCGTAAAACGTCAGTTTTGTAAAGTGTATTGTAAAGGCTACAGCCATCTGACATTGAATCATTGTGCCTGTTGTAGGACGAATCAGGAATAAGCCGGAAGTGGATGATTCAGCTGCAGATGCAGTCCTGTCTCTCAACATTATCTCAGCTAAAAACTTGAAATCTTCCCACAACTCCAGCAGGTATGCCGTGTTCGCTCACCACATTTGACAACCTAAGGACCTTTTCCCAGTTAAGGGCCTATTAAATCAAGTATTAAGCTCATTTATCTGTCTGCAGTCAGTGGCAGGTCTGCAAAAGGTCTGCAAATGCTCTACTCGCCTAATGCAAATGCATCTACCTAACTGCTTAGAATTCAGGAGCGCATGTTGAACATGAGTCACCGCTGGGAAAAATCCTGCAGGGATCAAGAGAGCCATCTAGTGGACCAAAAGAAAAACAGCAATTTAACCAATAAGCACAGTGCCCTGTACAGCTATTTATTTTGAAAATCTGCATGTTGTGTTCTTTTAATGATGCCAGGTGGCTTTACTCTCTCGTTTGCTCATTTATTTCCTTTGCCTGTTTGATCTGAATGCTGCTTTTTTTTTTTCTTTTGATTTGTAAATATTTCTGTTGCCTGACTGTTTCTGCTTGTTTTGTCTCTCTTTTTGTTCTCGTCCTTTTCCTGCTGCGGTTGGATTCTTGGTTTTGCTCAGCCTTTGTATTGATAGCGATATTGCTAGGTATCAGAACCACCTGATCATAAAGCATTTTTATCATCAAAGTGCTTTATGAGATGTTTGTGATCTGTAGGCGTAACCGTAGCAGACCTATGTACTGCATCTGTGTTGGTGTTTCTCTCTTAACTCATTCTACATAATAGTATGAATTAAGGTGAAGTATTACTGTTGAATGGGCAAAGAAAAAAAAACTATTCTAAAAATTTGCTATATTTAAATGCAAATGCAAAATCAATTATTGAGCCTGACACATTTAAACTTGAAATATGTAAATTACGCATCACATTATTAAATTTAAAAACATTTGCATATTAAGTGATTTAGACTCCAAATTTGTTTAAATGTAATCAACAACAGACCAAAACTCAAACCCTTTTGTCATATGGTTATTTAATGTAATATTTGCATATATGTGCATGTACTGTAAATGAACATACATTTCCCCTATATATATGTATATATAATATAAAATGTGTATATGCTTTTTTAACGTTTTTTTTTTCAATGCTTTTGCATGTAGTATCTCACCTTAAAACTATTAAAGATGTGCTTTTGCTACCACATATCTTTAAAAAAACAAACAAACATCTGAATGAATGTAGATCTGACATTTCATTTGATTATTTTCTACATTCACTGTATTATTATATGTGGCTTGTTAGCAGCTGAAATCTGAAATGATGAGTCTAGATACAGACGCAGGCAAGCCTTTGTGCATCTATGTGCCATCTAAACAATGACATAAGAATGAGAAAGGTAGGGGAGGGAGTGGAGAAAATGATACAAGGATATTTGAGGATGAGTCACCTGTGTGAATCTCATTCTCTGTCTCCATGTGTCCGTTCATATAAATTGTGTGCCTTTGCTTATAGTCTTCACAGCGCTGTAGCTCTGAGTCACACACACGCACACTGCTTCCTCACAGTCTACTTCAAGCTCACACCAGATCACTATTAATGTAGCACCTGTCAACACTCTGGTGTTGTGTTGATCACTATGCGACTCGAACGCAACAACAGCGCGTGATACAGCTATCATTACACCTCATGTTTTCACAGTGAGATTGTCTGTCTATTAGCACCATCTGTGAGCTGAAAGTTTGCAGGCAGCATAGCTAATATATTTATTGTAGAAGCCTGATGCTTCACTGTCATATGCGCAGTTAAAAGTCAACATGAAATCAAAATTTAACCTATTTTCTTAAATTTTACAGTTAATACACATTTCTGGCCTTTTTGGGCCATTATATTCATTGGTACATGTTAAATAAAGAGAGACAAATTTTTATTTTGATAATCGTTCAAGTACAGTACTAGTCAAAAGTTTGGCTTCAGTAAGATTTTTTTTTTTTAAAGATTTTTGAAAGAAGTCTTATGTTCACCAAGGCTGCATTTATTTGATCAAAAATACAGTAAAAACTAAAATATTGTGAAATATTACAATTTAAAATAACTTTTTTCTATTGTAATATATTTTCAAATGTAATTTATTCCTGCAATGCAAAGCTGATTTTTTTTTTTTTTTTTTTTTCATCATTACTCAAGTCAAGAAATCTGCTAATATGCTGAGTTGGTGCTTAACATTTCTTATTATTATCGTCAGTGTTGAAAATGGCTGATTCATATTTTTGTGTAAACCATGATACATTTTTCCCCCATGATTCTTTGATGAATAGAAAGATCAAAATTTTGTTAAATAAACAACATTTATTTAAAATACAAATTGTTTGTAAAAAAAGTCCTAAATGTCACTTTTGATTTTTTTTTTAATGCATCCTTGCTGAATAGAAGTATAAATTTCTATTATAAAATAAATACTGGCCTCAAAAGTTTTGAATGGTACTGTAATGTAATAACTTTTCATGATCTAGTAAATTCCCATTTTTTATGTTTCACTCATAATGGGTTGTGAAATGGGTTGTGAATGACATTTCATGTTGTCTTTAAGCACATCCACACAAGCTCCAAAAAATAGTGAATAGCATAATTAATCACTTAAGCACCAGTAAATATCCTTCCATGGATTCATATGGTGTCTATATATTTAAATCTAATGTATTTCTCCTTTTCCCAGGACATTCTACCGGTTTGAGGCTGTCTGGGACAGTTCCCTGCACAACTCTCTCCTGCTGAACCGTGTCACTCCCTACGGAGAGAAGATTTACATGACCCTGTCAGCCTATCTGGAGGTCAGCCTTGACTCTTTTTAAAGGACTAGTTCTTTAGGCCCTGTCCACACGGAGACGCGTTTAGCTGTATACGTAAAAAAAAAATATTGTATCGGCGTTTCATCCAGACGGATCCGGCGTTTTGGGAGACTGAAACCGCTATTTTATTATTTATATTAACCGCTATTGAAACCGGGTCACAGAGTGGATAAATCTGAAAACGACACCCTTACGTTTTCGTGTGTACAGCCAATCCGTAAATTTTGTGAAACGATGTCATCACCCCACGTGTCGACTAGTCAGACACGCTCTAACAGCAACAACAACCAGCGACTACATGCTTGTGTTCGTACTTCAGAAGCTACTGAGCCTCTTTTATTGCTTTATTTATATAGGCCTACTTTAATGTATTTTTATTTTATTTCTTTATTTTACTTCTTTATTTATTTATATTTCTTTCTTATGCTATGATGCTTGTATTTTGTCTGATTAAGACATTTCGTATTTTGTAGGGATGGGCATTTCAAGCAAAAATAATATTCGACGATCGCTGGGAATTATTTGATTATTATTCAAAAAACGCACCCCTGCCCCTCATGCTCACCGGTAACACGCCGTTCGCTCCGACATTAAATTTCTCTTTACTGTAGGCCTGCGTGTTGTAGCCATTAAAGAAAAGTTAGCTTCATATTTATGTTTAAATAATAGGCCTATGTTATTTTTTCCATTTCATCTATGTTGATTATATGAAAAGTGAACAGCATGTAGCCTAATCATAAGATGCGCAATATCGAGAGACATAATTTTGACCACTTCATTAAGTTTGGTTTTGTATAAAGCCTTTCTTTAAAGTGAATTTCGTTTTGTATAAATTGTATCTTAAATTTAATCAATGTTTTATCAACCAATTGCCTGGATTTCATAAATAAGAAGCAAATATAGCAGACAATATAATCAGGACATTGAGGCGCCTCAGAAATATATAGGTCTATAGAAAGCTTGAAATGTCTACTTTTAAACAAAACAGTTAAAAACGAAAAGAAACAGACAACTTATAATCCGTATGAAGTGTGCATTTCTCTCTATAGGCACCTTCACAAAACCGCGGAGGTGGCGAGTCAGCATCGTCACAGAAAACACTAGTTTATTAATCAACAATTAATGTATCCTTGCTATATTTGACACATTCATAATGATTAGGCTATTTGCCGGTTCTTTGTGGCAAGCTTTATGCATCTGCTTGCTAATCGAATATCGTGACTCATCCCTATTTTGTACCAGGCCATTTATGTTTTTTTCATATTGTTCAATAAAGTTCTTGGTTAAAAAGAAAACAAGCTACTGTGCCTAATCGTGCCTAATATTATTGTATACAGCGCGCAAGGTTCATGCGCAAGTCGTCTTCTCTGTTTTTAGTTTATTTGTGTCAGAATTACAGAGCCTCGTACTGGTCTGGCATGTAAACTATATCGGTTTGAGTCGGTTTCAGTGGTTTCGTGTGTACACAGATATTTCTTGAGACGCCGCCATGTTTACGGATTTTTTTTTTAGAACCAGGGAAAAAAAGATCGGATAGGGAAAGCTCTGGTTTTGTGCGGATAGCTCTGGCTTTGTGTGCATGTGGCCTTAGAAGCAGGGTTTACAGCATTGACGTGTGTGCTAACCACTTCCCTGCAGCTTGATCACTGCATCCAGCCTGCCATCATTACCAAGGACATCTGCATGGTCTTCTACTCCAGAGATGCTAAGATCTCTCCTCCACGCTCCCTGAGGAACCTGTTCGGCAGTGGTTACTCCAAAACCCCCGACTGGTATACATTATTTTATTTTATTTCTTTAACCACAAAGTAACTCAAATGTTTCTGATGGTTAGTTGACTTAAAATACTTTTAGGATATCCTGCATTGTGACATGCTGTACTCCATCTAAAACTGCATTTTAGCAAATTTTGTCAAATTGTACCTAATTTCTGAAAGACTACATGGAATATGAATATGTTAATAATAAAAATTAAATGATGACTAGTTACAGGCCAACACTCCCTTACACGTTCATATAAATGTTAAACAGAACTCGTGATTTTGATCAAAGAAAATATTGATGGACATCTTAAACATCAACTATCATTAAAGTCTTGAAATGTGTGTCCGTAAATTTGCTATGTGTTTAGAAGCTAACACTGTTTTCTGATGTGTTTCAATTACAGTAATAAAGTGACAGGAATCTATGAGCTTAGCTTGTGCAAAATAGCTGACACGGGAAGCCCAGGTAAGATTTTCCTAAACTTATTTATAAAAAAAACATTGAAAAAAACATTGAAAAAAAACATATAAAAAAACATTTGCAATTGATCAAAAGTGACAAGAAAGACATTTATAATCTTACTAAAGATTTCTATTTAAAATAAATGCTGTTCTTTTGAACCTTCTATTTGTAAAAGAATCCTGGGGAAAAAAAATCACGTTTCCACAAAAATATTAAGCAGCACAACATTGATTTCAACATTGATAATAAAAACAATTCTTGAGCATCAAATCATCATATTAGAATGATTTCTGAAGATTCATTTGACACTGAAGAATGGAGTAATGATGCTGAAAATTCAGTTTTGCATCACAGGAATAAATTGCATTTTAAAATAGATTAAAATAGAAAACAGTTATTTTTAATTGTGATAATATTTCACAATATTAGTTTTTACTTTATTTTAGCTCAAGCAAATGCAGACTTGATGAGAAGAGAGTTCTTTCAAAAGAATTAGAAAAATCTTACTGAGCCCAAACCTTTGAATGGTATTGTAAATGATTTGTAAAGAATATCAATAACATGGATATTACAAATAATTAATAAATATATATGATTTCAACTTCCACAGTTTTTACAAAAATTTAGCAAGATGATTTTTCCATTTAGAATGAATAATTCTGCATATTGATATAATAGGCCTGCTATATTAATCAATTTCATTGTTGTTTTTCAGGTATGCAGCGGCGGAGGCGGAAGGTTCTGGACACATCTGTGGCGTATGTGCGTGGAGAGGAAAACCTGGCAGGCTGGAGACCCAGAGGAGACAGTCTGATCCTGGAGCACCAGTGGGAGCTGGAGAAACTCGAGCAGTTGCATGAGGTGAGGATTGAAGACTTTCACACTATATATGCTGCCTGTGATCTCCAGACCCTGATGTCCATTTCTGCGTTTGTCAGGTGGAGAAGACCCGTCACCTGCTGCTGCTCCGTGAGAAACTGGGTGAGACGCCTCCTCCTAAATCCCTGAGCGAGTCTCTGTCTCCCAGTCTGAGCTGCGGCACCCTCAGCACCTCCACCAGCATCTCCTCCCAGATCTCCTCCACCACCTATGAGAGCGCCATCACGCCCAGTGAGAGCAGCGGATACGACTCTACAGACATTGAGAGCTTGGTAGACCGTGAGAAGGAGCTGGCCACTAAGGTAAAAGACCCTACAAGTACTACTTTAATAATATTTGTTGTGATTTTAATATAGGATTCTTTATTAAAGTCATTAAATCGTGTGTTCCATTTGAAGCCCCCTTCATGTGACTTTATATTGCACTTTTCCTAGTAGAATCTTGGAAATTCCAACTTAATCTTAGGCACTTATATAGACCTACAATTCAACCATTCAAAAATGTGGGGTTGTAATAAAAAAAAAAAGTTTCTTATTCTTACTAAGGCTGCTTTTTTTGGGGAGGATAAAAAAATACAGTAAAAACAGTGATATGGTTGTGAAATATTATTATTACAACTAAAAAGGACTGTTTTCAATTTTAATATATTTAAAAATGTAATTTATTCCTGTAATGCAAAGCTGAATTTCGGCATAATTTCTGCAGTCTTCGTTGTCACATGATCCTTCAGAATTCATTCTGCTATATGGTGATTTGATGCTCATTTCTAATTATTATCAATGTTGAGAACAGTTGTGCCGCTTAATTTTTTTGTGGAAACCATGATTCAGGATTTCTTTGATTCTATTCTTTAAATAGAAATTTAAAGAAGGATTTATTTGTAATATAATTATTTAAGTATCCTTACTAAAGAAAAGTATTAATTGTATTAAGTGTATATTGTATGTCTATTAGAAGGAAGGTGTGTTTATGTATTTTGTTTTCTTTTGCAGTGCCTCCGTCTCCTGACACACACTTTCAATAGTGAATACCAGATGTGCAACAGCATCAGTGACTGCAAGGTAACCTGGACTCGTTCAATTTGATTTTTTCCGGTTCATTAAAAAACTAGTTGTTTTTCACGGTTTTCTCTCTCTTTCAGTTGTCAGATATCTCTCCTATGGGCCGTGATCCATCCATCACTAGTTTCAGCAGTGCTACTCTCACACCCTCCTCCACCTGCCCCTCTCTGTCAGACTCTCGGTACAGTTCAGATGTTAAAGCACAAACGATACATTCCAAATACAGTCTTCTAAAAGTGAAGTATCCTAAAAACATCTGTCTTGTCCAGGACCCCTGAAGCTAATTCTCGTGCCACCAGCCCCTCATGCTCAGACTATGAGAACTTCCCCATGGTGCCCATTCTGGAAACAGCCTACCTGGCCCGTGCCGGCAAACACGAATTCCTCAACCTTCTGCCTGATATTGAGGAAATGAGACCTGGGTGAGAGTTTTGAAATACCTGGCACATTTATTTTTGCGTTTAGTCCATTCTCGCAAGGATCAATGTGAATTTGTGCACTTAAATCATTCAGGCTGTGTTATGTGACAGTCAAATGAGGCGGCAGAGACGTTGCTGTAAATAAATATGCTGGTCTGACATGCCCTTCTGTGTTCACTTAGGTCTGTGGTATCAAAGAAAGGGTTCCTCAGTTTCATGGAGCCCCGCTCCAACTCTTGGGTGAAGCACTTTGTGGTGGTACGTCGGCCATACGTGTTCATCTACAACAACGACAAGGACCCGGTAGAGAGAGGAGTGCTGAATTTATCCACTGCCCAGGTGGAGTACAGCGAAGACCAGCAGGCCATGCTCAAGGTAAAGCCTCATTCACTATTTAGAAACCAACTGTTGCAATGTGATATATGTCATCTGAATGCTTAATTATTGCTTTTTGATGGCTTGCAGACACCTAATACATTCGCCGTGTGCACCAAGCACAGAGGGATCCTCCTCCAGGCCAACAATGACAAAGACATGAATGACTGGCTATACGCCTTTAACCCACTCCTAGCAGGAACGATAAGGTACACATCCCAACCTTTGCCAGAAAAAAAACAACAATATTTTTGGTACACCCAGTCTAGTGTGTCTTCACCACCCTTATTTTGCAAAAAATATTTGCATTGGGTAACAAAATATCAAACTTAGGCCCTGTCTACACCTGGTATTAAGATATGTTTTGGTCAATTAGATCACAAGTAATCGAGGGAGACACATTTCCATTTGCACCTGGTGTTTTAATCCTTTAAGTCTCTCTTGTCCACTTTCGACCACTTCTGTCCTGATTTCTTTGAGGGGAGGGTCTATGGGCGGGTAAATGTCTGGGCTTTTGTTTCTGCTCTGAAAGCTGCAAGGCCAGGCCAAACGCTGTGAAATCAGGAATGGTGTGAAGGAAATTGTGCTTGGTATGTTTTCTTTTTTTTGTCTTCAAACCAAACTTGGGTCTTCTTTAAGTCCTGTCTGGCTAGCGCGCTTCCCATAATGTTTATGCATTAGGTCAGGAGGAGGAGAGTAGGTGGTCCTTTGGTGTTTGTTTGAGTATATTCGACCACATGAGTGTCTACACTACGAAAGCAATCCGGTCTAATGCATTTTCGACTAGAAATGTGTTCGAAAGTGGACCAGCTCAAAATGTTTTAGACCTCGCTTGAACCTGTACTTAGAGTCGTCCACCTGACTCTTTCTATGTTTTCCTACAGGTCAAAGCTGGCGAGGAGACGGTCCGACCTGATGAAGAACTGAACGAGCGTACATACATGCAGAGAGAGTGCTCTTTTCTCTCTGCCTACCTTTACAACGTACCAAGTGTTAACACTTCTAAATCTTTGTGGTTCTTGACGGTTTTCTCTTGTATGTAGACCTGTGGCCCTGTTCTCTCTCCAGCAAATGAACTTTTGAGTTCCCGAACACCAACTCCCTCTCCTCCCCCCTCTCTATTGTGTTATTGATTGGATTAATTCTGTCTTCAGTTTTTGTTCTTTGTCATAACTGAACCTCCTTCAAGTAGCATGTTGTAATAGTCTATTTGTGTGTGCACGAATCTTCAGGGCAGGTTCTGCTTTCACTTGAGTTACTCTCGTCTGTGAAGATCATTCTTACAGTGTTGTCTCCCAGGAAAATCTTACCCATGTGGCAACAGCCACAACCCTCAGGAGAAAGTTGGCTTGCTTGAAAAAAGAAATAATAATAAAATATAATATTATAATGTATTATAATATAAAATATTCCATATTTAATGATCAACTTTTTCTGATATACAAAACAAAAACAAATAGCTTTGCTCCAGATATTCCTGAAAAAAAGAAAACGATTTTTAGATGGACCAACGCACTTTTTGAAGATGCTTAATTTTCAAAACGAGACAAAAATGGACCCCTAAACTGAATGTTATTGCAGTATTGGCTTATTGGATTTTGCTGAATCGAAGCAAGCCGTGATCGTTGGGATGTTGACCATGTACATACAGCCGTTTACTCGCCCAGCCTGTTGTAATGTATTTGCTTGACATTTAATTCCACATATCAAGGAAGTAAAACATACCATTAACAAAGTACAGTATGTAATCATAAGAAATATAATACCAAGGAAAGATGATCTCTCACATATCGGTAGCCTACAGGAGTATTCTGCTTGATTTAAACAATTTCCTCAGTAGATTAGGCTAAAAAAATGGTGCAAAAGATTTACCTTAGACACAGAACACCTAACCGAATGAATCCATTTGTACATAACGTTCAAGATTACTGTGGATAACGGTATTCATGGGTTTCTATCCTTACTGTATTACTAAAACACCATTTTCAGGGCTGTTTTAGCATGAAAGATCTGATGGTTTTGCCTCTTCTAAAGACCAAACGGTTGAGTGAGGTACTGATTTAATTGGTTACGGTTTCCAAATGATGGATTCAATTATTTTTCGCTGTTTCTAGAGAAATCTCAAGTCAGCAGGATCATTAAACCAGTCTTTTTTCTTCTTGAGAATTAAGCATCACTTTTTAATATTATTGAACATTTCCATGTATCTCTACTGATTATCTTAACTTATTTTTATTAACATGTGATCAGTGTTTTACATTATACAATGAAAGGCAAGAAAGGCACTTTTCCTCATTTTTATTCAGCTGTTCTCATTTACTTACAGTGAAACAGACCAAGTTTGACACTAAAACAGTTTCATCACTGTCAGTAGAAATTGGGCCATTTATGCAGTTCACTGCAGTGCAGTGTGCAGAAGCAGTGAGAGAAAGGGATGGTATGTGCTCTTCTTTTTTTATTGTTTTTGTTTAGAAAATCTTTGCTCTGTATGTTTGAAGACTTGCAGTCAAAGCACAGGTGCTGAAGTTACCAGTGATTCAGTTTGATGGAAGTTTCAGGCGACACAGCAGTCCTCTGGTCAGACAACCAGCAGGAATTATTGTCAGAGAAACACTGATCACTGTCATTCCTTAGGAAGTCAATATTCTTGCTGCTCATATGTTCACAGGAAACGCATGAAAATGGCTCGGAAAGTCAAGTCCTTGGGTCAGCCAGCCCGTAGGCCTCATCTGAGCTGTTGGATTGTTATGGCATTTGTGAAAATATTGAAATTGAATATTCAGATTTGGCACATAGTGCGTAATGAGCACTGAAGGATAGCTTTTATATAATTACACGAGTTGACGTTACGAATATTTGCCAGGGCAAAGGTTTTTGACTCTTTTTTTTTTACCATTTTTGTTGAGTGGCTTGGTTGACTAATGTGATATTCATAATGAATTTCATTAACTGTATTTATTGTTTTGCAATGTATATATTAGTTTGCAGCTCTTTGCACATAATGTGTTTATACAACTAACAACAGAACAAATAAAGCTTGAACTATGTTGTTGTTTTCTCAAATGGAAACCAAATGATTTTAGGTTGTGGTGTTTTACTCATTGAAGTGGACTTTGAATGTAGAAAATGCATGAATTATCTGATGAAAGAAGAAAAATATCTTAATTAGGGACTGACATGTTGCTGTGCTTCTTAGTTCTTGAAATACGGATTTGACCATGTTATAAGGGCACTTTTTCACATTTAGTTTAGATACGAAGGGCAGATTTGTGACGAGGCCTGTTCATTTTCATTTTTAACATCAGGGAATATATTTTCTAGAAATATAACATTATGTTTGGCTTTTCCTGATGCATTGACCTGTTTGTTTTGTGCTCACTCGTGCATTTTTCCCATGCTGCCTTTGAAGCAACCCTGGCTTTACTGTATCACCCTTATGAGAAGCCTAATGTTTCCAGATGAACATCCTTCCCTCTCATTGTGATGAAACAACAGAACACAGTTCAGTCATTTTCATTAACACTGTACATTATTTGTCAGATTGGCTTCATTTTCATACTTATTTTGTAAATATTTCATGTTGTATGGAACTTGGATTAAAATGTAAATATGTCTTCTGTATTTGTAATAATTATAATCCATTCGCTGTATAGCCTAGACGTGTAATGCATATATCTTAATTCTGTGTATGGTAATCTTGCACCATTGACCTGTTTAGTGAATGAGGTAGAAAAATAAAATTACAACCAGTGCATTAGACGAAGAATGGATCTCGTTTTGTCTATCTTTCCAAAATACTTAGCATTAATACTTTGCATTAAATATAAATTTTTTATCTTGTCTACATTAGTGTCTTAGTTTCAAAGGCCGTTATTTAGTTAAAGTAACATTTCACGTTTCACAATATTTAACATTAAATTTCTACTCAAGATATTTTTTAATGAGATCTGAGAGCAAATGAAACTTTCCCACTTCATAAAGTTCATAAAGAGATCATAAAATAATCCATATGAATTGAGCGGGTTAACCCAGATTTTCTGTAGAGACTTGATCACTTTATATGACGAACAGATTGAATTTAGGCTTTTATTCACATATAAACATTGATCAGCAAACATAAACAGAAGCTCAACCGAACCGACATGCGAGAACAAACCTCATTGGTTCTTGCAGAAGCTCAAACGTGCTGCTTAACACGAGAATGAACCTCATTGGTTCTCGCACATCAAGCAAACATGCTTGACCTTCCATTTACCACAATTGTGAGTTGATGAATGTTTATATGAACAAAAATCCTAAATTAAATCAGAAAATGTTGACTAAACCACTCAATTTGTATGAAATAGTTTTACGATTATGAACTTTTTGAACTGTTAAAATGGTAGTTGCGTAGCTGTCAATGGAGGGACAGCAATCACTCAGATTTCATTAAAAATATCTTTATTTGTGTTCCGAAGATGAACGAATGTCTTCTGGGTTTTGAACAACATGAAAGTGAGTAACTGGTGACAGAATTTTCCTTTTTGGGTGAACTATCCCTTTAAGATGCAAAAAATCTTGTTTTATTAAATAATTGACAAACGCATCTGGGTCATTCTTCATTTGTGGTGGCAAGTGGTGTCCCTCTACTTTACAACAGTTGAAATGAACTTTAAATACCAATAAATTATAAAATGTTTTCATTTTTGTATTCTGTAGGATAAACACAATTTGTGCACTATTAATAAATAATTTTTAGTTTTAAAATACATATTTAATTGAGTTTGAGAGATTGCATTTATAACAAAATATGTATGTTCCCACCCTATCTCAGAGAGATATCATGGAATTTAATTACAACAATATAACATTTTTAACAAAAAAAAAATGGTTATATTATAAATATAGTTTTTATTTAACATGTACAATTTTATTAAATTGTTTTAAAAAATACATATTTTGCAATATTCACGAAAAAAGTAGTGTTCCCCAAATTCATGTCTGTGGTGTTACATCAATGGATGTCGCCCCTTTAAGAAAAGGGGGAAATCTGTTTGGACTACTTCCTGTGTGTAAAGGTCATTGCAGGTGCTGGTTGATCTGAGGGGTGCATGGTCAGTACATTCTTTCTTATTCATTTTCTTAAAGTTAGCTAAATTCCTGACAATTTCATGTGTCGCACTTTGTTAGTGTCTGTGGTGTTATGTTGATAACTTGCAGATTTTACATATTTTAATAAAAAATTTGATAAATGCATACTTATTAATATTTCTAGAATGTCCTCTGATCTTGAAATCATCATGATGGCAGCCTCCATTTTAGAAAAGTCTGGATTTAGGCTAATTTGTCTGTGGTGTTACTGTCTGTGGTGTTACTGTCTTTCCTGGTAACACCACAGACTCTATAGTAACTCCACAGACAATATACCAATAATGTTGTATTTTTAATACAACACACAGGACATCCGTAATCATATAATTACTTGTAATCCTACTCATGATTAATTTCATTATTTTGCTCAATAAACTTTTAATTGTTAAACCTTTTATGCAATATGTCTGTGGTGTTATATTACGTCTGTGGTGTTACTTCAAAACGTATCCGACATTTCTTTCCTTCAGAGCCATTTAATCTTATAATTTAATGTTTTTAGACTGTAAAATGGTTTTAATATTTTAGAAGAAAGACTATAAATGTAGCACAGACCATTTTTCCTGCCTTTTTTATGTATATACAATTTAAAAAAAAAAAAAAAAACTTTTCTTTGGCAAAAATAGGGGAAGATGAACAATTAAACATTTATTTCAAAAAATTATATTTAAATTATCAATGAAACTGAGTCCTTAACCTCTTAAGTGTCATGGGCCCACCGGTGGGCCCAAATCCATTACATATTTAAAACAGTAATAACCTATACTAAACCTAAACTAATCTTGACAAACTATATATAATTTGAAAGCTTACAATCTCTAGTTTCCATATTTGGTTACTGATTCTCAAAACAAATTACAGAGGAGCCGTAATTTATTAATTTGCAACAAGAATATTTTCATACTCCTAGGCGTGTTCAGACCTTTATTTTGAAATAGCAATGAACATGAAAAATCATGAAAGAAGGGTAGAAACCAGTTTGTTTTCATGCCAAGAGTTCAAAAGATGGCAAGCATTCAATTATTTTAGAAAAAAAAGGTCTGAAAATGTTTTAAATATAAAGAAAAAATAATAGATTCACCATTTGTGATGTGGCCGCGAGCTATAACGCACATATGTGTTCTTTTATGTGTTTTATTCAAGGTTTAATTCATATCAAAATCTGCCAAACTTCCAATACTACGTCTGAATAGGATGTCTACTTTATAAATTGTATGAAAATTGTGAAAATGATGGTTCAGATCACTCAAACCACATATGGAAATGGAGGCGCCCTTATATGGGCAGTAATGGAGTCTGGTTGTGACCTAGTGAAAAAGTTTGGTACTGCGCCCAAACAAAATCTTACTGAAAGCTCATTTCTTGAGATATCAACCTAAAATTTGAAACACAACTTGTTCAGATTTTTGGCTTTGATTTTTTTGCAGTTTAAGAGTTGTCCAGGTTTTGAAAATATATATTTTATATAAAATATGAATAATTAATTTTTTAAATCGTACATTTTCATAAACTCAAACTTCTGTAACTTTTTTTCTGTTTCACTTTCTTAATTTATTTCACTTCTACAAAAATCTGCCAAATGTCTTCTTTAAAACAAGACCAATTTTATGTCTATATTCCAAAGGATTCTTATCCTATACCATTTAAGTTTGGAATGTGCATTTTCATGTCTATTCAAAAAAAGGGGGGGGGTGACACTTAACAGGTTAAAGTAATTTATTTATTTATTAATTATTACCTAAAGTTGCATATGCCTGTTTATTTAGAATTAATCAAAATGTTACTTAAAATATTGGTAACACCATAGACATAAGTGGTTGTTTCACTAGTGTTTGATTCAAATTATTTAAAAATCTAAATGTTATTAAGCTTCAATTTTAATTGATATAGAATATTAAACTAATTTTAAATGCATAGCAATACATTTTATTAAAAGAAAACAAACAAGCATTTTTACAATTTCTGCCTCTCATTTGCCACCCCAATTGAAGAATGACCCATCTAACAAATACTAACCCAGGAGTTGAGCACAACAGAACTTGTAATTTTTTTTGTTTTGTTTTGATAAGTCTGATTGTATCATGGATACAATGCAAAATCATGCATTTATTTGCATAAAGTAATATTGGAACATTTTTAATATGGCAATTTTTATAAAAAGAAGAAAAACGCCTATTTAACTGTTTTACATATAAATAATAAATAACCGAAACATAATAGCTATTTAATAAAGTTGATCTACAAGCTTCTCAAAAATGTAACTCATTAGCTATTGGCCTATTTATCATTACTAACTTATTACTAACCTTAACAAGTAACAATTATTTCATTTAGCAGTTTAATATATAGTATTTTCACAATTAAAATTTTAAACCAATTGAACGCATGTAAAGTTTCGCAATTCAGAAGTCGTTATCTGTAAGTGTAGTAATCTACATAATAATTAATCAATTTTATGAAATTTGATACACGTTACGCAACTTTGACCTAGTTCATCACAGAAAATCTATTTCTCCATTTAATTTCATGCCAAAAGCTCGTATCATAGACTGTAAAAAAAAAAAGGTTCGTAGTCTATCCAGTCTATTCGTCGTACACGTACAGCTTGTCAGTTTCGTCTGACAGTGGGCGGATAACATACGGGGAGGAGGGACTGAACCAGCCAATGAACAGCCTCTAATCTCTGCTCAGAGAGCCTCCGCCAATCACAGATGGAGATACGGATGACGCCACGGCCACTGTCATCTGTCAGGCGTGTTCATTGGGAGTTGGTGTAGTGCTTCTGCTCAGGCCGTGAATGAGGAAGTTCATCAGAGACGGAGCTGCAGTAGTGAAATCCCAGATCGAAAGTATCCTTTTAAGACAGAACCAACCTTCAACCATGGCTCAGTAAGTCTGAATTTTACGTTTAAAAGAATTAGTAATATGATATAGAATTTTTTTAGCAGCTTAGCCTGTTTATATTACAATTATATGTGATATAATGTGATTTGTGTAAGTTATTGCACATTATCAGCATTCATTCGATCTATACTAATCTATCTACTTACTATTAAGCACTTTTTCAGACACAGACTTAATGTTGAAATCTCCTATATGGTCATCCAACCAGATTGACATTTGTCATAATCACTAATTTAAAGAAGTTTGCAGTTCCGTAATCAAATATTATTATTTATTCTTCGTCTCATAATCCCTATATTATTGACTCCACAGAGCAGATATTGCTCTCATTGGTCTGGCTGTGATGGGTCAGAATCTGGTCCTGAACATGAATGACCATGGATTTGTGGTAAGTCACCAGTGCAGTTACATTTCTCCATTTACTTGCATAACCTATAGTTCACATCGTGTTTGGTGTTATTATAACTATTGTCGTTCCTCAGGTCTGTGCGTTCAACAGGACCGTCTCCAAGGTCCATGACTTTTTAAACAATGAAGCCAAAGGCACTAAGGTGATCGGTGCCGAGTCACTTGAAGACATGGTGTCTAAACTCAAAAAACCTCGTCGCATCATCCTCCTCGTCAAGGCAGGACAGGCTGTCGATGACTTCATCGATAAACTGGTAAATGTCACCATGAATCGACAGTCCTAGTTTGCTTTGTCACCCTGCCAAAGTGATCAAGTAACCCACTTTTTTCTTTATATTGTAGGTTCCTCTTCTTGAACCTGGTGACATCATTATTGATGGTGGAAATTCAGAGTACAGAGATACAACGGTGAGTTTGTCAATCCAAAACGAGACCGATTAGAGTTTGTGATTATATGAGGTGATGCAGTATTTGATCGAAATGTTCATGCTCCTAACATACAGAGACGTTGTAAGAGCTTGAAGGAAAAGAATCTTCTGTTTGTGGGTAGTGGAGTGAGTGGGGGAGAAGAAGGGGCGCGTTATGGACCGTCACTGATGCCTGGAGGACATAAGGACGCCTGGTGAGGACAAGCATGTATTAAATAATTTCTTCTAAAAATAATGAAAAATAATGATGATATATACTCTACTGTTCAAAGGTTTTGGGTCTTATGCTGACCCATAAAATACAATAAAAACAGTAATATTGTGAAATATTATTACAATGACTGTTTTCTATTTGAATAGATTTTGAAATATCATTTATTCCTGTGATGGCAAAGCTGATTTTTCTCCACATCATCCATTATTCTAATATGCTGATTTGGTGCTCAAGACACATTTCTTATTATTATATAAAAAAAAAATGTTCATGTCACTTGGTCATTTTAATGAATAAAATTATTTCTATATAAATAAAAAAACGTACAAATGTACAAACTATGAAACATTAAAAAAAATGAATACATAATAGTATTGTATATGCACCGGTTGACATTTATGTCATCTAATTTTTATTTGATTCCTTCAGGCCACACATAAAAGAGATTTTTCAGAGCATTGCCGCCAAGGTGGGCACAGGAGAGCCGTGCTGCGACTGGGTGAGTTGATGCGCATGCATGCATTTATATAAGCTGGGAATGCTCTTATTAAATTCTCTGTCTTCTGATATTCCTGTAGGTTGGAGATGAAGGAGCGGGACATTTTGTTAAAATGGTCCATAATGGTATTGAATACGGTGATATGCAGCTGATCTGTGAGGCTTATCATCTGATGAAGGATGTGCTGTGTATGGACCATGATGAAATGGCTCAGGTTAGTCATCAACCTCCTTAAATTACTACACTTTTTGTAATTTAGAAGAACAGTCCCATATCTTGTAATTCTTTAATTCCCCTCTCTATTGTCGTTTTTCTATTTCCCCCTTCCTTGTTTCGCTTGTATTTTGAAATACACCTCACCCTGTTCCTTCTGAAGGGCTGGTATAGTCTACTTCCTCTTGAGATTATATTTTTTTTGTGTCTTGTTTGCCCATCAGGCCTTCGATCAGTGGAATAAGACAGAGCTGGACTCTTTCCTCATTGAAATCACTGCCAACATCCTGAAATTTAAGGACGCCGATGGCACTCACCTGCTGCCCAAAATCAGAGACAGCGCCGGGCAGAAAGGCACAGGGAAATGGACGGCCATCTCAGCTTTGGAATACGGCACGCCTGTCACATTGATCGGTAAGTTGAACTCTTGCGTAATTTCCCCATGTATGGGTGTGTTCTGCTGAGGAGGGTCACTTGGCCTTATAAGAACATGTTGAATGAAGCGTCTCTATAAGCAGCTTTGCTGTTCACCTCTTCAGCTGATGTGACATAAGTGGGATTTTCTGTTCTCTCCTGTGCTGTGGCTTTTGGTGTATGGCTCAGTAATAAGTGTGCCAGTGTGCATTGCCACTGAAAATGTAACATTCATAAATATTTCTATACATTTTTAATGCCTTACAAACTTAATCATTTGGTTATCTAGCATGTGAAATTGTTTTGAATTTGCAAGAATGATTTTTAATAGTCAACTCAAGTCTCATTTATTTATATAGCAGCAATTTTCGTAGTGCACATTGTTTCAGAACAGCTTTACACAAAGGTTTAGATCAGTAATAATGTTTTCTATAGTGCCTTTAGAAAATAAATTTAACATTTAATAAAAAAAAAATACATATCAGATACAAAAATGCATTCCTAATAATAAACTTAATATTTTAAAATATATATATTTCTAGCAGATATAAAAATGCATTCCTAAAAACTATCCTAAACCATTAAAAATCCTTTTAAAAAGTTGAAATATTGGCCTGGACCAGCAGAATTTCTTTTATTATTTTTTATCATGGAGATCTGTGGTGGATTGATGGTTTGGAAATTGTAAACATGATGTTACTTTAGAATTGCTCAATAACAGTTGAACAATACTTGTCAACATTGATGCATTATGTTTTTATAAAGCTGTTTTGAAAAGTAATAAACTGTACAAATAAACTTGACATGCATTTGTAAGATCACTCAGGACATGAGCTTGTATATTTAATGACAGTTAAATGGGTGAGTGTGTGGCCAACAAAAGGCTGTTTGTGCAGCACTGAAGCGTGAGAGAGTAGATATGATTTGTATGCTTGTAGAGAAGGGTTTTGTCTCTCAATAGGCTGCATTCCAGTGCTGAGTTCACCATGACTGGCTGTTTTCCACTTGATTTTTTTTTTTTTCTTCCTCCACTCGCCTCTTCTCACACTTGTTGGCCTTGGGTTGGGTGATATATAATACAAAGTCATGCTGCTTGCAGTCTCTTGTGTTTGTAGATGTGGTAAGATCTGCCTATTACTCATTACAGCATTGAGAATTGCATTACCAGTGTCAACAGTGCCAGTGCCTGGTACACGATACTGAAGCCAATTATACATTGTGACTGGTGTTTCCTGAAGGCATGCTGAATAATGGCTTATTATATCTGCTTCATATAATCATAGGTGAACCTTACCTCACAAAGAAATGGCCTTTTTTTAATATATATATATATATATTATATTATATGGAGTTTGTATAATGAAAATAAAAATATATAGCATAAAAATAAAAACGTTTTTAAGACCTTTAACATTTTTTTTGCATTCACATTATTGTAACCGAGTAATGAAAAAGATCCTGCCTCAACACAAATATATATAAAGTTATTTATTTTTTCATTTCTTGAGCAGGAAATAAGCATATTAGAATGATTTCAGAAGGATCATGTGACCCTGAAGATTAATTATGCTGGAAATTCAGCTTTGCCATGACAAGAACAAGATATTAAAACAGAAAAAGTTATTTTAAATTGTAATAATATTTCAGAATATCACTGTTATACTGTATTTTTTTTATTAAATAAATGCAGCTTTTGTGAGCAAATCTTACTGACCCCAAACTTTTGAACATAGTTTATATAATTGTATTTTATTTATAACAATAAGATTATATTTATTAATTTTTTTAAATTAGTTTGTTTTGGATACATTTTATCGACACAGTATTGTAAAATTTTTTCCTTCAAGTTTCCTCATGTGGTCTCTGACATAGTCTAATGGTGATTCTAACTGAAGGATGTGAGCAGAGATGCAGTGTGTTGCTGGAGCTGATTGTTTGTCTGTGTCTTTCACTCACAGGAGAAGCTGTCTTTGCCAGATGTCTGTCCTCTCTGAAGGATGAGAGGGTTCAGGCCAGTAAGAGCCTCTCCGGCCCCCAGGGTGTCAAGTTCACTGGAAACAAGACACAATTTCTGGAAGATATTAGAAAGGTGTGATAGACATAAAATATAGATTATTTATATCCAAGTTTTATGTAATCATATTTATATTTGAATGTCAATAAGTTGATGTTTAGCACCGTGTAGATTTTTTGTTCTTGTAATTATAGTTATTATAATGTGTTTTTAGGGGAGGGTTGTTTTAATTTGCTGGGTATTTATTGTTGTTTCTTTTTCAGGCTTTGTACGCCTCAAAGATCATTTCGTATGCTCAAGGCTTCATGCTGCTCCGACAGGCTGCTGTAGAGTTCGGCTGGTCTCTTAACTACGGTGCTATTGCCCTGATGTGGAGAGGCGGTTGCATCATCCGCAGGTGAGCAGGCTTTGCTCACTATGATTTTTAAAAAAACCATCATAAGATTATATGCTATACTCAGATAGCTTATTAAGAAAGGCAGTGTCTGCTGAAATACTCAACTATGTAATCATATGAAACTCTGTAAATACAAGGAAGTGGTGATAATGTTTCATGTAAAAAATCCCACATGCACAGAAATAAGGAAACTGTTTGATTTTACAATATTTTAACTGTAGATTAGCTATGAATAACGGTTATGAATCTTACATTGGCAGTGTTTTCTTGGGAAAGATCAAGGAAGCGTTTGACCGGAACTCAGAGCTGCAGAGTTTGTTGCTGGATAACTTCTTCAGTAAGGCTGTGCAGGACTGTCAGGTACAGGAAGTGACCACAAATTGCTCCATTTCCTGTAATAGTGCCGCTTAAGGCATAGAAGAGAAATCAGTGGGACTGAGAACAGCCATAAGCCAGACCGTTTACATTAATGGATATATGAAAAGTGTCCCTAAAAACTAATGTGCAAAAACTGTCCACTTTGCCCTCCAAATATATAAACCATAAATACAGTCCAAATGGTTCTGACACTGTTACTCCACCTTGACTGACAAATTAACCCAAATACAAACCGTGTGTGTGTGTGTGTGTGTGTGTGTGTGTGTGTGTGTGTGTACCAGGGTTTCAATGCAGCATGGAATTTTATCAGTAAATTTAAAGTATAGCAAACATTCTTTTACTAGATAGCAGATCCTGCAATTATTTTGAAAATAAAAATTTCTCAATGAATTTATTCTCTGGCAATATTATTTTAAGACTTATAATTTGAGTTTAAAATATTTAAAATGTATGCAGTCAGCGAAAGTGTAAAAGCAAATCAAACGTAATCCTGTAGTTTAGCATAATTGTAATAAAATGCTGCTCTTGAACGTGTCAGGGTTTGGTGCCAATTTATTTGTTTGAGCTACAATATTCCAACTATTATTTGGCAACATAACAGCATACATAGTCAGAATGCAACATACATGTTAAATATGGTCTTAAAAATCTACAAAGAACTTTGGAAATGTCATTTGAAATGGTAAATGTGTAGAAAAACTGGTTTACCTGGTTTAAAACGAATCTAAAGACTAGCTGGTACTTCAACCATGTGGAATGTGTTTTTAGAATATAAACGTGGGCTGTGTTTTGCAGGACTCCTGGCGTAGGGTAGTAAGTACAGGTGTGCAGCAGGGGATCCCAATGCCGTGTTTCACCACCGCCCTGTCCTTCTACGACGGTTACAGGCACAACATGCTCCCAGCAAACCTGCTGCAGGTAAACCTCTCTCCAACACAAACAACCACCTCTCTAACTTAAGCATTTGTTCTCTCTCAGTATTTATCATTGGATGAGCTAATATCACCTCCAACATTGTGTCACTATTCAGGCACAGAGAGACTACTTCGGTGCGCATACGTATGAGCTGCTATCAAACCCTGGGAAGTTCATCCACACTAACTGGACAGGCCACGGAGGGAAAGTGTCCTCCTCATCCTATAACGCCTAACGTAACGAGTCGTGTTAGGTTAAACAGCAAAAAACATCATCTCCTCTTGATGAAGGACCAGAGCAGCTGATCACATTCCTCCTGAAGAGCTGACGTTCAGCCCACAGTAGAGTTCAAATACACATTTCTATTTATATTAAATCAGTGAATACACTATTTGTAAGCTTTTTTCTTGTAGTTTTATTTTTGAGTCAGTGTTGTTTCTGAGATCCTTCCTGCTGTAGACCAATCATGCTTCGCCCCCAGAGTTCACAGCGTTAACCCTGGATTATGGGTAACTATTGCACTGCATTAGGCTAAATAAAGATTTCAATCCTTTTTAATTAGCTTTTGTCTTCTTCACTCACATGCTGTCTACCGCAAACAAGATTTGCTCTTGCTATTTTTAACAGTAAATACTAGATTTGTAACTTGTTTATTTGTATGTACTTTCAATTTGTCTCCAGGAGAGGGCTAGAAATTATAAAAATTTTTGCAGTAATGAGCTCGTTTACGTTAGTAATGGGTTCAGCTGAGTAATTATGATAACAGCCCACATATAATATACATATATAATATTATTGATTTTCATGTTTACTGCAGGCAGGTTGTAAAGGTTTCAAGTTATATTTCAAAAAATGTTTTCATTTAGTTTCTGTTCATAATAATAACAACAATACTGAAACTATTCAGATTTACATTCCAGCATATTATACTGGCAGAGTACACAAGTTACAGATTGTCTGGTTCTTGTGAAATCTAACAGTTATGTAGCACAAATATCGAAAGTACATTTTTACCATAAGGATTTCTGTTAAGTTTATTGTTTAAGCAAACAAAGATTAATAAATGGGATTATAAAGGCTGTACAAATAAGATTTGCTCCTGGTGAAGTCACACTGGCTACACCTTTATTCTTAATTCATCTCCACTCTGTTTAAAGATCAAAGAGCTGAACAGAGCAGCAGGTGCCTATCGGATATGTGTGACCAATGACGTCACTCCTATGTGAAGTTTTTCCAATGGTCCAGCTATTTGAGAAAGCTTGTAATATAGCATCTTCTCTACAAAGTACTGGAGCAACGTGCAACATCTTAATGTATTGTTTAAAATGCTACAAGAACGGCAGAACATATTAATCGCAGGCAAATGATGCTGACTCATGGTGAATGAGGTGATTCAGCACATGGAGAGCCAGGACAGGAAGTGAACACCATCTTTTGACCCGTCTGCTAATTAATTATGCATCAGCAGCAGTGGGGAGGAGTCAGATTACGCATTAAGTCCGACACAAAAAGAGATGCTGCAGTTTGAACTGACAAATACCAAAGATCAACACTTCCTTTAAGAGCTGATGTATGTATATAATCAAGCATGATTCATCTTTATGCATGATTACGGTTGTTAAGGTGACTTCAAGGGTGCCTTTTAGAGCATGTGGGGATTGTATCTGTTGATGTATATCATACAGGAATTATGAAATAAATTACTGAACATTTGATAAGGATATATACCCTTTAAAATGTAAATAAAATAGAACAGTAATTAGTTTACTTAAAACATGCTTATTTGCCCTCTTAATTAGCAATAACGTACTTTAGACTAAATTAGGTTATTTCCTAATGGCTTTCCTATCCTGTACTGTATCAGTATCTTTTTTGAGGGTACCTTTGTAAAACATGACAATGGGAGCTGGATGGGATAATCGTGGAGTGGTGGAGAGAAGCATGTTTATTATGCGGATGCTGCTGAGCCTGTTTCCTCTGGTCCTTGTGGTCTGGAATGGTGAGGCGTTACCTGTACCAAACAAACTATCACAGCCCAATGAGGTGAGTCTCTAATTTCACTACAGGCAGAACTATTGTATCTGTAGATTTCAATTACAATGCAAATTTTTAAAGGCCATTTGTTTTTGTCAAACTACACCAAACTTTCCTGGGTTATTTTTATATCTTGAGGGTTTTTACAGAGGTTTGTTCATATTTCATTCACCTGATTTATATAAACATTGTATTTTTTTATGGCTGCTGACAGTATTTTCTGATTCATGGAGTGATAAAAGAGATATCTGAAATCCTCTCTGTAAAAACAGTTAACTCTAACATGTCAACAAAATGAAACAAGAATTCTGATCCTGTTATCCAATGATAATTTAATGCAAATCTGTGCATATTTAATTAGATAATGGCTCATTTGCATGTTTAAACAACATTTCAGAACACATGTAATACGAAACAATTATCTTTAAATATATACTGTGATCAATCATGTGGAGAAATAAGGTTGGTAGCTATTAGTTACAATTTTACTCTATTCATTTTTTTTTATTTTGGGGTGTAAATCAAATTCATGTGGTTATATTTGTTAGTATTTCCTAAGATCTAACATACGCTAAAAAATAACTGTACTGCAGTGTTTTAATACCGTTAATGCTGTAAAAATCGATATTGCAGTGGTCTAATACTCAAGCCCTCAAAAATGTCTCTTATTTTCTAGATACTTACCAAAGACCAAAAGGACTTGTTGAAGATGATGATGACAGATATGGCAGAGCTGAACCTCACTAGTAAAGAACTAGCTGATCTTGACACTGATTTTCTGAACAGCACTCTGGGAGAGAATTCTGTCGAAGAACAGCCAATCCCTAAAAATAAATCTCCATGCAAGCTCTTCTATTGGAAGACCTTCTCCTCATGTTAAAACTGGAAAACAGAACAGATACTGATGATATATCTGTTGAAATCTACAGTCCTGCCTTTACAGTTTGCCAATATAATCATACATTGTATTTAAATCAATATGTATCCCTTGGCTTGCTGTTGCTGTATTGTATTTTATGCCTGAAGACATTTAGTGTGAAACAGCTTGTTTGAATTAACAGCAATCTTCAAATAATACAGTAGTCTTTTGCATGTACACTTTATACGAGTCTAAAGAAACGTGTAGCCTAATAAAAGTTCTACAAATCTCAACATGTCAATCCTTTAACTTTAAAACACCTTCAAATGAATGACTAGCATTGCTATGCTAGGCCATTATAGCTTGGCTTACGAAAATCAAGTGTAGTTTTGGCACCACCTAATGTATACTTAAGGAATCTTCTAGAAATTAGATGTGGCCTATTGATCTGGTAACCCAGTCAAAATTAAAACCTGTCTGACAAACACATCATCTGACAGGTATGTAGTATTTTTATACAAAAGCAAACTGTGTTATAAGACAGGACAGGTTAAGTTCAATCGACAGCATTAACACTCGATTATTCAAAAATATAGTTGCCTCAGTTTAAAAATAGAAACACACTTACAATAGTAGTACACAAAGCCCAAAACTGGACTCACCTGTAGGTTGCATGACTAAATCCGCCTAGGACAGTAGTCTCATCAAAAATGGCTCGTTTTCAACTTTAGAACTTAAAAAAATACATGTTAACTTAAGATTTTAAGTCGTTTGTCACAAAGAGATGTTTACATTGCAGCTTTAAAAACTTACATTAGCAGTCAAACAAATGAGGACACTTTATTTAGTGTATTTCTTTAAATCATTAATTAAAATTTAGTAAGCAAATGTATTGTTTTTTATATTCAGCAGTTATTAACTTTGAGAAACTACCTGCAATTTTTCTCTCTGTGATGTATTCAAAAACAGCAAAACTACTTAGTATGCTTGCAATGTACTGAAACAGTAGATTAAAGTATTTGTACACTTCAAAACTTACATGGAACGTTTACAATTACACAACTTTTTAGGTAAAAAATAAAAACAGATACAATTCCTCTGTGTATGTTTATTATGTATTTTGAAAAAATGGAAATCCTGCCAGTGATTCAAGTCATTGATAACACAAACCTCATTCTGTTTAACCACAACAGGTCACTGTATGGAAAATAGGCCTTTTCAACTAAGTAAACTATATTTACAGTGGGACAGATCATGTGAAAGCAACCAAACAGGACTCAAGATCAATGACTGCATTGACGTCTTGCGTACAAGCGCTGGAAATACACAAGCATGGATGTCAAGTCATTTGTGATGGGACTGATCCTTGAATGCATTGGTTTAACTCTGCTTTTAGATTGCCTTGTACAGTCTTTAGTCATGCACTCCAGCCAATTGGGAATTGTCCATTGAAATTTCAATAAGGATTCCAGGGAAATATGGTTACAGTGAAGTGACGTAGTCCCTTTTTCAGGTTAAAGGCATACAGCAGCAGTCTCCACAGATGGACTGTGTGAACTTCAGTCTTCAGAGCTCCAATTATAGACTTCTCTCAGGGTTCTGAGGTAAACCTGGGCCCGCCGAGTCCAACGTTCCTATACATGCGAATTAAATAAGTGTTTGCAATTCAATTAATGTCTTCAAACAAATAAGCCACTATCAAAATAACTAGTCAAATTATTCTTTTTTTTTTTTATTTGAGTTCCCTTAGATTCACAAAACATATAAAAGCATTCAAAACACATAACAAAAGAAACCTCTTGAAGCATTCTTCGCTTTCGTCATCAATACATCACCCCAGTTAAGCCACTCAGAGCTCACGCTCACCCTCATTCACCGCCCCTTCCCCAAGCCCCGCCCACAGACAGCATCACGTCACGCTCACACATGAGTTCAGTAACAGCGAGATAGAACACACACCATACACAGCATTCACATCAAATTAAGCAAGAACACAAATACTTAGTAGATCACTTAAACATTCCACTACATATATCTTTTTTTTGGGTTATTTTTTTTTTTAAATGCAGCTCTTTAAATGTGATTGCAATATAAGAAAGGGAGGAAGGTAGACAGAACAAGAGGGACGGAAGAATGTAAATGAATGTCCTTCTGATGGTCCTACAGAAAAAAAAACACTCGCTGCCTCTGTTCACACTCGCTCACACAGGTTCTTCTCACAGCCATCACGTCGCTTTTCGGCATCGCACACTTGCGTTCAAGTTCTCTCTCTCTCTCAGTGCGTTCGCTCATTCAGTCTCTCACTCGTGGCGCACCAACAATCCATCACCATTTCACTCTCAGCTCTCAAAAAAGCGGACAGATTTCATCCATGAAAAGGGGGAAAAAAGACAACACCCACCGTCTAACACAGTTTATGCAGAGTGAAGCTGTGCTCTTTGATGGCAAAGCATTTACACATGGGAAGAAGGGAACTGATACTGAGATCTCTCGAACATTGCGGCCAACGAGGGGCTTCTTCCCGGGAAATTGGAAAAGAGGTGATGAACTGTAGAAGAGATTTATGAAGGCTTGACCATAAAAAACGTTGAGGGGGAAAAAAAAAATGCAGAGAACAACTCAAATTGCTTTCCACATGGAGCATCTTTAAATGTACTGGATGCTCAGATATGTGGGCTTACTGAAAATAAAATACATTTTATCCATAAGGGAAAAAAACCTTATAGAGTTCATTTCACTCCTAACAATTTCAACCACTAAATGAATCTTAAAGAGCAATCATTATATGTATACGAAGAACATTCAGAGTTTTACAAAATCAAAGGCAAATATGTAAGGGTCATAATATCTGACTAAACTTTCTTCTCTCAAAATACTTACCATACAACCTAGATATTAGGATACTTCATGACTGATTTCAAATCCCTCTACATTCCCCAGCTGGACTTTGTCTCCATGCTAGATCCAAAGCCGGAGTTAAACCCACTGCCCGTGCCCGTATTTGTACCCGCCCCCCACCCGAGACTAGCTGAGCTGCCAGTGTTGTAGTTATTGCTGCTTGGGTTGTAACTCTGGTTCTGATCTCTACTAGCACTGTTCTGCCCGCTAGGAGTGGTGCCAGAGGGGGCTGTCTGATTCTGCTGATTGGCTAGCATTCCCATCATGCCCCAGCTACTCTGCAGGGCTGCCTGAGCAGCTGCCATCATGGCTGGATTCAGACTAAGGGCCCCAAAATTCACATTGCTGTTTGGACTGCGACTACTGCCAAAGCCCTGCCCCCCAAACCCCCCGAATCGCCCACGATCCATCATTTGCCTACTATTATTGTGCTTAGGCTCAGCGTTGGAGATGTGCACACTGGTTCCTTTGATGATCAGGTCCTCACCGCACAGAGACTGGGCAACCTGCAGTGGAGGGGATCCGTTAAAATGAGCAGAGAACGAGAATAAGCCAAATCACAAGACTAAATAAACCGATAAAGAGACTGACCTGATCATCTGCAAAGGTGACGAAGGCAAAAGCTCGGAAAGGTTTGGGGATGAACACGTCTGTGACTTCGCCATACTGCATAAAAAACTGTCTAAGCTCATCGGTCGTCATGTCCTCTGTGCAGCGGCCAACAAACACTTTCCTGCTTCTCATAGGCTCATCAGGACCAGCCTGTTCCAGGAAATACTAAATCATTTAATAGAAAACAGGGAATATTCATGCAGTGTTCAGAAGGACAAGGACATCACAATACATTTGAAAGATGAAATGTGTATGTTTAAATTCAAATCTGAAACAGCTTAATACATCTAAAAACAAATCATTTGAACTATGTGTGGTATTACGTGACTTAAGTGTTGTAGACATACCTTTGAGTTGGGGAGTTTGCAGTCGCACCATCTTCCATCGATCATATGCCGTTGGGACATGGCTTTTACTTGAGTTTCGTATTCCGTGAATCTCACAAAGCCAAATCCTTTGGAATTTCCAGTTTTTGTATCTCTCTTCACCTGAGGGAAAAGGTAATGCTCAGTGTCACAGCTAACAATACAGAATGTGTGATACATTTGAGTAAGAGTGAACCCAATTATGTCATTAATTGCTCACTCTCATGTCTTTCAAAACCTGTATGACTCTTCCTTTCATGGAACTCCAAGGAGTTATTTATTGTCAATTTCTGAGCGGCTTTTTCCATACAATGAAAGTGAATGGTATCTATGGCTCTTAACCCTCTGGTATTCCTTACTTGTGATCCTCAGCAGTTGAAATGGACTACATTTACAATATTGTGCACAACTAGTGTTGCCTATTTCATTGTGTTTTTGTAAAACAGTCTAAAAACTTGCCAGTCACCATCCTCCAACTTCTACTTTCTGCTCCACAGATGAAAACCCATCATAAATGTTCGGAACGACGTGACGGTGAGTAAATTTTTTGTTTGTTTGTTTGTTTAGGGTTAACTATCCTTTTAGGTTTGTTCATACTAACCTGAACCATGATCACCTCTCCAAAAGTGCCGAAGTAATCTTTCAGGTCTTGCTCTGTTGTTTTCCACGGCAACCCAAGCACAATCAAATCTGATGTCTTCTGCACACCTCTCTTGATCTTCACAGCCGATGCAGCATCCATTTCATCCATCTTCCTCTTGTTATCTGAAAAGTGCATTCGTTTAGTGAAAATCAAATAGATTGAATTAACATGCACATAAAATGCATTAAGATAGGGATATGCAATGGATAACATACTCAACTCCATATTTTCTGTACATCAACAATTCCCAAATTATATGATATCTTTGCAATCAAATAAGCACAATATTAACAATATCTGATCATACCTTTTGGATAATTAACCACGTACACCAGATTGCCCCAGTCTGATTCGGGTGCATGAAGAACCCCCTCCACTAGTCGGACTCCTCTCATGCACTGAGACACGGGGCTACGGTATCTAAGGCCGCAAGCACCGGGAAACTGCGCGGCAACGGTTGAGAGCAGCACGGTGCCGTCCTCCTCGGACGGGATCTCCATCGGCTCCTCGTTCTCATCCTCCGCGACGCGAATATAACACTCAGTCATGATTACACCGAGAGCTAAGCTAAGAGCTTCCGACCAGATCAATAATTCAGCTAGTTATAAGACAATTAAGTTAACCGAGCTTAGACCGAAACCAATAAACCGGAAATACTTCAAAAGTAAACACAACCACAAATTTGTTGGCAACAAGTGTTAGGTCTATTGTTTGCGTGCGAATGTAGTCAATGAATGCGGGGTGCCATTAGCTATGCTAAGCTATTTGCTAACCGCGCGCACGTTAGAAATGAATGGAGCGCCGCACACTGTTTCCGCCAACTTCAACGCTTTGCAAATACCTACTCATCGACTGTACGTGCTTATCTGAAGATTGCGGTTAAAACAAACGATTTAAAGTAATAAAACTAAAGAAAACGAGTGGACCAGTGCATCCAGTTGCTGTTCCGACCCCCAAAATTGATAAAATGGCCACCTAAGATGCGTCACTGAAGGAATGACATCATCAGTTTGGGCCGTCTCATCACAGCACATGGAGGGGGTTGTAAATGTAAGATGTTAACTTTTTTTAACGCATAACATAATTTGTGATATACTGTATCAGATGGTGTGATTCTGTCTTGTCTGTTTATGATTATGATGGGCCGGTGGGGTTGTAATTTCCATTTAAAACGACAGATATAATGTCAAATGTGCAAGAATCCACTGTAATGTTGAAAGCTTCTCATATCTTATCTTACAGGTTCGTTACATCAGACCTAGAACAGACAAAAGCACTGCAAAACAATAGATTTAAAGACAAAGGCCTGTAATGTTAACATTACAGCGTGTAACCAAGGTGTTTAAGGACATATTGTAAATATTAATATTTATATTAAATGTTGTAGCCTATTTATAATGTTATTATAATGTGTGATTATTTTGTCTCTATTGTAAAACTATCACATAGGGGACAGGATTCCTCACAGAATGTGTAGTTTCACTTGAGGGATCTGTGATGGTTTGGTCAGCCTTTTCATGTGTGTCTTTAGGAGCTACAATTGTTTTTTATAGTTCTGTAGTCTAATGGCTTAGAATGATAGGACCATATTTATGCTATGCTGCCAACAATGATATCATCAATATTCAGTTTACAGGCAAACATGCCATTTTATAGCAAAATAACAATTACTTAATGATTACAGTGCCCCAATCTTGCAAAGTTCTTGATAACAACTGTTAACTCATGAAGTGGCCAAGACATTTTATTTGGAAAATATAAAGCCTCATGTTAGGCATAATAGGCCTAAGTGAATGAAAGGAAGGAAGAAAATTTTTTATTGCTGAGCAGATGCAGGTTTTCCTCCTTCAATTGCTTCTCTCACTCTTGTGCATGTTGTATAATTTTATGATGAAATGGATCACCCTTCCTTGCTCTCACTCACTTGTGACTTAAAAATCCAAACACAGCTGACTCGTAAGCAGTATAAAAATACTCTGTCCTCATGAACCAACACACAATGAACCATGTCGCTGATGCTCACAAGAGTTTTACTTATTACAGTGTAAGTAAGTGTATGCTTTTGCCTGAAGTATTTTCTCCTGTAATATTACCTAAATTGTTATTGTTGCCTTTTTGCTTCACACAGACACCTCATTTTGCCCATATGGGGAAATGCTTTGCGACTTCAGAAGAGAGACTTGGTAGGCAGTCCATCTGCAAGTATGACAGGTAATTATTTGTAGTATGTTATAGTATTTGTACTGAAGTAAAATAATTAAGTAGAAATTACTCATTTTCATTTTTCTAGAGGGTGATGTGGAATGTTTCTCTGAGTACATGGAACTTTGGATCCATAGAATGAGAATTGAGGGATTGAGGCTTTGGCTTTCTGGAATATTAAGGATTCAAGGTGAGAAATGGACATTGAATTAATGAATTTAAAGGGATAGTTCACCCAAAAATGAATCTTTTGTCATTACTTAACTCACCCTCAAGTTGTCCGAACCTGTATAAATTTATTTCTTCTGTTGAACACAAAAGAATATATTTGGTAACCGAACAGTTGACGGCAGCCATTGACAAAGGAAAAAAAATACTATGGAAGTCAATGGGTGTCGTCAACTCTCTTGTTACCAAATATCTTCTTTTGTGTTCAACAGAAGAAAGAAACTCATACAGTTTTGGAACAACATGAGGGTGAGTAAATGATGACAGAATTTACATTTTTGGGTGAACTATCCCTTTAACATAAGAGAAGAAAATGAACTGATCATTATTAAAAAAAAAATCACCGGTAATATAAAGGTTTCCGGGGGAAAAAACATTATGGTATCCACATTACATATTTTACACTTTGATATAATTATTTTGTAATTTATATTGTTGGATAGGACACTCAAATATATATAATGCAATAATGAAAAAAAATAATATAATGAAATGTGAATTTCTCTCTTGGGGGATAAATGAAGTTTATCTAATCTAATAGTATAAAATATAAAAGTATATTAAATTAATAATATTATATAAAAACAAACTTATATGTTAACTAAAACTTTAGAAATATTATAGACTTAATATAATGATATAAAGTTACTTTAAGAGTTCCTTGCCACACAGCAACACAGACAGTGTGTGGTGTGAGTATGACCACCATTTGAAACAGCAATAAAAACAATTAATGGAAAATGTCAATTGCATTTTCTGTAAATGCATTTCAAAATATGTTCTATGTATTTCAAAATATGGTCTATGTACTAGTTTTATAAATCTCTTGCTCTTTCCAGTGGGTCTGGTGTCCATGGACTATCTAAATCATCAGCTGTCTTCATGTGGTTTTGGCCTACACCGGGATCTAGACAAGAATTATATCTTCAGAGTCATGTACAGTGGATGTTTTGTCCAGTTAGAGGTCAGAAAATGTCCCCGTTTGTCACTAAAACATTGTGTTGCAGTACCATTTTTATCACTGCATCACAGAATAACATTTGGTGGTGATTTTTTAGCATGGCAGTTATGTGATTGTAATGAACCTGCTGAAGAGAGTAAGTCGTTTTGGAGGCAGGACTCAAAAGTTTACGATGAAGTGTCCAGCGGTGTTAGCGCCTCCTAACAGAGAGTACATCCGGTGTGATTCAGACTTCATTCAGGTAAGAATATGTGATTTCCTCTCTTGCTCTCTCTCTTTTCATTTTTTCAAAGCTCATTTTTTTTGTGTGTTCAAGGTTACCAGAGAGATCCCTTTGGATAACTGGAATAATGAGGTAATTTATAATAAATGTTGATATGTGATGTCACGATGAGATGAATGGATCTAATGTGAAATATTTCTGATGTGATTTTTCCACTCAGCTCGACTGGTCTCTGGCCTTGAGAGGGAGTCTGGTGGTGGCTTTGGAGGATTCCAGTCTTATTCAAGTAAATGTTGAAATGCACAAACCAAACATAACAGTTGAAGGGAGGAGGGGTACCGTCTTAAGTCCTGTGCAGGTAAGACTGTGCTGTCAGATTGTGGCTGTGAGAATTTGTAATAGCTTAGTAATGAAGCAATATTTTTTAAATACAATTTATTGTAAATATTTTATATTTTTTCCTTTAAGTAACTATATTCGTGCAACACAATTTATATATAATATAAATTGATACTGTGTCTAATGTGTCGGTTATTGACAAACTGTAAAATTTAATCAATTCATTATAATAAAAATGTATTAGGCTGTTAACTGTAAATTTAAATAAATCCTGTATTATCAATTTTATGTCATAATAATGAATAACTAGGTCTACAATCAAATATTATGGAATATATATTCACTACCATGCACAAGTTTTTTGTTGTTGTTTTTGAAAGAAGTCTTTTATGCTCAAATGTCTGCATTTATTTGATCAAAATACAGTAAAAACTTTGTGAAATATTATTACAGTTTAAAATAACTATTTTCTATTTGAATAATTTTTTACATTTTTTATTTATTCCTGTGATGCAACATTATTCTTCAGAAATCATTCTAATGTGCTGATTTGGTGCTCAATAAACATTTCTTTTAAAATCAATGTTGAAAACTGTTGTGCTACTTAATATACTAAATATATTTAAATATATATATTTTTAATTTAAAAAGGCTTTACTCTCACTTTTGATCAATACATTGTATCATTACTGAATAATAATACAAAAAATTACAGACCACAAAGTTTTGAACATTTGTGTATCTACGGAAGCCCTGAACCGTAGCGTAAAAAAAATAATAGCCTAATAATCTAGCATTTCGAGATTAAAGTCGAAATATTTCTAGATTAAAGTCGGGGTCTGGCTGCAGGATAACTCAACCTCCACGGACAGTTTTTAATATTTTATCAGAAAATAACTACTCAAGAATTTGCTTTAGTATAATTTTCGGGACAATTAGGACCGGATTCGTGACAACAACAACTTAGATTTCAGGACGTCTGGTCACCCTATTTATAAGATCAAAGTAGCAATATTTCGAGAATAAAGTCTATTATAAAGTAAACTATTATATTTAGATCCATATAAGCAGTTCGACTTCACGAACGCGTTTTTTTTTTACAAAAAAATAAATAAATAAGAACTTCTATGGAAGACTGATTCTCATAACTTTATTCTCAAAATATTACAAATTTATTCTCGAAATATTTCGACTTAAATCTTGAAATATTTAGACTTTAATCTCGAAATATTTTGACTTTAATCTCGAAATGCTAGAATTATATTTTTTTTACATTGTGTTTCAGGGCTTCCATAATTTTTTGTCACTTTCGATTGCTTTTTTTTGTTGTTGTTGCCCCCAGCCCTTGTAACTTGTAAAGTGTGCCGCCTAGTGGTTTGCAAGTGAATGGCATATTTTTGGTACTTGTATGCTTACTTTGATCCTTCGTGCTTTGATCCTTCCTTGAGTCAAAAGCAGGGCTGGAAATGAAAGTGGGAGTGGAATTTCAAGGGGGACTAAATTCCAAAGTTCAAAATGTCTATTATCCATCTAATAGCAAAAAGTTCAACTCAAAGTTCATTCATAAATATAGTGTGATTTTCAGCATTTCAACCACTGGTCAAAAGTAGCCAAAAAATTAACTATAAACTTGCTAACTATATTGGCTGAAGAATTAACTATAAACCTCTTATTTAATCCACCGTGTGCTTCAAACAATTCAATGGAAGTTTTTTTTCTGCATTAAAAGTATTCTAATATTTTAGGTTTTCAAATCTGAAGGACATTTCTTACCTCTCAAACTGGTCAGTGGCCATTATGCCTACAGCATGGAGGCGACCTGCCCAAATGGTTTGTTATTATTGTCATATCATAGCATTTAACTTCTTTATTTCGCAATATTTCCATCTCTTGCATATTTGAACAGCCATTCTGCATGTTTCTTTCAGTGAACCAGTTGCCATCTGAACACACGGTGCTGCATGTCTATAAACGGCGCATGGGCTTGACCAAGAGAGGTGGATATCAAAACGAGACCCTGTCAGTTAGCAATGTGATTGTGGAACAGACTGACACATTCACCTGGTCAGAGACGAGTGACTTCGTGCAGCTTGTCATTCCCACATCACACATTCAACAGAAAAAGGTCAGTAGTGAATAACTTTATACATATACACTACCATTAAAGTTTTTTTTTCTTGAAAGAAAGGAATACCTCTTTTCAGCAAAGATACATTAAACTGATCAACAAAGTACAGTATAGTAAGATATCTCAAATGTCACAAAAGTTTTCTATTTCAAATAAATTGTGTTCTTTTAAACTTTAAATGATTTACATATTAAGCAAAACTCCAGTTTTCAATTCTGATAATAATAAGAAATGTTTATTGAGCAGCAAACCAGCATATTATAATGATTTCTGAAGGATCATGTGACACTGAATACTGGAGTAATGATGCTGAAAATTCAGCTTTGCCATCACAAGAATACATTTTAATGTATTTTAAAATGTAGAGTTTTGAAGCTTTGAAATTAGGATCTCTACATTTTAATTAAATTAAACTACATTTTTATTTATCATTTGTAATTGGGACAGTACTGTCATTTTTTTATGTATTTTTTAGGAGTGCAGTGGTCAGGAACGTGAGACACTTCAGCAAACGTTCTACAAGATAGACGCGGTTCTCACCTTTAAAGAGACAAATCACAAAATGCACTGGACCATGGAAAACACCTCACCATGTTCAGGTTAGTGTCGCTTCAAAAAGTTCCTTAGTCACTTCTTTTTATGTTCAGGTTAGTGTCTCTTAGACCGTTTGAATCCTCAATCAGGTATTCAAAACTAAAAATTGATACAAATGTATTTCAGAGATATTAAAGGGGATTACAGGTGAGCCAGAAGCTCCTGTTGATTCCAACAAAGAGTTTACTCCTTCCGTGTCACTAAAGACTAGGCCTACAGCATCACATACAGCAACCAGCATATCCTCGGTACCAACCCAACAAATCCAAACAACCGAGACTCTTAGAACATCATCTCCTCTTTCACCATAAATGAAAAAACGTGACTGCAGCTATACTTTACGCCCTAAAGAACAACAGAGATCCCTCCAGAAGTTCATCTGTGCATCATTAACCGTGAGGGGCCGTAATGCACAGCGGATGGAAATACAGGTACCAACTGCACGTGTCAGTGATTTTCTATACTACACAATTACAATTGGTAGTCCATTAATCACAGCAGATGTAATCACAATTTGAAATACAGCTACACATTTAAGCGCCATTTTCACTCAGACTGGGATTTACAACACAACAGTCAAGTGGAGCCATGCATCTTTTCCGTTGACAAGCAAAGTGCCATTGGAATCACATGGGGGAATGATTACATCTAAGACTGTTTTGGTAATGCCAGTTAAAAACAAGCTACTGTCTTAGAACTCTCTCAGCTGTGTTTTTCCTCTCAGGAGTACATGTGGAAGAGTAATACATTTTCTATATAAAAAAAAATATTGGTTAATTCTCAAGTTGTTCACTAACTATCCCAGTCGCTTCCCTGAAAGACAGAAAGTGCCTGACAGTTTAGAAATTGCCATAATGTAGTTTCTGTAATGTTTTTGTATTATATGAGTATTTAGGTGTATTTAGATCTATATAGATTGTTTTATTTATAACGTGGTTCTCTGGAATACTTGATTCCAATTGGTCCGTCGCAGCATTCATCGGTTTAAAATTTCCTAATACTCCCGGTGGGCCATATATTGCTGCATATCTGGGTAACTGAAACCAGTGTCGTGAGAACTCGGGTCCTCCCTCCAAATCGGTTTTCAATCAATAGTTATACTATTTACACAAAAGCCACGTTAATTTGAAATGTGTACAATATGTTGATATACTATATGCTGTGTAATAAAATAAATTGGACAATGTAATTTCTTTCACTTGATAAACTTTTGATAAACAAGAATTCAACATAATTACTTAGTTTCTTTAATAAGTGAAATATTTTTTCATTTAACACTTACGTACTGGCATTATTTTCATGTCTCGTATCACACCACAGACTCGCTCTCTCTTGTTTCTTACAAATGCAACTGGTGTTTATCTTGTGTCTCAGTTATTGATTCTAGTAAAAATGACCTCAGGTGACTTCTGTATTAATATTACTGTGATAATTGTTGGTAGGTCGAAGTTTAGTACATTGTTATGGACTATTTTTTGTGCATTATATACCTTACATAAAGTATGTATTGTAAAATAAAACAATAACATGTAATCTTATGACTGACACATGATCTGGATTAATACACATTTTGTTTGTGGTCTGGATGTTTATGATGTGGACAACCACCAGAGATGTTTACTTGCTGAAGCCTGGTGTCTGGCGTCAACATAAGTGCGTTTTCCTTCAAGGTTGTGATTTCTGTTGTAAAACTGTAATTTTACTGTACTATTTTGTCCCTTTAGTTACACTTTGTTGATGGCCAGCAAGCTCTCTTTTTTTAGCAAGTTGCAGTATGTTGAACAGCCAGAAGAGGTCAGTGTTGTTCAGTGTTTGGCTTTTGCAAAACATTCCAGCTCACTTCAAGGCAATGATCATTACTGTGTGTAAAACTTTGCTAAATTATGAGGTCAGTTGCTCTAAAATGCACATATATATATATATATATTTTTTTCGTACGCATGAATGATGCTTTATGGCCGTAATTTATTTTACTCATAAGACATTGATGTACATACATTCTCAGATCCAGTGGAAAAACAACCTCAAATGTGAGGTTAGTTAATTTGCCTTTACTACGCAATTTCCCACGCTTGAATGAATTCAATTAGACTTTTGAAAGGGCAGGCCATTTTAATGTAACCCTGGCAAGATATTCTTCTAAATTCTGAGCATCTGGAGAAAAAAGAAAAAAAAGACCACTGAGACTCATAAAATTTATTGTGATTATGGTCTTGATATTCGAGCAAACCAAAGAACACCCTTTCTCATCCTAATTGTGTTTGTGTCTGAAAGTATGTGTTCTATATTAAATGACAAAACAAGAGCACATTTGTATGCGCTGGATATTGTGTCCTCTAGAGCTTTGCACTCCGGCAGTGTAATTCTCACCCAGGGGGTCAGAGGCGGACCACGCCGCCAGGGTTTTCTTTGGCATCTGTTGCATGAACTTGTGAACAGGAAACACAATAACAGCACAAAGTACACCAAACATCTCAAGTCTTTCATGTGGCTGTTTTGAGCCATTATGTTATTAGTTGTAGGCTTAAAAATTCCTTTCATGTCCCCCTCCTTTTCTTTTTCATATGAGTTGCACATCTGTGAGATGTTTGAAACCACACACTGGTTAAATTCTGCATTACTTTCAGAGATGTTTTTAATTGTCATAATTGATAACGATATGAATTAAACAGTCACACATTACCAAAACTTTGTTCTCGTATTGAATTTTTAATTGAAGATTTATTACAGCCCTCCTTTGGTTGAAACATATATCACAATTTGTTCATTAAAAAAAAAAAAAAAAAACATATATATATATATATATATATATATATATATATATATATATCAAAATCACATCAGTTAAAAAACATCAGTTTTAAAACTTATATACACTGTAAAAAAAGTTGCTGCCTTAAATTTTTAAGTACAATCAAATTGGATGTTTATGTCAACTTAAATTACATTAAACTGACTTTAAAATTAGTTAATTAATCTTGTATATCTTGTAGTTGACTTACACTTATTTTGGAGAGTTAAACCAACGTTAAAACATATGTTGAAATAACTTATTGATCATATACATTTTCATATTTTACAGTGTACAGTGGGATCCAAAAGTCTCAGTCTGTTAGTGATTTTTTTTTTAACTTTAATATAAAAAATATTATAAATATAATAAACATTTGTAATTATAAAACTGTTTTTATAACAACAAATATAGTAACAAACATTTATTATGTCTCAATTTACTTGACTGAAATGCGAGATTCTCGTATTAAAATGGAAAAATTCAAAATACTTTTGAACCACATTTAAATAAAATGTATGAAACTATATATGTATATATATATATATATATATATATATATATATATATATGTATATGTATAATCTTTTTAAATGCGGTTCAAATGACTTGGAACCTGCTATATATATTATCCGTTAGTGTTAGTATTTCTTGCTCAAGTTTGTAATAGCAGGCTTACAATTGCGGCTCAATTTGTTGAACTGATTCAGCAATGGGCTTTCCATAACAGGACAAAAGCTGGCAGAGGAAAGAGGCTCTTGGAAGGGAAGGGAAGGCTTTGGTGGTTACGCTCTGACTCTTTATCTTACTTGCTGGGCAATTACAGAATCATGGGTCAACCATGCATTTAACCACAGCTTCGTTGCACAGTAGCAGATGTACTCATGGCATTAGCTGGTAGGAGCGTGAAGGTAAACATAAACAGATGCAGCTGGTTGCTAGGGACACTCGCCAAGTTGCGTGCCCTAATGATTCCCATGTGTGCGGGTGCATATCTGCAGCAGTGGGCAGAATGCAGGCATACGCTGTGTTTCAGCAGTTTCTCAATGGGAGATTTGTGAATGAGTTTAGCAGCAGTGGTTTTTGGGAGGGTGTTTCCCATTGGCATCGTGCCCCTCCTAGTAAGTTAAAGCTGATGAAGCAGTTTTCTTCATGTCTTCAATTTACCATTGACTATAATGTTTGGAAATGAATGGAAAAGCCTTTTTTTATTATTAGTGTGCCTCATGAGTGGTATATTTGCGTTCACATATTTTCCTTTTATCATTGTATAATGAAGATTACTGTTTGCAATTGTGCATTAGGCCCAATCTAAACTTCCCATTTGCAATTATGTTTTGTATATGTTATTTAATAATAATAATAATATATATATATATATATATATATATATATATATATATATATAAATATATAGGGTTTTGATTTAAAACAAAGTATTATTAACAATTAAAAAATTATTTGATTAAAAACAAAGAAAATGTTTGATGTCAATTCTACAAAATATACAATGTTAAAAATAGAAAATGCTCAACACAAGCATTTTCACTAGTGATCTTAGACTTTTGAACCCCCACTTTTTGAATTACCGTTTAATTTTTGGAATGGTTTTGATTTTGACAGAAGATCTTCTGCTCACCAAGGCTGCATTTATTTGTTCAAAAATGCATTAAATACAGTAATATTGTGAAAAATTATTTCATTTTAAAATAACTGTTTTTAAAAAATATATATATTTTTATTTAATGTAATATATTCCTGTGATGGCAAAGCTGGATTTTCAGCATCATTACTCCTGTCTTCAGTGTCACATAACCTTTTTTTTAATTTATTTTTTTTTTTTTTAAATTTTTTAATCCATAAGCTGCTTTTCTCAATACAGGCACAGCAAACACAACAGCAAAATAAAATGTTTTTCAAATGCAGCTATGTTGATTTATCAAAGGTCAAAGGTTATATTCGTGCAATACAGTCTTCGGTGTAATTCAGTGACAATACAGTTCTAAATATCCTGTGAAACGTATTCCTCATCTATTCACAGTTTTTCATTATCTTCACGAACTATGACAGCAATTCAGCAGTCAGCGGGATAGACTGACTTACCCACCTGACAGGTTTAGTTTGGAGATTAAGATTGAATTGTGGCACACATTAAACTGTCTTGTCCTGATCTTGCAAGCTAAAGTCCATTAAGCAGTTGATGTTTGCATTAGCTGCAGCCTTATATCTCTTTAGGCCTTGCTCTGGCGATTGTCAGTGTGAACTGGTTTGGTACGTGCCTGATGTTGCAGCCTCTGGGAGGTCCCCTTTTGAACCGTGTCCAGGCCTGTAGCCCAGATGAGATCTTTAGGAAGGGGTTGAGTTTTTGTGATATCCTGTGTGTGTTCACCATCTGATTACACACGGGGCCTAATTCCCCCTTTCGAGTGTGCGTTAATGACATCCAGGCTAAATAGACTTGCAAAGAACTCAGCGGAAATAAAGCCAAGGCTTTTTCTGACTGATATTTTGATTAGAAAATGATTTCGCTTGCATCCACTGCTTCTGTTCGACTGGAATGAGTTGCTCCAGATCTCGGTGTCAAACTCCCCCACTCTCCCTCCCCTTCTCCCAGCATCCTCTTTTGCTGTGAAGCCCTCTGCCAACAGCCTGCGCCTCTCCTCTCTCTCTCATTAACCACAACTGTCAGATCCTCCAGATGATGAGCAATTAAACCAGATAATAAACGCTTGCCATCAATTCCTGTTTGTTTGTTGTTGTTGTTGTCGTTGGCGGCAGGGGCTCCTCTCATGCCACCTTAGTGCTAACTAGTACTTCTGTAATGCACCACCGGTAGCAGAAACGCTCTCTCAGAGCCTTCTGCCAACACTAACAAAGCTCTAACTGCTCATTGTAAGGCACCAGATTGATAATAAGGCACACTGGATGTTAACAATTAGATCATAATCAGAGCCAGCACGCCAAGGCTGCTCTTTTATCCCCTGCTTGAAAGAATGGCAAACAAAGCTCTGCAAACTGCTAAGATAAAATATTACCTCTGAATAATCATGTCTCTCAGCTACCAAAAGCCACGTAAGCTGTACGGCGGCGCATATACGACACGCTGGTAAAGACTCCTCTGTTTGCTCATGTATTAGAGCGATATGACGGTCTTGCTGCGTTTTACTAGCCATCTCTTCCTGGAATAGAGGTTAAAGGTGGACTGTGTGATTTCTGAGTCATTAGCATCAGCAAACTGAATTTTACACTACCGTTCAAAAGTGTGTGTGGGTCAGTAAGATTTTATTTTAAAGAAATTAATACTTTTATTCAGAAAAGATACATTCAATAATAAAAATTTGACAGTAAATTAATTTCCAATTGTACGAGATATTTCTGTTTCAAAATGATCATCATAGATTCCTAAAAAATGTATTACTGTTTCCACAAAAATATTAAACAGCCACTGTTTTTAACATTGATCATAATAAGAAATGTTTCTTGAGCATCAAATCAGCATATCAGAATGATTTCTTAAGGATTATGTGACACTGAAGACTATAAAGGCTACTGAAAATTCAGATTTGTCATCACAGGAATAAATTGCATTTTAAAATATTTTCAAATAGAAAACACACACAGCAAAACTTCAGTTGCTGCCTATATTTGGCTGGTTTCACAGACAAGGCTTAAGCTAGTCCCAGACTAAAATGCATGTTTTAACTGAAAACAACTTGCACTGGTATCTTTTGTCTCAAGATGCACATCAGTAATGCTTTTTCTAAGGCACATTTTTAAAAGCTATTTCAATGTCTCAATTTAACTAAGGCCTAATCCTGGCTCAATCTAAGCCCCGTCTGTGAAACCGGGCCTTTAAGTATAATTAACTTGGCTGTATAAGTAATTTCAGCTTAAATTATATTAAATTGAAAAAAAAGCTCAGTTGAATCTCATATAAATGAAAAATAAAAAATGTTTTTATGAGTTAAAGTAATATGAAAACATGTGTTGCCATGACTTATTGATCATGTCATTTTTACAGTTATTTTAAATTGTAATAATATTTTACAATATTACTGTTTTTACTATATTTTTGATCACATAAATGCAGCTTTAGACCGCATAAGAGACTTTTGAAAACATTAAAAATTGTATCAACCCCAAAATTTCGATTTTTGAAAAATTCATTCATGTATTACTATTAATATAATTTTCTAATTATATTTGTAACTTTTTTGCTTTGAATGTGATTTAAAAAAAAAACTTGGTTAGTTCACTTTAATGCATTACCTGCAATTACGTATATTTTTACAATTGATATTAAACTTTTTATTTAAATGATACAAATATAAAATATAATACAATAAGCTTATGAATTAATATTAAAAAGGTTTTTTTTAAACTAACATTTTTCACTGTTACAAGTGTTGCGTGACCACTGAACCAGGTCACCAAACGAGGTTGGATTTGTTTGGTTTTGTCAACATAAAGCAATTTTGTATCTGATTTCTTTTAACTTGCTTCATGTGTCAGGCACAAACAAACACAGCAATGTTTTAATGTAAAGTCAAATGGCTTTCATTTATTTATTACACGTTACACTTTTGTTGGCCATCAGGTCTAGGACTAGTTACTTTTTGTCTGTGTTACTGTTTAAATGTAGTGCGTTTGAAGTTCACAATTTCAACATGGTGCTTCAACCCTTGTCTTATAGACAAATGAAATGCTCTGAATGGCTCTCACATTTTGAGCATGGGCCAAACATCTTGAACTTTGAAACTTCCTTGCTACAGAGCCCTAAAAACAGGTTTTGTTATACTGGAAATTTCTCGAAAGAATAACAAAACAGTGTCCGTATATATATATCTGTGTCACAACACAGCGCAGGTCTGCCAGGAAAAATATACTGGCTATTCACTTCAAGAAATAAGAAAAGAAGCAATCTGATTTCCCCTTCTCCATGGAAAAATATAGTTGCCTCTTTGTTTTGAAATAGAATTTCCCTCAAAACACTTTGGAAACTAAACAAAATTGTCCATCATTAGATTTATTGTCTTTTCATCCTTTGTTTCTGCAGGCTGTTTGTGACTTTGCTATGGAAACGTAGGTATTATTTACTCTCGAGTCGGTTTACAATAACCTTCCCTTTCCTGACTAAACAACAAAGGAAATATCGGTTCAGGCGTCTCCCTGCTAACTTCATCTGGCAGATTCTGTGGCACTTTCAGTACACAAACCCCGATAATGATGCATTTGAGGGTCTATTTTTGAGCTTGAGCTGTTGAAACTCTTGAACCTATCCGAACAGCCATCCTGTTTTGCCCACCTTCTGGAGTTTAGTGGAAACGGTGAATATAGATTTTACTAAAACACTTCTATTTAAAAGTACACTCAGCATCCTGGACATGAGGCACAGATTTGCGTCACAGAGAGTCAGTTAGTTGTCAGTGATTGGGACTATGGAATTTTCCATGGGGATTTGGGAAGAGATTGTTAATCTTGAGTGACAAAAGACCAATTTCCGCTGCAGTCTTGTGTATGAAGGGCTGATTTGAATAGATGTGGCATGGTGACCAAGAGGCAGACTGGTTGTTTTGTGGGCTTATGGGGGATGGGCACGATGTTCCAGGGGACAGTATGTGCTGATATATTCTAATGGCTGGAGATGCCCCTCTCTGACATGAGATGAGTCTGTGTGATGCCGTGGACGTCTGACAGCCACCCAAAGGATCCCGTAGCCTCAGGAGCAGAGATTCAGAGCAAACGGAAAATTGTTTTGTTTCTTTAGACAGATCAGTGCCTGAAGAGTTTGGATACCAGTGAAAGCACTCGGTGATCTTGTAAATACTGAGTGATTTGATGTCTAAATCTTAGTGAGGTCTCGAAAATATGATTTGCTTGGTTGTTAGTGTCACATATTGTGTGTGAATACATATACATACTGTAGGATTCATAGGTCTGAGAACACTATTGAAAATTGATTTGAATTTAATATAATAAAAGATACAGTTAAAAAAAACCACAGCGTATATATATAGTACTGTGCAAAAGTCTTGGGAATGTGAGTATTTTCACACACACACAAATGTTTTTTAAGCCAGTTATTTATATCTTTTGCTGTAGTGTGTCAGTCGTAAACATCAGTTTACAAATTCAAACATTCATTTTGCCATTAATTGTAATAATCCAGAGATTTTTGTATGCACAAGGAGTCTGACCACAAGCCGGTATGATGTGATCTCACCATCATCGAGTCCATCTGGGATTACATGAAGAAACAGGAAAAAACTGAGGCCGACTAAATTCAGAAGAGCTGGATTTAGTTTTAAAACTGTATAAACATATAAACTGTTAATTTACCTTTTTAACTTTTTTCAGTTTGGTCAGGTTTAGTTTTAAATATTAGAACATATATATATATATATTTTTTTTAATTCATAATTACTCTGTTCCTAATTCATGATAACATTTTGGTCATGAGCAAAATTTATAATGACACAGACAAGATAAAACCAGAAGAGCATGTCATGAATGTACTTAATGGGTAAAAGTCCCCCAATAGCTCATGTACAATTTACATCAAAAGTTACTTTAATAAGACTTTTAAAAAAATTGTACATTGACATTCAATTAGAGTGTTGAAAGCATAAACAAAGCTGGAAAAATGAACTCATGGGGGGTCCGTCCTCCATTTTGCCCTAAGGCAAAACGGCCCATTAATTTATTACATTCTATGTTTATTCTCATATGCATTTCAATGTTTCACTGCAAATGCACTTCATACAGAAACCTTGTCAAAGCCTTACAAATATTATTTTAAACAAGCTAGAGGACAGAAACTGTGATTTTGAAGACACTAGTCTTGGTTATAAACTGTTAAATGGCCCATCTTAATTAGAAAATTGTCTAATTTTTCTCTTTTTTTCTTTACATTTTTGCATCAATGGGCATGAATCTCTCCTTTGACTCGAGAACAAAACAAAGCGAGGTCTGGGATCCTCATCCTCTAAGAGAGGAGCTAATCAAAGCTTTAGTCATTAACAGCTGCAAAGTAAATATAAGTTTACCTGGAGGTCATTTCACTGCATCTGTTGAATTATGTAGCAATTACAGTGAATGGAAAGTTGTTGTTTGTGGGTTACAGTGTGCCCAGTAATGACGAGAGCAGGGCAGCCGTGTCAAAGAGGAAGACCCCCGTTCCTGATTCAGATTTGGCAAGCTAATCATTTGAAGTATGCTTGTTAGGATGCTTAAAGTTTTACCATTAATTCAAGCAGCACCTCTGATCTCACTAATGCAAAATTTTGCATCCTGTACAGCATTGTTGAGTCTGTTTGAAATTTTCATCACAAGCGTTTTAGGAAGAGCAGGATGTCTAGAAATGATTTGCAGTTTTAATAGTAAAGATAACATTAAAGGAAAATGATGGGTTCAATACAAGTCAGGATCAAATGACAGAATTAGTGGCGTAATGTTGATTTATCACAAACATTTTTTGGACTCTTTTCCAAAATGCTATGGCGAGGCACTTACAGTGGAGCATTTTTTAAAAAAATTTGGAGCATTTTTAAAAGATCTTACATTAATTATTGTGTTAAAATGTTCAACTTTAAGGCCCATTCACGCAAAGAACAATAACGTCCTGGTTGCGTATGCAACCCACCGTTCCCTGAAGGAGGGAACGGAGGACGTAGTCGACGGTCGACTGAATTGGGATCTCGCTAGAGAGCCTGTCTTCTTCGAGTACTATTGAACGAGCCAATGTAATTGGCGTGCGTGATTCGCATCACACACTCCGCCCCGCGGCGCGGGTATAAATACGGAAGTGGATGCACGCACTAGGTACTTTTCGCTGAGGAGCCGAGAGTAACCCGGGGTCAGCGGTGGTCCAGCGGTAGTGGCAAGGGGACTACGTCCTCCGTTCCCTCCTTCAGGGAACGGTGGGTTGCATACGCAACCAGGACGTTCCCTTTCAGTCGATAACGTCAGACGTAGTCGACGGTCGACTGAATTGGGATCACCCTTTGAACACGCCACTAACGCTGCCACCTTCCAGTGCCTAAACCAAAGCCTCCTGATGCCCCCGCAAACTTAAGGCGGGGAAGGACAGGGCTTAGTCCAGGGAAGTCACTGCTGTTCCTACAGGACCACTGGGAAAGCGTTCCCCGTACATTGGAAGGAAGGGACGCTGCGGAAGCCACATCCAACCCAGAGGGAGGTAACGTGGAGAATACACATATGAACTGGGCGGAAACCGGGCAGTCTAACATATGGAATGTCACTGGGGTGGCTCCAGCCTAAGACGGGGGAGACACACCGGACAGTGACGGCAGAGAGACTCTGCCGAGGGAAGACACGGGCTCGCCGCAGGGAGCCGTATCGTGGAAGAATACACATATGGGGTCGCCGTAGGGACCGCAACATATGGACCCAGCCTAACACTGGTTCCACACTGCTTACGAGTGGTAGGCCTAACACCAGACGTTCCGCACGTCCGACGTCGGAGGGGTGTGGAGGAACTCAACAGGGTTCAATTTTAAGGGAACTCAACTGGAGTAGAAAGGCGCACGTATCCAGTCCATAGGAGGGCAATGGCGCAGCAAGCCGACACTTGAACCGGGCTCACGGTGAAACTGGCTTCATGAGAAGGGAGCCCACGGGAAGCAGCGGTGTCGTCCAGCTAGGTGTCGTCCAGCCCTCAACTCTAGAATCTGTTTAGCAAAGCATATCGTCAACGCCCAGGCGGAGCAATTTACACTCATCATAGAGGAGCTCAACACCTAAGTGGACATGTTGCATCTCGGATTTTCACCGAAATGAAGGCAAGCACTAAGTGCAACTTTGCATGGAAACAGCCTTCCCTCTCTGCTGAGTTCCAACAGATATTTGTAGAGCTGATCTGAGATCTATGGCTTGCATTCTGTACACGTCCAAGCGAACGGACAGAGAAGCCAGGGCTGGATCTGCCTCCTCCAGGGCAGCGCTTGCAGGCTCACCACCTGCTCCTATTACGGGAGAGGTAGGAACCTTGGGCACAATCCGAGCCGGGGTCTCAGCTTGTGAGAGTTAGCCGGCCCAGACTCCAGGCACAATACGTTGACCGAAAGCGAGCAAGTCCCTACCCTCTAGTAGAGACCACGCGAGCAGGAGAACTGATATAACAGAATTTTTAACTCACTGCCTGCAGTGGCTCAGGGGCGGTCTCTGCAGTCTAGTCGCACCAGGACAAGGCCCAAGAGGATAAAGAGGGACGCAAGGATTTACAAGACCTTGCTCCTCAGGAACCTGACGATCAGAACGTGCTTCTGCAACACGATGAGCGTCGTTTTAACACCGAGGCAACATCATTTTGAGGGTGAAGGAAAACAGCCTACTCCAACCCATTTTGCAGGAAAGAGAGCACTGAAGTGATCGAAAGCTTTCAGGATCTCCTCTGGAGAGAAGACACACTCAACGACTAGGTTCCACTTCTAAAGGCGTAAGCAAGCTACCCATTTCTAGGGGGTGCTCGCAGAAGTGATGGTAACTATCACATGCCCTGTGAGAGGCACCTGAACCTCCGTGTTCAGATGTAAGAACGCCCGGAATCTCCGGGGGAAGAACGCGGGTGCCCTCGTGCCCCGTCCCTGAAAGAGTTTTCAGGGGAAGTCAGGAAGGCTGTCGATGGGAACCAGGTCTAGTTGGGCCAATAAGGGGCAACTATGAAGACCTGTTCCTCTCCTGACTTAGCACGTAGGTGCAAGCGACGGGCGCAAAAAAGACAGGAGCGTTGCTCAACACAACATGAGAAGATCACTGGGCTTCAGGAGCATCTTCTGCTCAGCACTTGAGTGTGACAAGTTCACTGAGCTTCAGGAGCATTCCTGCTCAACACCTGAGTGTGATAAACTCACTGAGCTTCAGGAGCATTTCTGCTCAACACTTGAGTGCGAAGAACTTCACTGAGCACCAGGAGCATTTCTGCTCAGCACTTGGGTGTGACAAGTTCACTGAGCTTCAGGAATCATTCCTGCTCAACACCTGAGTGTGATAAACTCACTGAGCTTCAGGAGCATTTCTGCTCAACACTTGAGTGCGAAGAACTTCACTGAGCACCAGGAGCATTTCTGCTCAGCACTGCGTGTGACGAATTCACTGAGCTACAGGAGCATTTCTGCTCAACACCTGAGTGGGATGAACTCACTGAGCTACAGGAGCATTGCTGCTCAACACCTGAGTGCGATGAACTTCACTGAGTTTCAGGAGCAATTCTGCTCAACATGAAGTGTGATGATTTCACTGACTTGAGCAGGCGCAAGGCGACCATGAGTCGCAGTCGATTTTAGAAGGCTCACTGGGGTTAAACGCATTTCTGCGGGCCCCAGGGGCAGCTGAGACCCAGTGTTTGTCCAAGGGTAGTCCGCTCGGTATACACAAACACTGGCGGAAAGATGAAACCGGGGGGGGCAACTGAGCGGCCCCGGAATGGTCATGACCCAGCTGGACCCAGGGGATGGAGTCTCCACTTGCCCTGGCTATAACTGTCGTGAGGCACGATGGCGGCACGATTGAGTAAAGCGGGAAGAGTGGAACAAAGCGTCCTCAGAAGCTTCTGACTCCAAGGAGGAGGTGACGGGTGAGTTGTGACAGCAGCGGTCGCAATGTCTAACAACTCGAGGCACGAATGCCCGTGTAGTCGGGGGTCGCCCAGGCCCCCGTTAAAACACGCCCTTGTACATGGCCCCTCTGTTGAAGAGGGTTTGGCAGCAGACCGGGATGAACTATAGTCACACAGGGTGAGCTGCTCTGCCACGGTCACCTCGGGACTCGATCATGAAGCTAGCGCTGAAGCGGTCACATATGGAGGAAGCCAATGGCTGCAACTACCATATACCCCACGAGCCTCTGAAAGTTCTTCCAGTGGGACCCTTTCTCACTTCAAACACCAGCTGAACACATTCTCATTGGAGAAACGTGTTAGACCGAGTCCATCTCCAAAACTGAAAAAGAGATACTAAGCCCGTGGGCGAGATTACTCTCTTCCAGTTGACCTGAAGACCCAACGGACTCTGGAGCACTCGAAGGGAAGGACACTGTACTGATAATCCACCCTTACACGCAACCCACAGGATGGCCTGCGGTGCGGAAGGTAGAGATCTGTTCTTAAGCACATGTCTTTCAGGTCGGAGCTGCAGGCCAATCTTGGGCCAAGATGGTCACGACCCACCACCTAGTAGCATGAAGAACGAGTTTACAACTTGCCTTCGTACCGGCTGGAGGAGCGGCTATATCAAATCCTTCGCCAGCAGGATAAGATAAGCACGCAAAAGTCAGGAGCACTGCTCAACACTCGGTGTGATGAATATCACTGAATTTTCAGGAGCACGTCTGCTCAACACCTAATGTGATGACTATCACTGACTTGAGCGGGGTAGCCGAGCCTGAGGTGGGGCAGCAAAGTAGAGAGAGTGGTGTTAGTGTGCTGTGCAACACTTACCTGTCTCCACAAGCGGCAGGGGCCGCGTGAGAAGGCGGATGACCGGGTCCTCGAACGCACCAAGCTGCCTGCTGGCCACCAAGGGGGAGCTGAGGGGTGTAAGGCTATACAGGGTCACACCCGCCAGACTGGCCCTCTTGGGACCCAGGAACAGATGAAATTGCTCTCTCTTTGAAGTGTGGGTACCGCTTGCTCCGCTTTTTTTTTTTTTTTTTAGGGAGCCAGCGGCGGAACAGACACACACACAAACAAAGGCTCCACCCGGCCCTCACCCGGGGGGAGGGAGTGATCGTGCCACTCCAAGAGCATCTCATCCATTCCTGGGCGGCCCGCTCCGGAATGCTTTCGCTGTCGCTTGCCACCTGGCTTGGCAGCGCCTGGAGCGGGCTGGGCATCTCTACTGCGGCCGGCTCCATGCTGAGGCCTGGGTGGAGGCTGCTGCGGAGGGCCAGCAGGAGCGGCGGCTGGGGAACGCCCACGGCGACGAGCAGGCGGAGGAGCTGCCACCGGCGGCGGGTGGAGGCAGCAGCTGGCCACCGGGGCAGGATGTGCCGGATGACCTCCGTCTGCCCTTGAGCGGCAGAGAACTGTTGGATGCAGTTCTCCACCGCGTCGCCGACCAGCCCAACCTGGGAAATTGGGGAGACCAGGAACCAAACCTTGTCCGCATCCGCCGTACCAACCAGGCTGAGCCAACGAAGGCGCTACTGGACCACCAAGGTGGACATCGCCAGACCGATCACGCACGCTACGACACCCGTACCCCGGAGGGTGAGGTCGGATGCAGTGCGGTGCTCACCTATGAGCGCACGGTCTGGATTACCCTCGTGCATGCCATGGGTGCCCTAGCCTGCAGCAACGCCATGGCACGCAAGAGGAAGCGGCTTGCCAACAGGCTTTGTAAGCTCTGCCCGTCGGAACAGACGAAAACTCACAGGCCTTAGGGGGGAGACGAGGATCCCCCCAAAAGGCAGTGGCCGCCGGACACAGGTGCACCTGTGTCGACAGACCGCTCCAATGGAGTGACACCTCGCAACCCTTCACCGTTCCTCCATCAAGGGTAATGAGGGGGAAAGGCTATTCAGGCAGTTTCTGGCAGAGGAAGATGCTGTTCACCACCTGATAAGCTCTCCATGCATTTCGGGAAAGAAAGGCACTGGGGCGGCGAGCTGAGAACCAGCGCGGCCCGCCCCAAGATACCAAACTCCAGATTCCAACCGAGACTGAACGGGACACGGTGGAGGTTCCACTCGAGCCCGGCAGCCTCGGCGGCCCGTTTCAGCATAGCTGATAATTCTGGATCCGGCTCGGGCAACATTGAACTCCCGGAGGGAGACAATGCAGCCGAGTCATCATCTCTAGAAGTCAGCTCACCCTCCGATGCTGCAATCGGCGTCCTGTCCTCCAGGGGAGCCCAGAGTGAAACCGCTGGCCCACCCATTACAGATGGACCAGCAGACAACACAGGAGGCTCCAGTGGTTGCAGTGGAAGGGAGGAGTGAGGAGCCCACAGGGAATGGTTACCAGGCGGGACATCCAACACTATCCTCCGGTCACCCATCCCACACAGCACCCGAGGGTGGGGCATGGTAATGGGGACTCGCTCTCCGCGAACGAAGGCGAGTCTCGCCCTCAACACTGCGACAGTCATGTTCCCACAGTGAAAACATGAGCTGTCCACAAAAGCTGTCTCAGCGTGCTGTAAGCCCAAACACGTGACACAACAGTTGTGACCATCAGAGAGAGACAGGGAACGACATCACCCAAAAACGCACGGGCGGAATGACATCTTGAAAAAGACGCTAACGCACCCGTGTTGCTCTTTCAGAAAATAGGACCGTCACCAGTGCCGGGGCACACAGGGGAATGACCGCGGCAACACTGAACAGAGAACTGAAACAGTGAAGCACTCACTTTTACGCCCTCTAACCAGCCATCAACACACACAAACATTTAGAAATTTGTTGCTGTTAAAACAGCAGTTGAGAGCTCAAAGCTCGCGAACACCGCTGCACTCGCGCTGTAGAACACCAGCACTGGGAGAGTCTTCCTGAAGAACACCGACACACTCGCTCGTTGTAGACAACAGCACTCTCAGAGACATCAAACGATTGGCTCCGAAGCGAAAGGCAACTAGTGCGTGCATCCACTTCCGTATTTATACCCGCGCCGCGGGGGCGGAGTGTGTGATGCGAATCACGCACGCCAATTACATTGGTTCGTTCAATAGTACTCGAAGAAGACAGGCTCTCTAGCGAGATCCCAATTCAGTCGACCGTCGACTACGTCTGACGTTATCGACTGAAAGGGAACTATAGCTATATAGCGTTGAACGCACGATAACGCTATGTTTGTTATAAGCACACACTACAGTTATGTCTTCTGCTGTTTAAATGCTTTTGAAAGTCGGGTGGATTCTGATTGGCTGTCAATGTTTTGTCTTTCATCAGCTTGAAAAAAAGTAATTCCAGCAGGATCGTTCTTCTGTGATTGTTATCGTTAAGTTGTGTCGTGGATTTCCCTATTCTCATAGAATTAGAAAAATTATTAAAACTTATCGTTATATAGCCTACTGTATTTTTCGTCTTTGGTGTGGCAGTTTAAATCATAATTTTTACAGTTCTTTTAGGGTTTTAGGTTTTATGATACTGCTGTCATGGAAAAATTACAAAATCGGATACAACACTGAACATTTTTTTATTTTTTATTTTAACTTGTATTAAACATGTAATATTCATTTAATGTACTTATGACTGCCTGCTCAGCAAGTCTTGATGGTATTTTCTGTATTTGTAACAAAAAGAACACATTCATTTTGACAAATCTCGCAAAAAAATTAAGAAGAACAATGTTGAGAGCCATTAATTACACAAGAGAGGCTGGAAAACAGGACAGAAGTTGTTAGATGTGAGAGATATGAATTATTGATTTAACAACTGTGTACGTGGTGCTGCTTTTCGTTGTTTCGGCACGCATTTGTCCATTTGTCTCGTGTTACTAAATTTTTCAGGTTTTTTTTCTCAGATTGATGCCACTTCAGATTACAGGATATACACCCGAATCACAACTGACAAGACTTGGTCGGCACATTACTGCAGAAATCACCTGGGCATTGAAAAAGTAACAAGTCATTTAAATATTAAATGCACTTTCTCGGAAAAGTGGCAAAATCTTTTGAATTAACAGAAAAGACGCGAGCCCCTAATTGCAAACGTTTTGATTTATTCATTCGTATTTAGAAAGCGCAGCACATTTCCTGCTCCTCTGCAAACACATGCATTTCCTCTTTCTATAATAAAGCAAGAGGAATCTCTAAGTGCCTGTTTTATTTATTTATCCTAAAACAGAAGGATTCTTCAAGCTTAATGTAGATTTTGCCATTCGGAGACGGAATAATGGATGGTGGCCTCATGTATTTTTAATGGCTGCATGTTGTGTGGCAGATAAACATGGTGTTTGAGATGTTTTCTCTCCGCTGAGCTGTGTATTCCCAAGATGTGGCTGTGCTCTATACACCGGGAAACCGCAGCCACAAAAAGGCCGTTTATACGACCAATAAAAAAATGACATTTTCAGTGAATTTCTATAAGTCACGTCTGAAAAGAGATATGAAATGTATCACTTCATATCACAGGAACAAAGCTTAAGATGCCCTAACCGATATCTGCTGTAGGCCTACTCTAGTCACTTTGCCTTGTTTTCCGGCCTTCCAGAGAAGTTGCCCTAAGTCTCTCAGGATTTTATCTGTTTGCCGTGGGTTTCCAGTGAGGTCTGGTCTATTGTGCACAGCTTAAAAATAGAGGCCGTTTTATTGAATGAAATCATTTTGGCCACTGAGACTAAATGCAGTCTTACTAATAATGTGTTTGGGCTCATTTTTAATAAGTCATCATAATTACGTGGAAGATTTGATTGGGCATCTGTGCCCAGGAAGATGAAATATGTTGTGTGGGCATGACGGTAAAGGATATTGCTTGCTGTTCATACATAATTGAGAGATCTTGAATGTCAGACCTGCGGGAGCAAATGCCGGAAAAAGCATTGGAGTTCACAGACATCAGGCGCATGGCAACCGCCGCACGCTGAATATCTGTACTGGAGGTACATATGTCATAGATGAACTATGGTGTCTCAAATGACAAGGGATGTTTGTTCGTTATTGCCTTATGCTTTTGCTTATTGACCCAAAGGAAAACTTTATTGCTCAAAGATTCAATTGAAATAGTTTTATCTATCGATTATATAAATACACTGTTAGCAGTCATTGTACTACTGTATAAATGCCATTTTACCATTCATTGTCAATTTACTGTGCGAGTGAAAGGGTTGATTGTTTCATAAGTAAGACTTCAAAGGAAATTTTGAGGAAATATTGCTTAACAACCCTCAGTGAGCAAGATAAAGACTGATTGATCATTGTCATGAGTCTCGACCTGTTACAGAATGAAATGGTAGTATTGTGAAATTTGTTAAATGTTAACATTTAAATTTTATTTACTAAAGTAAACTATTTTTTTAATTTATGGTAACACTTTACAATAAGGTTTCATTAGTTAACATTAGTTAAAATGAACTAATAATGAACTGCACTTCAGCATTTAATTATTTATCTTAGTTCATACTCATTTCAATATTTACTAATACATTATTAAAACCCAAAAGTTGTATTTGTTTACATTAGTTAATGAACTAACATGAACAATCGATGAACAGCTGTATTTACTTTATTTAACAGCTTTAATAACATATTAACAAATACAGTAACAAATGTATTGTTCATGGTTAGTTCATGTTAGTTAATACATTAATACATGAACTAAAACCATATTGTAAAGTGTTACCACATTTATTTATGAAATACTATTTACTAATATTTTATTACTATTTTTTCCCCATTTAATTTTGAAAAGCCATGGTCTTTGAAACACTGTTCAAAAGTTTGGGGTTAGTAAAAAAAAAAAAAATCTGGTTCACCAAGGCAAACATTCAGTAAAAACGGTTATATGAAATATTATTAAAATTTAAAATAACTGTTTTCTGTATTTTAAAATTTAACCTATTACTGTGATGGCAAAGCTTCAGAAGCTCATGTGATGTCACATGATCCTTCAGAAATTGTTCTAATATTCGGATTATTATCAGTGTTAAAACTGTTGTACTGCTTAATATTTTTGTGGAACCCTTGATACTTTTTTCAGGATTCCTTAATGATTATTTCTTTAAAGAAATATAAATCTTTTGTAACATTATGAATAACTACAGTTACTTTTTTGAGAAATTTAATGTATCCTAATTTCAAATGGGACGTGATACCTTTTCAGTTTGCTTTCTAGGATGAGATTTCAAAGGGAGTTCTAAGTTTTCACGTGAGCATTGGCAATCCTAGTGAACGATTGGGAGGAGCATTCTTCGGATTTTATTGCCAGTCACAACACGATACACACGGCTGACAGTTCCTCTGGCATCGCTCCTTCAACTCAGCTGACCTCTGTTTTCTAGTAGTTCATGTCCAGGATAGCGCTCAATCATCTTTCAGTTCTAGCCTCTCCCTCGTGGTTAACACGCCACATCTGTCTACCTTGCCTACTTTCATTTCATGCATTATTAAATGACCATGTGAAATGATGATAAAGTCAGAGTCTGTCGCTTTTCACTAGTTTCTGTTTGCCTGCAGTCTGATTTCATTGATCTTGCGCGAAGCTTGAAATGCTCTGTTCTTGTGGTCTGCGACTCCATTTTTCATAACAAAGTCTCTCTCTCAGGCCTCTTGCTCTCATGCGTCTTCTTGGAGGTCTCTGCTATGAGAGTCGTCCATAACACGAAAACCTGACTGTGTAACTCAATGAAATACGGGAGGTGACAGGATGCTATTTATTTCCTGTTGAGCCACAGTCTCCACTAAGATGAATGGAGGGACTGTCGTACGAGCGAAGAGCCAGCTTTATTTTTCTGACGTTTTCGTGTTTAATGCGATATATATTTCATATGAGCCATCTTTGTGCTCTCTCCCCTTTTTGCATTTTCTTTTAAAGCTCAGAGGCAGTTATTGATGCGCTGGCTTGAGTACATTATGCTTTATTTGTTGGTAAGCACCATTTTTGCATATTGACAGTAACAAGCAAATGCATGTATGGAAATTCTAATATAAATTGACTGATGTTTAGAGGGCTGGTTTCTGCTCGCTAAGCTCTTCTGAGACTTATACACAGTTCTTTATTGCTAATCCCAGCAAGCAGCTTTAAAGAGTCCAACTTTTGACTTTTATCTTGTATTACAGTAATGACATATGGCTCCTCTCTCTAATGCGTATAAAGCAATGAGGGGGGGCAGCAACATGATGAAAAGGGAGCTAGTTCTATCTTGATATTTCGGAATGGGGTGGGTAATCTTTCTATAATGGCTTTAGCTTTATGATGTCACTATTTCATCGGGTTGGCACACCTTTTATGCAATTTTTGTATTCATGAGAAAATAAATACAAAGACAAACTAACTGGGCGGAACAAAAGGAAGACTCCATACTGTTGGATTTTTTTATATGTATATATATATATATTGGAAATGACAGTCATATCACCTCAATATTCTGTGGAAAAATTTGAAACGTCTAGGTAATATTTAAAAAAAGGATTCATATTTACTGTATATGATTCTTATTTTTACTTCATTAAGGCAGCATTGGCAAATTTTTTTGATGAGAAATATTTCATTGCTGTATTATTTGTACTTTTTAAAACATTTTAATGTTTTTTTTGTAATAAAAAAAAAGATTTCTAAGAATCAAAATTAACAGGGGAGAAAACGTGATTTGTCAATATTATGCATTTTTGAAAAATATTTTTTTTTTGTAAAAATAAATTTGAGTTTGATATGAAAAATGAATACTTTTCACACAATACTGAGGAGACATGCTGATGCAAAACTCCATTCTGTTGGTTTTTCCACGGCTATTGGAAATGACAGCAGTTACCTCAGTATTATAAAAATGTGTACTACAGGGTGAATATCACAAAAATTTCACTAAAAAAAAAAAAAAAAAACATTAGCGACATTTTATTACAGTTTTATATGTCTTCTTTTTGAAGATTTAAAAAAGGGGGAATATGTGATAGCAAGTCAATAAAATGCAACATTGCAACACAATACAAAGATTTTTTGATGTGTTAATTTATGTTAGTGTCCTTGCTATACGGTTCATGTATAATGTAGTAATAACTATAAATTATGCATAATTACATGCAACTAACCCTAAACCAAACCCTAACCCTATAGTAAGAACATTTAATATTACTCAGTACTTAAATGTATAATTACACTGTAACAGTGCAAACAGTGTAACGAAACAAATCATAAAATTGCCTTTTACCATATTTTTCCTCATAAGACATTTACTAATGCTTTAAGTCCTTTCTCCATATACTAACATCATTGGTTCTACGTATGTCATTTTATATGGTCAACTAATGGCAACATGGACCTGAACTGAGTGGACAATAGCAGATACAGTTTCTTTTTGTTGTCCATCTTGGTCTTCATTTGGATCTTGAGTGCCTGTGACCTGTCTCGGTCTTCGTCCAGCTCACCTTGTGAGTTACTGTCTCAGCTGACAGGGCTGTTCACATCACAGTCCTGACCTCAACATTACTGTACACAAGAGGACAGAAGCAGGCCCAGTGAAGCTGTTAATCTTGACAAGCTGTCGGAAGTGGCAGTCTGTTATAGACATAAGCAAATTTGCAGTTAACTTTTGTTTGTTGTTGTTTGCTTAGTAATTGTTTCGGATGGCTTTGAAATTACCAAAAGGAGTAGAACGATTCTGTGAGAAAAACGATTTAACTCTAAAAGACCCGCTTGAATCACGTTAGACTTTGAACAGTCTTTTTTTTCATACACAGAGTTTTGAAACCTTTGAATGAGGTAATTTTTGTCTTTAACTCCTTGTGTTCCCAAAGGCTCAAAGATTTTATAAGAGATTCTCATAGACAGCCTCAAACCGAATCAAGCTCTTTGAATCCGTTTAGATGATTTTAAAAGGAGAGGGAAGGCTTCGACTCTGAGATTTATTGCTTCGCTGTCTTTCTCTGGATTGATGCTGAGCTTTTTCCAGCCCTTTTTGCTTTTACAGCATCTTGTATCCAGAGACATGGCATCAGCCGAGTAAAGGCCTGTTTAACGTTCAATACTCAATGTTAAGGACCAAAAAAAACTATAAAAAAATCCAATTTCGCTTTAAAGAACATTTGTTGTTGTCCATACGTCATTGACGTGTTATTTGTTCTCGAGGAGAAGGAGAAGCACTCACAAATGAAATCTTAGAACGTAAGCAGAGATGTAAAAGCAATTGTGCAGTTTGCTTTTGCGAGCGTTCCTCCCCCCCTCTTTCTCCAGGTTCATTTTAATTCATGGTATTGCTATGTAAATGAGAATGCTGGCTGAGAGCAAAGGAAGGTGAGTTATAAGGACAGGTGAAGCAACGGAAGGGCATCCGTTTTGATCGGTCGCTACGCCGCATGGCATTAAGGCTCTAATACAACCGGGACTAACGCGAGCTTATCGTTTGAACAAACAAGACAACTGTATCTTTGCCTCAGTTTCACATCCAGCGAAGCAGCGGCGTGCGATACGGGGCAGTAAAATGAGTGATGTTTGTAAAACGGGACAGTTGTGCCCAGTAAGCAAATTTACGTGGATGCTCTGGAGATTTTATGTGGCTCTTCATGAGTCTGGTGGCCTAATGTACCCTGACACTCTGTTTTGATATTATTAGTACATTATACTGGCAATTTTTGAGTGAAAAAATACACTACTTAGAAAGTCGAAATTCATAAATAAATTTATGTCAAACTGCACTTAATATTGATTTTGTTAGTGTTCAGATTCAGTAATAAGGTAAAGGGTGCATGAATATTTAAATATGATCTTCATTTCTGCATCTCCTAATGGCCTGAGCTCTTCCACACTCAATTTAAACACAATTTAGAAACTATAATGTATTGAAAAATACAGGGATTTGGCAATAAATCATGAAGAGAATATCTCAGGCCTATTATAAGGTAGTTCAATATTGGCCCCCAGAGGGGCCCGCACAATTAGATTCCTGTTTTTAAGCTGCTCAATTATCCTCCTGCTCTCATTTCAAGGGACTTCTATACCTTTTAAAGCATTTAGCTTATAGAAACAACACAATGGTCTGGTATTAAAAAAATGTAAGGGGAGGCAAGGGAGTTGAGGGGGGAGGATATGGTCAATTGTGCCTGCGTGCATTTCTGGAGAGAAAATGGCATTTCCATAAGCAAAAATCATTTTCTTAATCAGTGTATTTTTGCTGGTTTTCTATAAAAAAACTATTAAAAAACAGGAGAGTATCTGTTAGTTTGTTTATTTTTGTAAATCCCTTAGCATTTTTAAGCATAAACCACATTTATAAAACCTCAGATTTATTAATATGTATTTATTTAACATTTCTCAAGTAAATGTATCTTGTTTTAAGGATATTTTATAGACTCAGATTTATTCATATTACATTTCTCAAGTAAATGCATCTTGTTTTAAGGATTCATTAAAATTTAAATTTAATTTTGTTTTGTATTTTAAAGCTGCAGTAGGGAGTTTTGAGAAAATGTTGACTTACAGGTCCAACCCCCTTGCTCTCTGCTGCGCTTCAGCCCTCCCTCCACAGCTCCTCCCCCACAGCGGAGCCTGCCGTGAACGCGCAGGCTAGTAAGCAGGACCACCGATGACGGCGGATTATAGACAGTTATGGAACATTCACTAATAGGGACGAAACATCAACAATATGCTTTACATTGACTATGGCCTGCCCATACTTTGACTACAAACTTGGTCCTCAAATCATTATGTATTTTACAATACACGTAACTTTATAACGTTGCACTCTTTCTATAAGTTATAAATAACTAGTAAGATAACGTTAAAGGATTAGTTCACTTTTTAAAAAAACTTTTGCTGATAATTTACTCACCCCCATGTCATCCAAGATGTCCATGTCTTTCTTTCTTCAGTCGAAAAGAAATTAAGGTTTTTGATGAAAACATTTCAGGCTTTTTCTCCATATAATGGACTTCAATAGGACACAAACATTTCAAGGACCAAATGACAGTTTCAGCGCAGCTTCAAAAGGCTTTAAACGATACCAGACGATGAATAAGGGTCTTATCTAGCGAAACGATAGGTCATTTCAAAAATAAATAAAAAACTTTAAGTTTTATAAGCACAAATGCTCTCCTTGCTCTGTTTTGTGATGCACGTTCGTGATCCTGTTCAAACTCGTTCATCCAAATGAACAAATCTTTTTTCGATTCATTTCGTTCGTTGAATGAACGAAATGACTCAAAAAAAGATTCGTTCATTTGGATGAACGAGTTCGATCAGGAGAGTCACGAACGACGGTACGTGCTCGTGCTGTGCAAGAGAGGGGTGATCAGCGCGTACACGAGCGTGATTGACACTGCTAAGACATTCCTCCTGGCTCTGATTGGTTGTTTCTGACCGGAGCGGTGTATTTCTGTCTAGTTATTTTAAACAAGACAAAATCCATCCATCCATAAATCCAAAGATTTAAAATTGTTGTCAGAATATGTCCATTCAGTGCTTAATTAGAACCTCTCCCATACAGTCTCTAAAATGGTTTGTAATATTCCCAAGCTGGGTGTCTTGAGAGATGTTGTGGTGTCTAGTGGATACGATTGGGGATGAGGTGAAACTAATGAGTGGTTTGAAGCTTCATCAGTGAGTATTGAGTCAAAGGAACGGCTCACACAATTGCTCAAGTAACAATCTTAGATGACACTTTCAAAGGGTCAGCTTAAGGAAAGCATCTTCATTTGTCCACTTGCCTGTACTGTCATCACATGTTGATGTATATAGCCTCAGTGCATCCTTTAAGCACATGCAGCCTTTATGTGAACCAAATGCACTTTAGTGCACCAAACACTACATGATTTTAAACAGTTCAGTATGTGCAGACCTACCACTGGCTCCATCCAGACCTCGACAGCTCTCTGTTTTACATCATCTCTGTTGAAACAGCCGATTCTGCTTCAGTTTTGGAAAAAGCCTTTGTGTACATTTATAACCCATATGGTTTCTATTCACAAAATCACACATTGTCATTCTCGCTTGTTGTCTAATAACAAAAGAGACTGCCTAAGCACCGCTGAGAGACATTTTGCCAACATATTTACATTCTCAGTGTCAATGTGAAATAAGGACATCAAACGGGAATGAATGGCAGCTGTCATATTCCCAGTATGCGGTCATATCATCTTATGCCACTGCAATGACTGTCACATGTATTGCAAAAATATGAACTTGTGCATTTCTGCCACTTTTAAAATATCTTCTAATAATAATAATAAATCATCAGGTCATCAGGGTTGGACACAAGGGTGAATAAATCATGATAGAATTGAAATTTTTATGCTAACTTTCCCTTTAGTGCTGTGGTTCTGCTATAACAGAGTTGAAAATGTCAGTATAGTATTTCTGGTGCTTTTGATTTCATACAGTTTCACATTTGGGATCATATAACTGGTGATTTTATTTAAAGGAGCATGATATACTGCGTTTATCCTAAAATATATGTTCTGGGGTCTGTGTGATGTATTAGAGATGTGACTGGGGTGGTCAGTGATTAGTATAGAGTGTATTATGTAAAGGTGGCCCGGCTCTGGTGGCTAATGGCCTGACTGTCTACATAAGTTATGGATGTACCCTTTTGAGCAGAGGGGTCGCACATAAAGGACCACCTTTTTAATTCACAGTCACCCACGGTCATGCTAAATGGCTGATACTGGAATTGAAATCCTAGTTTATACCCATACACACACTCTTTGTTCCAAATATAGCCATTAACTTTGATGGCTGAAAAGAGGCACATTTTCTAGCTTCTTCGTTTCACAAGGTTAAACATTTTCTGTCGGCTCTAGTCTGTACCTTATGAATATACAACTTTTATATCAATTGTGCAAATGGTGTACACAATTAGTATATCATGGCGACATGTAAAGCTGTCATTATTTGCTTTGTATTGCATGGAAATGCTTTAAAATGTATCCTTTTGTGTTCCAGCAGTTAAACTGAGTACTGGGGCTTCGAGGGAAAAAGGACTCAAACACACCATAAAAGTATGAAAGCTGTTCATATGTCCTATGCACTATATTCCATGTCTTCTAAAGTCATATGATAGCTGTGCGATAAACATGGTTGTTGGTGTGTTTATGTGTTCATTTGAATCATTCATTAGAATGATTCAATCTTAAAGGGATAGTTCACCCAAAAATGAAAATTGTCATCATTTACTCATCCTCATCCTGGTAACCAGACAGTGGACAGAAGCCATTGACCTCCATAGTAGGAAAAAAAATATACTATGAAAGTCGATGGCTACCGTCAACTGTCTGGTTACAAACATTCTTCAAAATATATATTTTTGTGTTCAACAGAAGAAAGAAACTTATACGGGTTTGGAACGGGTGAGTAAATGATGACAGAACTTTCATTTTTGGGTGAACTATCCCTTTAAATGAATTTCTGTAACTCACTGACTCAATGATTCGTATCACTTGTAAGTAAGATTATTAGTGAATTCAAAATCTAATTGATTATCTGATTTCAGAACAATTGAACAATATTTTTCTTTTACGATACTTTTTAATGGTATAAGGGAGAGCGGGTCACAACCTAACACTTTTTGACCTTCTCAGTTTGTGTAAATCCACATGGGGTTCAGAGAATTCATTTTTTCCCCACATTAATCTCCCACATGTCTAGTACAATTAAGTTGTTTTGTTTTATTAATTCAGAGTATACTTTTTTTCTCGATATACCCCGAAAGAATGGAAGTGAAATGTGACAATATGCCCCATTGGTGGTGTACATTGTAACCATCATATGACAGCTAAAAATGTTATCTGATCTAATACAAAAAATGTACAAGACAAACTAAAATACAACTTTGTCATATAAAATAATGTCATTTTTTAATAATTAAAAATAAATATTTTTTGAGTTCGACAACACACCGCAAAGCACAGTATAGTTCAAAACATAATAGTAATGAATAATTTCTGAACATTGACTCCAAGTCTTTATTTACCTTTTTCTCATGGTTTCTCAATAGAATTCATAAAAGTATAGAATAAAATAGCATAGTTCTAATAGGGGCACATTGTAACAGAGTGTGACAACATGCCCCACCTGTGCAACTGGGATTTAAACCCGGCTAGTGTCTTCTGCTGGTTAGATCAGCATTAAAGAATGATCTCAACTGTTAAATAACAGATATACAATTTAAATAATATCAGATTCGTCTAATTTTAAATAAACACAAAAAACAGATTAACTTCAGTAAGAAATTTACTTTTGCTATGGTTAAATACATTTTCAGAGATATCTTCCATAGATGTTTCAATTTTGGTGCATTTTTTTCTCTATATAGTGTTTATATGGCAACTTGTAAATCCACTAAGTTTTGTCATGCTGGCATGTGTGTAAAGTTTGAATGCATGCGTTACAACTAGCCCCACATTAGTTTGTGCCCCACTCACCCCTATATTGCGTGTTTTTGAAGCTTGAAAGCCTCAGTCCTCATGCATAGAAAAGAGTGACCTGTACACTTCTTTTTGTGTTTTTCTTTCTCTGGAAGAAAGCGAGGCTTACAGGTCTGAAACCACATTAGTGTGAGTAAATTATGACAGAAGATTTTCATTTTTAGGTGAACTGTTCTTTTAATATTTTCAAGTCCATTCTTGTCACCCTCTGTTATGCACATATGGAAATATGAAATTCTCTTCTGTTGCTTTTACACAGTCAATAACACTTTTCATTCGCGCTCTGACACATGAACACACTTAGCGAGGGAACCTTTCATGTTAATTGTGTCTGTGTTCCAGCTAAGGCCCTTAAAACACAGACGCCCAGTCCCCATCTGCCACATAACACTGATTGCGAATGTAGCAAAATCCTGATTACTGAATTTCTGAGCAGCTCCTTTGTGTACGGCACTTCATTTTTCCTCTCTTGAGTAGATTATTAAAAATTGATAATTCTTTGTAATGGCCTCATTTCTGTCAGTTTTCATATTTTAATCTGGTTTTAAGGAAAACAAGATACATTAATCAAATATGACAGAACACTCTCTTAATGTAATCATGCAAGGGAATATGAATTGCAAATGCACGAGCCACCCCCCCCCCCACCCGCCCATGTTCTTCCATTAATGTTACAAAATAAAATAATCATGACCATTTTACATAGAGATCGACGACATGCGATGCAATGGAATATTTAAAATCAGCTTCGTTGGAAATTGTTGAAAGTCAAGGCTTTGGACCAAAGGCCGGTACTGCACGCTTTAAACAAATGCAAAATGACATATGCATCCTGGTACATCACTGTCTACGCCTTTGTAGTTAGTTTGATATTTAACCTTAGATAGATAAAGACTGAACAAAAGCACATTACTTGTTCCTGCCCTCTGAATACAGTGGTTGTATGATCATAACAGCGTTAAGCGTGCTCAAAACAATTGTACGTTCTGCTAAAAAATCTGTTAAGCATTTTAGAGATGCAGCTCTTTGCATTTAATCTGATAAAGATTACATACTTTTTATGCCAACAGTTTGCAGATCACTGCACTGCAAGAGGAACGCCGTTAACCAGAAGTCAATATCTCACACAGAGAATGGAAAGCCATAATTAGATTCATTTGCAACTCAGATCAATGTTTTCCTGAGGATGACGGTTATAAAGTAGAAGAGAGCATTAAAAACTCATAACTAAATAAATATGTGTTTGGGAAAAAAAAGAGCTTGCGCTCAATAGTGCTCATAAACCGAAATCGGCGTGTGCAAAAAAAAACCCAGAATGAATATTTAAAGAAGGCGGAAAGAAAATGGCACTAATGAAAGAAAGGCAGTTCTAAAAGGCTGACCCAGGAGTGAGGGAATTCTTCGGAGGGTACCTTGGCCATACTTAGAGAAAAGCAGATAATTCGTTAATGTCACGCACTTGTTGGAAATGGCAGATAAATGGATTCCAGCCATTATTTGCTGGCCTAAGTGAAGTGAAGGAGGAAGTATGGCAACGAGGACAAACCCAGTTATGAGTGATAAGTGTCTAAAAGCTAATGAAGGCTGGATAGGCCAAGGTCAATGGCTGCCAGTGAGGTGTCTGTGCGGCTTTGCTGTCCCGGTGCTTAAATATAGTGGAATATACATTGAGCTTTTAACACCTTGAAACATACGCAAGGCTGGAATATGAAATATGGGCTTGTAATGACGTTTTAATGACCCAATCCCCACCCCCTTCCTGGCCTAAGATTGGAAATCAGAGGTGAACCTTGATATCACTGCACTAAGTGCTTGTAATGTGCTGTAACTTTTCCCTCAGTGTGGCCACTGAGGCCATTTTGCATAGGTGACAAATGTCTTTTCCTTTCTAGTTCGCCATTGCAGTGGAGGATCAAAACAGCAGTGCAAACCAAAATACTTTTTTTCTTCCATATTGTGTGTTAAAGGAATATTTTATTATTTGGTTTTCTGAAAAAACGTACAATGGAAGAAGATGGGGCCATTTTTTATTTATACAGTACTATTGAAACAATGAGTATTTTTTAATGTTCAACTTTTAAGTTATATGGCCACATTTACTTGCACTTTTTGAAGTGCCTCGTTGTGCCTCAGGTTTTTGCTTTCTTTAAAAAAAAGTAAGTCAATATTAATTTTGATTTTTAATTGAAGGAATACTCCCCCATGCAGTGGTGTGGAGATGTTTTGGGTTTTTCTCTATTGTTGAATCGGTGAATAAATATCTCGTGGGTGTTCTCACACTAAGAAACTGCCGGCGTGATAGAAAGGGCTTAAAGTCTTCACTCTTAAGCTTGCTAAGGAGCCTTTTGGTTCCCTCCACTTGAGTGCTTAATGTCCTCTAAAGACCTATATTACACCCCAATTAGATGCCACTCTTGTTTCCCTACATCAAGGGCTTGACTCTACTGGCTTGTCACCTCTCTGTGCCCAATCAATTTCATTACTCCAGTTACAGCCCAGCTCGGGGAAAGCTATGCCCTTAAACTTCAGCTTCTGTCCAGATCGATCAATAGCGCACGTTGCTGCCAAGGTTCCATTTAAAGTTCATTTATTTCAAGCCATCATATAAAACAAGACAGAGCATCAATGTGGCCCCACTTTGTTTTATTTGTCTGAGGATTTCCAGTATGGCACGTTACCCTAAGTGCTGGGAGCGGAGTGGTTAGATTAGACAGGGCGCTTCCCTTCACACAGAGCCGTCTGACAGCTTATCTCGATATTGGGTCTTCTCCGTGCTGTGTTTAACACCGCGCTCTCCAAGAATAGCATCTTCATAGTTTTGCATCCTCAACGAGACTTAATATTCGTCGTGAAGCCGACAAGTGTGTCTAATGATTTGTATGCTTATTAATTTTAAGAGGTATGTAGTGCTTATAGACATGGGGTAATGGTGAAGTTAATATTTACACCATGAAATAATCCTCTAGGAATATTTTGACCGGACTGACTAACATTGTTCTTCCCTCATCTCATAAACTTCACCTTGACAGCTTAATGAGTTCGACAGTGTCCAAGAAGTTTATAGAAACTAGGTCATATCGATGTAATTGAGATTTAATTTCATAATTATTATCATTATTACGTTTATGTGCGAGCATTGCATTATGGCACAGTTTATTGACAGAGGGTTGTCTACAGTCCTTCACAATCAATATTATGATTTTAAAAAAAAGACTATGCTGCTTTTAGGGAACTGCTGCACATAGATTTTTGCCATCTTTGAGTGCGCAGCGAAATACGCTCTTTGATATAACTTGGGATTTTTTTCTTTCCACAATCAATTGACACTTGATATAACAATTATATATAGACATACTTTTTTTTTCTGAGCATAATTGTATTCTGTAGATATACGTTCATATCATAAATGCAATGTTTGAAGCATGAAAACTCACTGAGCACTTCAAAGTTGCACAATGCTATTAATATTATCCTCCATAGATTTCCTGAGTATAATCTGAGACATTAATTAATTTTAACATATATAATGGAACAAGGTAGATTCTTTACTCCCTTTATGTTAATATTCATGTCTTGGGAAGTCCTTGGAGATGCTTTTGTGGTTTGGTGAGCCGTTATACATGCATCTGGTCTCTTTATATTCATGAAAGCCTCTGTACAATATCCTGGTAGTTTCAGGTTAATTAAGTTTATTTTAGACTAAATAAGTGATTTTTTTCTATAACTTGTGGACAGACAATAAAATATTTCTTTGCATTTAATGCACTATAAAAAAAGTTACTGCCTTAAATTTTTAAATACAAGTCATTTAAACTTAAATTACATTAAACTGCCTTTAAAATATAGGTTGCTTATAACATAAAAAAAGTCAAAAATTGCTTAACTTATTTTGAGTTAAAGCAATGTAAAAAAATTATGCTGTCATATCTTATTGATCATATAATTTTTTACAGTGTGGATGACTCCTAGAAAGAATTTGAGCTTTGATTCCTATATAGCACTGTGTGCGCTATAACACCACTTAAAAAAAAAGAAGATTATTATTTATAATCTCATTATTATTTTTTTATGTTTGCTCAGGTGCTAAATGTCTCCTCACCTTAGAAATATAGTCAGATTTCAATGAAGCAATTCCAGGCTTTTATCTAGATATTGAATATCAGAGGTAGGCAGTGGTGTAGTGAACCGAATGAGAAGCCAGAACCCTGTAGTGTTTTAATACGAGTACTCTCACTGCAGCGTCTCACGCTCCTCGCGGTAGTAGATTTGGCAGCGCGCACCAGATCTCTGGGAGTGATTCCTTGCAAAGCTGGCCCAAATGAAAGCATCTTGTTTTAATCAGGGATTCTGGCTGGAGCAGCAGCAGCAGCAGCTTTGAGAGCTGTGAACCCTTGGCAGAGAGTCGACTGCAGTTTTGTGGCACCCGTACAAAATACACAAATATTTCCTCTGTAATTACGTGTCAAGTTGAACAAGCAATATAGACAGGGGGTGTACGAGTCGGGCACGTTGCAGTCGGGTATCCAGGACTGCGAGAGACCCCCAGACTAAATGAGTCTTTCAGATTTTGATAGGTTTTGAATCGGCTTCCAGCATGGTAATGGACCACATTGTAATTGAGACTGCTCAATGGATTGAGTTACATCATGTGGTCTTGACGCTGTCTAATGAAGTGGAGAGGGCCTCCACCAGTTCACAGGATACTTCAAAGCTTGGGTGGATGGATGGCCGAGAGACTAAGTAATTGTGAAATCATTGACTCTCTTTTTTGTGGTTCGTCAATTTTAATGACACTGTGGTGAACAAGCAATGGCATCAGAGCTGAAATATGATAAGCTCAATATCCATTTTTTGAACTGAGTGATGCAGTACATTTCAAAACGTTCCGTTTGCCTTCAACTTCAATATTCAGACATGCAAAGTTTTGAAGACTGGAGTGGCTTGTTGGGTAACATGGAAATAAAGGCTGAAGAATAACCTTTGAAGAATAACGCAATCCATTTAATTGTACACTATCTAATGTCTGAGAGGAAAATGTAATCTTTTTAAATTGAATCTTAAATATTTTTTTTAAGTTATGTAGTATATGTGGACAGTTCTGAATGCCATAAAAGATCTCATAAATCTCTTTAACTCATCTTATCATTATCATGCCGTAGCTATTTGTCTTGAATTTTTGCATGCGAGTTAGTGTGCACATGTGTGCAATGTTTTGTGGTGGGGGAAAAAAAGTATTGTTGTTTTGTGTTAGCCTCAAGTATATTGTTTATGACAGTCAAGTCCGCCTAGCCTCTCAAGACGGTGTGTTAAGATCGCCAGCCAAAAACTTGTCTCAGATGCTGACTGACTAAAAACTCTAGTATTTCATGTCACTCGGCCGTATCTATTTTTTTAAAAACTTCCATAGTTTATATTTCATTAATTCCAATTATATAAAGGTGAAACTCGAAAAATCGGAATCTCGTGCAAAAGTGATAATTATGATGATTATGGCTTACAGCTTATGAAAACCCCAAATTCAAAATCTCAGAAAATTAGTATATTACATAAAATCAATTAAAAAAGGATTTTAAATACAGAAATGTCGGCCCTCTGAAAAGTATAATCATGCATATGTATATAGTTATATATACTAAATATATTAGTTTCACCTTTTAATGTAAATTACTGAAATACACAAACTTTTGCACGATATTCAAATTTTTCGAGTTTCACCTGTATTTATATGAGAGTGTACACATGTGATTTTTTTTAAAAAAGGTTAAAAAAAATTCAAAGGACTTTTTTATTACTGTTTGAATTTCTTAAAAAATTATGTTTTATATATTTTTTATGTATATAGCATATTTTATATATATATGGTGATTATTTTGGCTAAATTATATACAATTTTCAAAACTAATTTGCCATCAATAATAATACAATGCAATACTGTTACTGTTACAACACAAAAATGGAATATATAGGCTACTTATAGTGTGTAGTATCTGATAAAATGACTGGAGCAGTTCAGTGAGGGTTTCACACTGCTACATGCTGTGCTGACTGAATTATTTGCTGCCAGTAGGTGGCGCTTTTGCTATACATAATTGATATCCCATTCAGCAGAGAAGAATGTCCTCTAATTCCAGAAAGGAAACTTGTACCAAACAGATCTCGTCCGAGTCATCACAATACTTTGGCTAGTCTATTCTATGGAGAGGAGAGTGTTTAACCTTTTTTTAAGGTAAAAAATGAATGATTTTCAAAAATATGTATTTTTCTTTCAGTATAGAAATAGCATGTTAAAGCTCATTGTGTTCAGTGTACTTGCCTAAAATTATTTCAGAAGTACTATAATTAAAGTAGTATATTTAATAGATTTTTAAAAAAACATGATAATTTAATATTATTATTTTCAATATTTTAATTTACACATTTAAAATTGTACTATACAATTTCAAATACTTTCTATTTAAATAAAGTATTAAGTACTGTATTTCTATTGTTGAATAAAATGATTTTGAATACGAGTACATAAACTTCTTATCAATTTAAATATTTCCTAATACTTCACTAAATGGATGTTTACAACATTCTGTTGTTGTGTATCTCATCCAGATATACTTGATAAATTTCCTAGTTCAGTTGTGGGTCAAGTTGTGTCTCAAATTTCGTTTCATTTGCACTAGGACAGAGAGACGCCTTTCCCTAATGATAGTCAATATTATGAATGACTTTTAGGACATAGGCATACTCAAACTCGTCTGTCTCTGCTTAAACTTGCCAGAAGGAGACAGGCTTTATTTTCAAGAACAGTCTCCTGATTTGCAACTGAAGAGCACTGTCAATATAAAGAAAAGGTGAGGTTTCAAGGACTCGCACCGTTTACCTGTGTCATCCAGAAGGGTGCAATTGCTTTTCCCCGCGAGGAGATGAAAATGCTGCTTAGTTTCTAATCTGTAGCCTATCATGTACTATGCAGAAATAAGCCTTTCAGAAATAGATGTATAACTGCAGGAGGTGCATCTCCTCTGTATTAAGCCATTCACATTAAAACAATGTCGAGGTGATATATTTAAATCCGAGCCCTATTATTTTTATTGTTATTTTGCATTTTCTCATTCCCTGCCTCGCATCTTTGGCTGCCAGATGTGTCCCAGGCTGAAGAATTATTCCTCATCCCTTGAGTCAAATAAATGCAATCAATATGAGCATTGCTCTCAGGCCTTGAAATATTACATTAATGTTCCATGTGGTGACATTTTAGCTGGAATTTTCAAATACATCATGAAGGCTCAAATTAATATTTATCAGTGAGAGCCTTTTTTTATGATTTGCAAAACAGTATTAGCACTGAACTCAAATTAAACACGTGGTGAGATCGCAGTTATTGTAGATTACCTTCAGATGAAAGGATATTTTTAACCTGTATCCCCGAGACCACATGTGGTGGATGCACGCTTCTGGAGAATACAAAAGATGTCTATTACAATATGCGTCCTTACCCACGCTAAACACAGTTATCTGCCAAGTTTCATCGAGTAAATTACACATGAAAGTGTGTTTATTGCATTCTGGGATGGCTCTTTTTTCAGCTTTTACCTGTAATGAATACTGTAAATCAAATAAACTAAATTGTTATGTTTCATATTTTGATGCCATCCTAAGGCTCGTTTAACTGTTTTCATACCTATGAAAACACTTTTATCCGTTACACAAACTTGGTTTCTGTTTAAAGCTTCCAAAACAATACTGTCAGTTTAATAGTATGCATGCAGCACTTCTGGGAATTGCATCTTATCATTTATAGATCTGTTTTAAATTATTCTTGTCATTGAATCCAAATTTATGCCGCCATTGATCTCGAAGGGAAAATATTAAACGATTTGGGGTCGGTGTTTGGTGACCCTCAGGTCAAGGAGAATTTAACATTGGTGTTATTGAGCGTTGCGCGCTCTCACCTGCCGCGGTTCTTGTGCTCCCTTTTGTTTCTGCTCATTTGCATTTTGTGTGCGTGCACGACGAACAGATTACCGGAATGCGATTTAAGACTCTAAGTAATCATGGCCTTAGCCTACACCTCTTGAGGACTTTTCAAGCCAGTGTTTTTAGTTGGAAACTATGATATTATTTATCACTTTCCTCTCACAATTCCGCTCAACATTGTTTTCTCCCCACAGAATGCAAACATATTTAAATCATAATTCTGGTGACATTTATCCATTTTTCATTGTATGCATAAACCAAAAATCTTCGAAGCAGCCAGTCTGCAAAGAATCCTTTTATGGGTACATAGGACAGTGCTGCATTGCCCACAAGTGAACTTTAAAGATTATACTATCCAACAGCAGCCCCCAAAAATGCCCTTCGCCTTTCCCCCTCACCACCTACTCCGATCTCAGCTGAACGCTGTTTTAATGTCTGGCACCGGTCGTGTGATCATGTAAACCGGCAGATATGTGTTCTGAAGCTTAGGACAGTAGAATTGCTGCCAGGAAAGCCGTTCTGACATTAGTGTGTGTTTTCCTGTCACCTCTGTATGTGTTTGGCCCGGTTGCGGTGGTTCTCGCAGAAGCAGGTGTTACAGCTCGGTGCAGTTCTCCCCTGTGGCCCTGTGATGGAGAACATCTGGAGAGCCTCTGTTCCGCCCCTTTTTTCCTGTTCCCGGTAAGACCAGGCAATGTAGTGAGCAGTATGGTGCATGTCGACACATGGCTCCCAAGTCCCCCCACAGGGTATAGAGTGCTTCCGCATCCAGTCTGTGTCAGAGGGGGGCTCAAAAAGTTTGATTATATTGAGATTTTTTTCTTATTAAACTAACTCAATTCTTTAATGAATGGTTAACATTTTCTGCTAAGATTCAATTCGTTAATTTTAGTTAATGAATTAGGTATCATAATGTTAATTTTACATGTACTATTGTTCAAACGTTTGGGGTCAGTTAGATATGTTTTTGAAAAGATTCTCTTATGCTCATCAAGGCTGTTTATTTGATCAAAAATACTGTAAAAACAATAATATTGTAATTTAAATTAATTGTTAAAATATTTTCAAATGTATTTTTTCCTGTGATGCAAAGCAAATGGAAAGTAAATGGAATTACTCCCGTCTTCAAGGTCATATGAATCTTCAGAAACCATTCTATTATGCTGATTTGCTGCCCAAGAAATATTTCTTAATATGATCAATTTTGAAAACTGCTAAATATTTTAGTGGGAAAAAATGTTTTTCAGGATTCTTTGATGAATAGAAGGTTCAAAAGAAGAACATTTTATTTCAAACAGAAATCTATTGTTTTTAAATGTCTTTACTGTCACTAATGATCAATTTAATGCATCCTTGCTGAATAAAAGTATACATTTTTTCAAGTATTCATAAAAAAACTTATTGACCACAAACTTTTGAATAGTTGTGTATACTAATATCTTTTTAACATTTAAAGATGTAAAAATTAATATTAAAGTAATTTAGAATATGAATTAGCCATAAACAATAATACTTATAAATTAAGAGTAACCTATTATCAAATCAAAAAGTTCATTGTTAGTTCATGACACCAAACTAAAGTTATTGAATTGAACATTATTGTTTAGTGTTGCCAATTATCTCAAACAAATTAGAATTTGGGACATAAATTATGTAATTGTTTAAATTCAAATTAGCCAGACTTTACTATCTGAGCTAATGGAAAAACAATATATCTGTTCTATCTATTAACTTTATAACTAAGCAGGACCAAATTCTGATACTGGAGATTTCGTCTTTCTACACTTTACACACTTATTTTCATGATTTGTTATCATTATATATATATTTTTTTTGTCAAATCAACTTAATTTATGTGGTTAAGATAACATATTTCGAGTTTCTGTTAATTAAACCAATCTCTTGTATTTACTAATTTTTTTTTAATTTCAATGAACTGAAAATTTCAAGGCAACCAGGTTCTCTGTTTTAAGTTCAACCAACAATAATTTTTTACAGTGTACCTTTGTGATATTCCAAAAATATGCACGGCAACTACAACTACTGTATACATGTCGGATGACCATTAATGTGTTAACATGCTCGCTCTCTTCTTTTTGTTAATGTGTAAAATCTTTGCACCATGTAGTTCTTTAAAAGCATTTAACTTTTCACTTTGACATTCAAATCTGGTGATGAAAAGGAGATGCTGGTCGATGAAAGAGTAATTAAGGTTCATGTAAAAATGATAGCACTTTTATCCAAGGTCAAATAGCCCTTGAGGCAAATGAGCTGTTTTCTTCACGTGCAATGTGTACTAGTACACGCTCACCTAAATCACGTAATGTCATCACATCATTTGAGTGATCCCCGGCAGTGAGATTGCACATCCACTGGAATGAAACATTAGGATCTTGTGAGAAATAATTTTGAATCGTACTGCAATCACTGTTCTTGAATCCCAGGCAACTGCGATTCAAAAGTAGTCATAACTGCCGCAGGTTTGCAGTAGAAGCGAGCGACAATGGTTTTCTTCCCAGAAGCCCCTGCAGAAATAACATAACATACACAGGAATGTTTGATGCAGAGATTAAATTTTCCTACCACCCTCCATTCGAATAATATATGAAATGAACCTCCAAATTAATTTCCAGGAAGACTCTATAGTAACAATGCAATCTTGGTGTTAGAGCACAGTTGCAAATGGATTTCTGTCTGTTGTAATTTCATAAGATGCATTCTGGGGGGTCACCTTAAATGGTGTCACCATTTTTTAAAGGCAAAACTATCCTGCATGCTGTCAGCAGAGATATCTTTGCAATGCAGTCGCATTTTTTTGCCATCAATTTGTGTAGTATCATGTCGTGTCGTGTGGAATATCTATTTTATTGAGTGGTATTGGCACAGGTGAGTAATTTTATATCCAGATGTCGATAATAAAGTCAGGGTGTCTTCTTACTTGTGCTTTATGCTGTGCTTAGATTAACCGATTGGAAGTTTTCTAATGTTTGGATAGTGTAGCAGAACAGAGAACATATCTGAGATGCTTTTTGTCTTCTTGCGAAATCTGAAAGTTGCATTGTGTTTATCAATCCTTCACACTTACAAATGCGCAAAAATGCTGCATATTTTCCATTTAAAATTTCCAGAGTTTGCTCTTTTCCATGAATGTGATCGCAACATATTGCAAGTCAATCACACTAATCCACTAAAGTCGATCAAGCTGGTTAAAAATGGCTGCACAGGTGCAATCAGATCAGCTCCGACCGAGCTTGATTACGCAGTTGGATGTATCAATGTCAGACATCTATGCCTCTTTTTCTGTCTCATATGAGAAAGAAAAAGAAAACTTTGTGATTGCATGTCTGGAAGTGTTTCCATCTGTCTTTCTTTGGGGGTAACAGATCACGGCAAAAGGAAGCCGGTTTTTAGTCACTATTGGGTCTTGCTCATATAGAAAACATGTTACTTGAGGATTAAAAAAGTCAGCAACTTTCACATTTCTAAATGAGAGGTTCATCTGACACTGTGTTGCCTCCTCTAACACCTGTCAGGCTATCTGTCACGGGTTGGAGGTCTTCTCCACCACCATAATATTACCCCTTATACTGCAAATCCACTCAGCATTTGCAGAACTTTTCATACGTCAAACGATCCCACCCAAATGCCCCATAGGACATAACTCAGAGCCTAAATTTAGGCAATATATTAGGAGAACCTTTAACTGGCCCCAACTGGCTTCGCCTTTTTGTTTGTTGGGACATTTAACACCGGCAGAGAAATGGGCAAATTAGCTGCTTCTATTGAAGTTCTTCTTTATAGTGACTGAATAGTGAATTCGTCTCAGAAAGTTATGACTTTTACTGACTGGCTTTATTCGACCAACAGTTATGAGACCTCCCTTGTATAACTCTGTATCTTCTTTTAAAAAGGTTAATAGTAATCCGATGTCTTAACTAAATTAAAACGAAGAGGAACTTCCAGTATTCTCTCCGTCATTCTCCTTTCAACGGGAGACTAAAAAGCCACACTTTCCTTCGCCAGTCCTGAGGAAACCCGATCAGATTGCTCGTTAATTTCATCATTTCAAAGTTTTATGGATTTTCCAGTTGGTGCACTTTTCATAAACACGCTTTTCACCCCACACACCCCCTCCGGCCTCCCCTGTGTATGTCAGCATTTTCTCTGTAGGAAGAATCTGGAGGGCTGAAAGTTTATAAATAAGCCTTCTATCAAGTTCCACAACAGGTGTGACCTCCCTGTGTCCTAAAACTGAACACTTTCAAGGGCTGATATCTGAAAAGAGGGGGTTGGGAGCAGAAGAGTGGGGATTTACTGCTATCTAAAATAGAGACCTTCATCAACCACTGACTATTACCTTCCAAAGCGGTGCATGACTCCTGGCCTTAGTTTGTTTTACACAAAACACACTTGCCCTTGCTTCTTCTTACTCACACATCACGGTTTTAATCGGCCCATTAAGGTTGGGCACGGTATCGAGTGCAGCAACTGTAGCCATGATTAATAAACAGAATTTCAGATTCTGCCAGAGAAAAGCTCTGGGATCAGTGAAGACCTTCTCTTGGAGCGGATACACACTTGCACTTAAACCATATGTTCCATGACGAAATGCAAACCTCCTCCCTACAAGCACTCATATACATTCCCATCTACGGACTAGAAGAAAATGATTGCCTCTTCTCTTAACAGACTCGTGGACTGTTCAATAGGAGTCTAATGCCCATGGCAGATGGACAGTAAGTGCTACGAGCAGCTCCTTTAAAGCTCACCACTGACCACATTATGATGTTTGCATCATTTACAGAACAGGCACATATGCTTTTATGCGGTGTATTCTCAAAGCACATGATTTCTCTGCATTCTGATTACATTTTTCCATTTTACGCAGCAAGAAAACGTTCAATAGTTCCACTAGAGCAGTTTTAAAGTTGCTTTTTTGCTGTTCAGCAGAGTCTAGTACCTCATCTGTCATTGTATTAACAAAGTGACAAAAGCTGGGTAGCGGTAACCCCTACAGACAGTAAAGAGATGTCAAAGGGCTTGTCCCAAGTACACAGGGATTTTTAAAATATATATATATTTAACCTAAAGGGCACCTCCTTTACCCCTCACAGCAGTCTGAGGACAGCAAACAGGTGAGCGAGAGGGGGAAGGTTGTTGGATTATTTTACATGATTTTGATTAATTATTCAGATGCCTCCCATTCTGCCCGTAATGACTCGGTATGCTACGGTCAGACCCACTGAGCTTTCATCACTTACCCTGAATGACTGGCATGAACTTGAGCAACTTCACTCCACATGATACATTTACACAACCTGCAAGCAATTCCAGGGAACTTTGTCATAAGGATACAGTTCTGCTTATAAGTTAACATGCATATATAAAGTGTGTATGTGTGTGCTGCATACTCAAGCAATAATTACATTTTGTATTGCCTTTTAGTTTTGCAGTCCCTGGTTTGTCCTGAGCTGCTCTTGCGTTTCCAAGTCCTGTCAGATCTTTGGTTCCCAGCATGCTTTTCACCTCACAGTGGCTCAATGATACTAATATCCAAGGAAGCAACACAGGATATTAAGAATCAAGGGCACTTAGACATTTGTGCAGTTTAAAGTTGTTGTTTTTTAACATAGGGTAAACATGGGGTATGTAAAGTTGTGAGCACACAACTATAAGTTGTGAAAAATCTGTGAGCATTTATGCATTTAGGCAGATGTGTTTATCTAGTGCATTCAAGCTATACATTTTAGCAGTGCATGTGTTTCCTGGAAAATGAAACCATGACCTTGGAGTTGCTAGAGCACTCAATGTGTTTTGCTAGCCCCCTTCCATCAGGAAACGGATCAGAGCCATGTCTGTCTAATCTTGGTACTTCCTTTATACAGTAATATTAGCGGTAAATAAATGAAGTTTGCATTTAATTAATTTAAGGGTGCATAATATTATTTGATTGAAGTGTGTTATGAATTATTACATTGGGAGCTTGATGGGAGTTTGATTGGACAAAACTCTGAATGTGGCTAATGATTCAGTGAAGAGATAAACAGCTGAAACAGCTCCACGTCAAATGAGAGATTAGTATACAAGACCAAATGCACGGGGCACAGAGCACCCTTTGTCTCACCCCCTATCGGAGAGTGTCAAAAGCGTATAAATATTTCAGAATGAGGTGTGCGCACAGGCGAAACCCCCCCATCAGGCATCTGCTCTCTGGGTTCTCGGAGGGAGACAGGTGCAGATGCATGAAAGAGGATTTCATTTCTAAAATAGTATTTAGCATTTTCCGTCTTCTGTGGAGATCCCTGTCTGTGAGAAATTATCATGTAATCATACACCGCGCTCTCAGAAAACTTTCAAAGTTGATCCTCTGAGACATATGGTGGCTTATCCAAAAGAGAGGATGGCAGGAAAGGGGGTGAGGAGGGATTTATATATTCAGACAAAGAAAAAAGGACACTCAAACTGGACAGAAAGTGGCTTATAAAGTAGTTGAATCTGAAGTATGGAAAATGGTTTATAGTTTACACACTTAGAAAAAAAGGTTCAGTTGGGTTCAATATAGAACCCTAGTGTTCTTTACTAGTGTTCTTTAAAGAACCCTTTTGCCAAAAAGGTAATTTACTCACCCTCGTGTCATTACAAACCTGTGAGGCTTTCGTTCATCTTCGGAACACAACTTAAGATATTTTTAATATTATCTGATTCTGAGCGATTTCTGTACACTCCATTGACAGCTATCCTACTACCAAATATTCACTTGACTTGCGAGAACTAATAAGGTTCATTCTCGTTTTACGCAGCACGTTTGAGTTTCAGCAAGAACCAATGAGGTTCATTCTCGTTGTGCAGCACATTTGAGCTTCCGCAAGAACCAATGAGGTTCATTCTCGTGTTACGCAGCACGTTTGAGCTTCTGCAAGAACCAATGAGGTTCATTCTCGTGTTACGCAGCACGTTTGAGTTTCTGCAAGAACCAATGAGGTTCATTCTCGTGTTACGCAGCACGTTTGAGCTTCCGCAAGAACCAATGAGGTTCATTCTCGTGTTACGCAGCACGTTTGAGCTTCTGCAAGAACCAATGAGGTTCATTCTCATGTTACGCAGCACGTTTGAGCTTCCGCAAGAACCAATGAGGTTCATTCTTGTGTTACGCAGCACGTTTGAGCTTCTGCAAGAGCCAATGAGGTTCATTCTCGTGTTACGCAGCACGTTTGAGCTTCTGCAAGAACCAATGAGGTTCATTCTCGTGTTACGCAGCACGTTTGAGCTTCTGCAAGAACCAATGAGGTTCATTCTTGTGTTAAGCAGCACGTTTGAGTTTCAGCAAGAACCAATGAGGTTTATTCTCTTGTGTTTACGCAGCACGTTTGAGCTTCCGCAAGAACCAATGAGGTTCATTCTCGTGTTACACAGCACGTTTGAACTTCTGGCAGAACCAATGAGGTTCATTCTCGTGTTACGCAGCACGTTTGAGCTTCCGCAAGAACCAATGAGGTTCATTCTCGTGTTACGCAGCACGTTTGAGTTTCTGCAAGAACCAATGAGGTTCATTCTCGTGTTACGCAGCCATTTGAGCTTCTGCAAGAACCAATGAGGTTTATTCTCTTGTGTTTACGCAGCACGTTTGAGCTTCCGCAAGAACCAATGAGGTTCATTCTCGTGTTACGCAGCACGTTTGAGCTTCTGCAAGAACCAATGAGGTTCATTCTCGTGTTACGCAGCACGTTTGAGCTTCCGCAAGAACCAATGAGGTTCATTCTCGTGTTACGCAGCACGTTTGAGCTTCCGCAAGAACCAATGAGGTTCATTCTCGTGTTACGCAGCACGTTTGAGCTTCTGCAAGAACCAATGAGGTTCATTCTCGTGTTACGCAGCACGTTTGAGCTTCCGCAAGAACCAATGAGGTTCATTCTCGTGTTACGCAGCACGTTTGAGCTTCCGCAAGAACCAATGAGGTTCATTCTCGTGTTACGCAGCACGTTTGAGCTTCCGCAAAAACCAATGAGGTTCATTCTCGTGTTACGCAGCACGTTTGAGCTTCCGCAAGAACCAATGAGGTTCATTCTCGTGTTACGCAGCACGTTTGATATTCCGCAAGAACCAATGAGGTTCATTCTTGTGTTAAGCAGCACGTTTGAGTTTCAGCAAGAACCAATGAGGTTTATTCTCTTGTGTTTACACAGCACGTTTGAGCTTCCGCAAGAACCAATGAGGTTCATTCTCATGTTACGCAGCACGTTTGAGCTTCCGCAAGAACCGACAAGGTTGTTCTAATTAAAACTAAATTCATAAAATTAACTCATGATGGGAACCCCTAAAATGTTCAATGAAGCACCTGTCAGAATCCTGTAAGGTTCTATATAGAATCTTTTCTTCTAGAAGTGTTTGATGGAGTCCAAAAGTCTGAAATTGCTTCTATTATTTAGCATTCCTTTCTAATTTAATATGAAATGTACTTTTAATTTGACTCCTTTATACTTTAATAGCAGCAGCACTTGAGCTGCAAAAGCTCCACAGGTTTGTAAAAACAACAACAACAACCTGATGAATCATATCCAGTATGACATCTTGTTCAGACTGATCTCATTAAATGGCGTATGTATGACACGCCAATTCGTATTTCCATTTTTGGCGTGCTATCAACACGCATAATCGCTTTTCAGCGTGTTTATCAACGCCTTTGACTTAACGTTATATTACTGTATTATGTATATATAGATATATGACCTACCCCAACCCTGTCCCTAAACCTACCCGTCACTGGGGTTAATACCATTTATGAGTGTTCTCCTACCATCCTAGGAAAAAAAAGATCGCTCCACAGATGTAGATATAGATTTTGCTTCGTTTCGCTCGGACATTTAACGGCGTACACATACACGCGGAATCACTCGGATATTTAATGGCGTAGACATACACGCAAAAGATTTCGGCGTGGACATACACGCGGATAGCTCAAAATGCGTATAGATAACACGCCACTTGACTTGAAAGTGGCGTGTATGTTTACGCAAAGTCATGATGTCATGTTGTCTTGTTTTTCAATGGAGCAGGTCACCTCATGGGGGCAACAACGAAAAACGAAGCCTTACTTTCTTTCCAGTCACGTGATTGCTTCAATGCTGAATGCTTGTGTTTGGAATGTTTGAACCCAGACCACTACTCAACGGGTTTTTGGAAGTTCAAGTCCATTTACTAACATTATATATATATATATATATATATATATAAAACGTATAGCCTATATCCCATGATCATATATATACTCCCATATAAACAGTATAAAAAAACCCATAAAATAATTAGAGCACCATTTACTTGCACCAAACAATAATAATTAGTATTATTTTAATTGTTACATATTAAGGTGCACTGTGTAATATTTAGGAGGATCTGTTGATAGAAATGCAATATCATATACATAACTATGTTTACAGTGGTGTATAAAGACATTACATAATGAACCGTTATGTTTTTATTACCTTATTACATACACCGCAGGTCCCCTTACATGTTAAGTCACCATTTTGCGCTGTCATGTTTCTGCTGTAGCCCTAAACAGACAAACGCGTTTCGTTTTGGTTAAAGCAACACCAAGTAACTTTTCCTCTGCGGTCGCCCTACAGGTTGGAAGCGGAATTCTCCATTACCGCTGTCGTAAATAATTTAGCCTACCCCAGCCTACTGTCGCACGCGCACGCACACGCACATGCTCTGTATTTATCCAGCACCGGCTTTGGAATCAACAATGGCCACAGACAAGGTAGAGTATGATGCATGATTTTATGAAAGTATGATGTATTGCGACATCACAAACGAGCAATTGTAAGGCTTGCCGTAAAGCAAGTCAAATTAGTCGTTTTCTTATGTCTCATTAGAACTACAGAAACGCATCCCGATCTGGCAATCTTACATAGCGTGGATATATCAGATAAAGGACCGCAAAGCTGTGACATAAGTGCATTTCACCATGTCACGACTTGATGAACCACTGAAACGATTTTGGAAACATTATTTTAAGGTAAAAAATCTTACTTAGTGTTGCTTTAAGAATTAAGTTAACATCATTTCTTTATCTTTGGAGAGAGAGAGAGAGAGAGAGAGAGAGAGAGAGAGAGAGAGAGAGAGAGAGAGAGAGAGAGAGAGAAATTAAGTGTGAGTAAATTACCTGAGTCTGTGCACCTCTGAACCTCTCAACATTGTTCGGCAGCAGCATCTCTACTAATAGCGAAACTGTTTCTGTTTCAAGTACAGCAGTGTTATTGATATTGATCATGTAGCTTTGCTAAGGGTTGAGTGGTATACAGGTACTGGAAAAATACCGGGATGCATTTCATTTCAAAGGGTACAATATCAAGTTCTATTTCCTTTCGCTCCAGATGCCAGAGGCAGTGCTGAAAGCACTAGTGGAAAATCCCTCGCGCTTGACGAGAATCGAATAACAAAGTTCTCACCATGGTTCTCACCTTGTGACTCATGACGTGTCATAAGACCAGCGCTACTTCTGCGTCATCGAATGGTAACGCCCCTTTTTGGGGGGAAACAAACGGATTCCTCTGAGAACAGAACTCGCTCTAGATCTGCAAAGATATTACTTTTATTTTTTATCTGACGGATATTTTCTTCATCTTCCGAGAATTCAACAACGGTAAATACACTATTATCTCAGACCATGCCTCTATTCGTTCACGATAGCATGTGAAATGATATATTAAAGATGTTTACCAAACCTAAAGTGATGGGAAAAGATGAGATGCCAGGAAAGATTAGGCTATAATAGTTTTTATGTTGATATAGGCTATATATTTCCTCCCAGGTCTTTATTTCATTCTCCAAAGTTTATCTGGGGAAATTTGTCGTAGAAATTTTATGACCGAATAAAACTTTCTCGGGCAATTCAAAAGTTTTGCAAGTGAACGCAGAATAGAGATATAATTGGTTAGGATCATTTAGACCAACGCTAAATATTTTGCCGTACACTGTAAACGTGTGAGAGCTATCGTTCACGTAGCTGCTAGCAGCTTCGTCTTTCTAACTATAGTATAGCTAGTCGACAACAAAACTATGTCAATAGTTTAAATCAAGTTAAATATGATCCAAGTGCCATGGCCTCATCGTCTAGGTTGTCATACTGTGAGTGTGTTAATGACAAAAAAATAGGCTACTTGGTGATTCCATGAGATAGTGGTAGATGTCTGAATAGTCCATATGGCCACTGCGTGGGGTCATTAATCCAGTTTTCGACCATTTCAAAGGGACACCTCTATAACCCCGTATCCAGTAGCTTCTTTAAATACCGCTCACGGTCCTCGGCCGACAAAGAGAGTGTGTATGTTTATGCCATTTTTGCTATCAAGAAACTTTGCAGATCTAGAGCGAGTTCTGTTCTCAGAGGAATCCGTATGTTTTCCCCCCAAAAGGAGCGTTGCCCTTCGATGACGCAAAAGTAACGTTGGTCTATAGTATATCCACCTTTTTCCTGGTTAGCAAATTTACCCATGATTCAAAGCGGGTTTGAACCGGAAGCCGGTTGTCCTTTTCCGGTTCGAAGCTTTATGAAGATTAGGCGCCACTCGCTCATAACGCTGCAGTGATGTGCTGGTTAGAAAATATGTGAAATAAGTAGGGCTGCCTGTGCACAACTGAAGTTATGTATACTATATGGGAGAGAATGCTAAACCATTGACCGTTTTCGTAATATATTGCCTATTCTGCATCTCAACGCACGCATAAGCTTGCCACCAAAAAAACGGCAAAAGTAATGATTATGCATGACACATTTGAATTGTTTATTAGAAAAACAGTTTTTTCTGTAAGTGTCGACTGAAAAGATAAAGTTAACGATGCTGACTCGCCATCTTCGCAGTGAACGTGCCTATAGAGAAAAATGCACACTTCGAATTAACCTATACATAAGTAGAGAGCAGCCCATTTCTGCTGGTTTTTAATTATTTTGTTTAAAAGTACAAATTTCAAGCTTCCTAAAGATATACTTCTCATTTATGTGAGGCAAGTATCTTATACGCTGAGTTTCGTTGATTAATAAGACGCGCTCCAGTTCACGTGCCCACGCGTCCTGCATATCTACTATTTTTGCTTCTTATTTATTATTCCAGGCAAATTGTTGATAAAACATTGATTAAAATGAAGATACAATTTATACTAAACGAAATTCACTTTAAAGAAAGGCTTTCTACAAAACAAAACTTAATAATGGTCAAAATCATGAGCCATTCCAAATGTTTTCTGATATATTGGGCATCTTATGATCATATCTGACTCATCTCATGTGGTTCCCTTTTCAACATAGATGAAATAAATAAAAAACATTATATTATGAAACATAAATATAAAACGTATGTTTCGTTTTTTTTTAACTTATATTTAAGCGTCACACCGCTCCGCTTTGCGCACGTGCTCTGGTGTGTGGTCTATACATGCATGTGTGCGTGTGGTGGAGGGGGTCGATTTTCGAATAATAATTGAATAATACCCAGCGATCTTCGATTATTATTTTTGCTTGAAATACCCATCTCTACTGGTAACGTATTAAGCGTTTGTCAACAAAATGGTACGGAGAGATACACCTTTTTCGTTGGATGCTTCAGTTTTCAGCGCAGCTAACCAAAAACGTCTACTCTCTGGCATTGAATGTAGCTGATACGAACCGGACATAGCTATGCATTCTCTCCTTTTTATCTTATGCTCAAAGCATCCAGTTTCTAAAAAGTTTTTTATCTTCTTTGAATTGTTAAAACAACCAACAACAGCACATGTAGAGCCTGAACTCATTCTCTCACTGCTCATACAGTACGAACCGGAAGTAGGCAACCGGAGTCGTCGTCATGGCGGCGCGCATTGTTTAGAGCAGAATAAGGTGGATAAAGTGCCGAATTATGACGTCACTTTGTAGGACAACTCGGAAGTTAGTGGCGCATGGGTTCCCTCGATCGAAAAGCTATGCATTTTCCCCATAGACTTTTGGAAAATCGCAAAAAATAAGATCAAAGAGTTGTGACCCTTACACGTTTTGTCTATCAAGATAATCTTTACAAGTTAATCCAAAATGTATACATTTTGAAGCCTATATAAAGTTTTAAAAAACACAAGCAGACACAATAAAGTTTAAAAAACCACAAGCAGGTTATAACTGGTGTGTTTTATGTCATAGATCAAAACGTGAAAATATTTAGAGACTTTGTTAACCACAGACCTTATTTCAGGCGATTTAGCAAAAACCCATTCAAAAAACCCGTAGATTCTAGGGCGAGGGAACCGGAAGTGCTAAAATGCTAACTCACTTCCGCGTTTTGGCCTACAAAGGGACGTCATAACTTCGGCACTCTATCCACCTGTTTCCGGGGGGCGCTACTGTAAAAAAATAAAGTGGGTGCAACTTCCGGTCAGGCGGCGGAAGTAGCATACCAATGGTATTTTGTGTGCTATTTAGCGAAGAGGCTAGGTCTTTTTTCTTTTTTTTTCGGATAATTTTTTTACTATTTAAACTAAGTCACAAACCTTTATGAGAGATGTCGTTACGGAGCTCATGGTCATGGACAACACGTGCTAATTCAGGGGCCAATTTTATTATAGCCTACAATTATCCCATTATTTAAACATCTCCATGTTTTTGGTGCTGATGCAGACGTGTTCATGTAACATGTAAGGGTGGCGCTGCCAATAAAACACATAAAAGCTGTCACAAAGAACCGGCAAAAGTAATGATTATGAATATGTAAAATATAGCAATGATACATTTTAATTAGGCTATTTATTAATAAACAAGTGTTTTCTGTGTCGATGCTGACTCGCGATCTTCACAGTAGTGAACGTGCCGGAGAAAAATGCACATTTCATACGGATTACATAGTTTTCTTTCGTTTTGAATTGTTCCGTTTACGACATTTCAAGCGTTCTGTAGATAATATACATATATATTTCTCAGGTCTTTAAGGCTAGTAGACTATGCTGAGTTTCGGTTCATTTATGAGACGAGCTGCAGTTCAGGCGCTGGCGCCTCCGTGTGGTGATATTATTGTCTGCTATATTTACTTATTATTTACTAAATCCAGGTAATTTGTGAATGAACCATTGATTAAAATGAATATACAATTAATACAAAACAAAAATAACTTTAAAGAAAGGCTTAGTGCTTTCTGTTTGAGGTCTGTAAAAGTTTTAAAGCAGTCTTTTAGTAGGCTAACGCTTTCAGGGAACTGTCAGGTCCGTAACATTATTTTTTCCTCATAAATGCGAACACGAAAAATAAAATAAAATAAATATTTTATTTTCTGTGGAGAGCCAACCCTTCTTCATCCAGTGGGTAGTATTACTTTAGGTTGCGCAGTGTAATTCACACATTTCACAGAATTACTAAAAAAAAAAAATTGCCACCTAAAACTTTACGATTTTTTTGTGTCACGTCCGTAAAGCATTTGTATTTCCCTCATATTTAATATAAAATGCATGTGTTATATTTTTCTAATGTCTGGACTCATTTATTAATGTAGTATGATATATAAACAGAAGTTTTAATATATTAAATGCATTTTTTTGTGGTATTGTATTGTATAATGTTAACTTCAAATAATAGGCTACTAATAGTAATTTTAAGATATGCTATAGCCTATTGGATCTGGACGGGAAGGATAACTCTGAGAGTTGTTGCTTGGACACTTTCCCATTGAAAATGGGCAATATATTTCTATCTGGATAATTTACTGCTATTTCACCCTTTTTAATTTCGTTGAGGTTATGTTCCCACATCGTTAGGAAGTTTATCGCTAACGTTACATCTTGAATGACTGTCAACTGTTAAATGAATGAACGAGTGTCCCGTCAGGTCTCGCTTGTCTACTTCGAACCGGAAGACCCGCCCACTTTTGACGCAAGGCCTCATGGGACGTAGGAAACTGGTGGATAACCTCTTAACACGTCAAATCGTTTTTTTTCTCATTCTCGCCTGATTGAATTATATATTTATAAAAGATATTTTGTGCAGCTTGCTGCTGAAGAGTTCTTCAGGATATATACGTGAGCAGTTTCGTCATTGTCATAGCCTCACATTATGGATTTTCTTACCAGCTGGACGTGTTCGCTGTGCACGAGGATCGCGAGTGATATTTTATAAGCATAAAGCTTTGGAGAGGCTTCAATCTTCTGTTTGCCTGTAAGTTTGAATACCTCAGTGAAAATATACACTTGGAAGCCCTGGCGGCCTTGGCTTGAGAGCGTATGTGTGTGTGTTCATCGCTGTACGGATCACCAACGAGTGTGCTGTTCCGAAGTTCACCGCTTGGTGGCAGTGTGTGCCATGCAATCTGGCGCGAAACCGCCAAATGTGACAAGACAACATAGAGGAACAAAATGGATAAAGCAGTTGAATCTCTCTCAACATGACCAAAGCTAATTAATAAAAGAGAACAGTAGAACTTTGCAATTACTTTGGGTATATAAAACTGATGAAGAACCTTCAAACCTGGCCAAGTAACTTGCCCATCCTGACTTGGACAAGACAAGAGATGGACTGGTGAGTGCATCATTCAAACGATCTAATTTAGACATTTATTTTCCTTTAACACTGATCAACGCACATAGCCTACACACGATCATGTGGAAAAGCTCCAGCGTGCGTTTGACATGCTAGAACCAATGTTTAGATCTCATATTTACACTTAGGTAGGTCTAACAGTAAGATTCAGGTACAGAAGTACTACAGAAATTGAATAAAGTAATCAAATGTCAAATAACACTCTTCACTGGTAATACATTAAACAGGTAAATCCTTACAATTATAGTTACAAAAGTTATTTATTGACAGACAGCAGAATGTATAAAGCTGTTGTTCAAAACAATCACTTTATCAATGTTTGTACTATTTTTCTGTTAATTTCATAAAATTATTATTTTGTTTGTTCAATAAATATACAGTATTAACATTAAAATGTTAATATAAAAACACATTTTAAAAATACAGACAAAATTATTTTAAAAAGTAAAGATTCTGAAAACATTGAAAAATATATAATTATTTAATAAAGGTTTACAGTAGTAACAATAAATATTTTATTATGATTAATGTTATATTTTTAAATATGGTTTCATGATAAATATAGTGAACACCCAACTTAATATATGATTTTTACTATCTGATTCTGTATCAAATGTAACATATGTCAAAACATGAATCATGTCAACAAATATAAAAGTCAGCCAGCTATTTATTAGGGCTGGGTATTGACACAAATTTCACAATTCGATTCAATTTCGATTCACAAGCTTGCAATTCGCTTCGATTTCGATTCCGATTCGATTCGATTCAATATTGATTATTTTGGATATCAGGTACAATACATGGCAAATTTTCTCAAGGAAAACAAATCTCGACCAATGCTGTAAACTATGGGAGTCAGTTGTATCATTAAAATTGTTTCATTAGCCTACTATAGCCTAATACTGAAGGTAAAGATTTACTGATTTGTATACAAACACTTAAATTACACTTATTTATTTTTCTAATAATAAAGTTATATGAAATAAACATTTAAATGGTGGCTGTCATAAAAACTTGCCAGATTTATCCAAACATGCATTAAATATTGAAGAACATAAAAAAATATAATGAATATGTAATATGGTGCATATATTTAGCAAAATGCTCCTCTCTAGAGTTAATTTTTCTAGCTGACTAACGAGTTCATGGTCACTGGATATGGTTTTTCTGAGGTAAATGTGACGTTACTTGACATTGTATAGCTACAAGTTGTTTCACTGACGTCTTATTGTCACATGCGATTCCATGTGACAATAAGGATTTCGATAAGTTGTATTGTATCTTTAAACACACTTTCAGATGTTAATTCTTGTTTATTTCAAGCTGTAATTGGTAATATTAAGGCGGAAGAGAAGATCATGTGTGCACGGCGCTGCTCCTTGCTTCTCTTGAGCTGTGCGTCGCGCGCCAGAGCGATCTCGCGCCCTCACGCCAAAACGGTTATGTTTTTGAATTTCGTAAGAAAATGGACGTAATTTTGAGACTTTGTTTCATAGCCTATCAATAGTAACAAAGCACGAAGATTATTGCGTTTATTGTATGGGTTGCGCGCTACAATATTACATTAACTCATCAACTGAAAACGTACTCGGTTACTAACGTAACCTCGGTTCTCTCTAGAGAGGGAACGAGTACTGCGTAATATCCTACGCTATGGGGAAAACCTCTTTTCAACGAGATATTGAAGCCAAAAATTATCCTTTAATTTTGATTAATGTAAAACGCTGTGCGGCAGCATGCAGACATAGGCAAGACGGCTCGCGCGCCTATTGGCTGCCCTGCGGCAACAGCAGCAAGCCTATCGAGAGAGGCCCTGCGTGACATGACATCCAATGGGGGTGCTTCGCGCCATGACGCGAACAGGTCCACCTGCGCTCTGCCGAATGTCTCCCACAGCAGTTGGATCGCCTGCGGGTGCAGCGACCATTCCCCTGCTGGGACATTGTTTCTGGACAGTCTGTCTGGTCCCAGATTCAGGTGACCAGGCACATGCGCTGCTTTCAGTGAAAGCAGGTTGTGCTGAGCCCAGTCCAGGAGGCGTTTCGTCAGCCTGTAAAGGCTTCGGGACCTGACGCCGCCCTGGTGATTTATGTACGCCACCACTGACATGTTGTCCGACCGGACTAAGACGTGGCGGCCTTTTATCTGGGGACAAAAGCGCCTTAGCGCGTTGTCTACTGCCAGCATTTCTAGACAGTTTATGTGTAGGAGCTTCTCCCGTTCTGACCACTGGCCAAAGAACGGTCTGCCCTCGAGCAGCGCTCTCCATCCCGAGGTGGAGGCGTCCGTGGACACCACCATCACACTCGAGGGAGTCCCCAGACTCACGTCTGACTGGTACCAGTCGGCTTTTTTCCAAGGTTTCAGAGCCGAGACGCATTTCCTGTCGACCCTGAGGCGAAACAGACCAGCGGCCCAAGCCCCGGGCGGAACTCGTGCTTTCAGCCATAACTGCAGTGGGCGCATGCGAAGCAGGCCCAGCTGAAGTACTGAGGATGCTGAGGCCATGAGGCCCAGCATTTTCTGAAACCGTTTGAGCGGGACTATAGAGCCGCGGCGGAAGGATTTCACGGCGCGCTGAATGTTCAGTCCTCGCTCCGGCGACAGACGTGCTGTCATAGACAGCAAGTCCATCACTGTTCCCAGAAAAGAGATTTTCTGGCTGGGAGACAGTGAACTCTTCGCCCAATTGACTGTGAGACCCAAATTCTCGAGATGCTTGAGTAAAACGGTCTTGTGTTCTATGAGCTCTGATCGTGATCGAGCTAGAATCAACCAGTCGTCCAAGTAGTTCAAAATTCGCATGCCCTGAAGTCTCAGGGGTGCGAGAGCCGCGTCCATGCACTTCGTGAATATACGGGGTGCTGGGGACAGGCCGAACGGTAGGACTGTGTATTGATATGCCTGGCCCTCGAAGGCGAATCTCAAAAATCGCCTGTGACGTGACGCAATCTGCATTTGGAAATAGGCGTCTTTCAGATCTATTGACATGAACCAGTCTCCCTGGCGCACGTGCGCGAGGATTTTGCTGGTTGTCAGCATTTTGAACTTGCGTTTCAGAAGCGCTTTGTTAAATTGTCGCAGATCTAGAATGGGTCTGAGACCCCCGTCTTTTTTCGGTACCAGAAAATATCTGCTGTATACACCCCCTTGGCTCTGAGCCTGAGATAAAGGTTCTATGACCCCTTTGCTCAGTAGTTTCGCTATTTCGGTTCGAAGTAGATGAGATACTTCGTTGTCCACCGTGGTTTCGACACGTGCCGTGCAACGGCGGGGACGTCGAGCGAACTGTAGCGAATAGCCTCTCTTTATAGTGTTCAACACCCATTCTGATACCCCGGGAAGCATTGCCCATGCATTCGCGTGGATAGCTAGAGGCAGAATGATATCCGGGCTCTGGCCGCGGCACAGCGGCGGCTGCAGAGCTTCGGTGTGCTGAGACATGAACACTGTGTTTAAAGTGTGCGAGGCGGGGGGCGCGCCGATCACGGCGGGCAGCCTGTTCGCACTCGCTTTCTCTATGACAAATTGTGGAGAGAGAACGAGCGGGACAAACCCCGTAGGGTTCAGCGTGTCTGTGAGTGAATGTGGGCGCGGGACAGCGGGCACATTTACTGCACTGAAAACACCGTCGGCTTGCGCTGACTGAATATGTGTTGGTTTCGTTTTTACAGAAACCGTGGGACCCGCACTGTGTAGTGTTTGTGGGCACTGTGTCGTGGGCACATTCACTACGTTTGCACAATCGACATGAGTCGATTTTATTTGTGCTAGCCCTGAACTGTGGCGGGCTGTGTCTGCGTGTGGGAATGGGCACTGTGACGTGGGCATTCTGACAACACTCATAACACCATCGGCTATGGCCGGGACACCAGAAAATACACTCTTTATTGGATTTATCTGGGTCGCCGTAAAAATGGCGTTAATGTGCAGGCAAGCGGGCTGTGGTACCGGCTTGTTTACTGCGAAATACACTGGAACAGTCACATTGTTTGGAACTGAACGAGCGAGAGGTTTCGGTGGAGTCTGGCCGCGGCGAGACTTAAACACCGTGGGTCTTAGCTGACTGTATGTGTGTTGGTTTTGTTTTACAGAAAACGTGGCACATGCAGTGTGTAGTGTTTGTGGGCACTGGGTTGTGGGCACATTCACTACATTTAATGCACAATTGACATGAGTCGATTTCATATGTGCGAGCCCTGCACTGTGGCGGGCTGTGTTTGTGTGTAGAAATGAACACTGGGCTGTGGGCATTTTTATTACACTCATAACACCATCGGCTGTGGCCGGAATACCAGAAAATACATTGCTTATATGATTTTTCTGGGTCGCCGTGGAAACGGCATTTGTGTGCAGGCAAGCGGGCCATGCTACCGGCTTGTTTACTGCAAAATACACGGGAACAGTCATATTTTCTTGGAACTGAACGAGCGAAAAGTATCAGTGCAAGTCTGGCCGCGGCGAGACTAAATTTTATCTGCTGCGAGAGCTGGGATCGAACACGGGTCTCCCGTGCGATGGCTGTAGGTTTCGCCACTGAGCCACAGGGGGAAACGACAACAGCTTAAAATAGCTCGACCACATAATAGAGCGTCATCACAGTTTTGTGTGTGTTGGCGTTTGTTTGCAGGCGTGCGTGTTATACAACAGGCTCATTGCTGCAATATTGACATTTTCAGCCGCTCAAACTAAGAGGAGCTGAGAAATGTTTGAGAAATGGAGATTGGTCCGGCCTCGGCGGGACTAAAAATACACTCTTTCCTCATTTCGCCGGTGACGCATGCCCACGGGGGGCGGGGGTGGGGGTGGGGTAGCTTTCTTATAACGTAAAGAAAGCTAGCCGCGGTTTTGATGCTGGCCCGTTTCCCCTGACGACTCGCGGGCAGAAGGGGGAGATCCACAGAGCTCGCCCAATCCTCACTGTCCAACGCGGGGATATAGCAGCTGGCCTCCTCTACAGATGCAGCTATCTCGTCGTCATTAATGGCGGAAGCGGCGGCGCACGGCGGCCGTTGTCCGTCAGTGAGCGACTCGATTGAAGCTGGTGAAGCTGGCGGGCGAACCGGTGAGCTTTCACGGCTGGAGAAGGATCGGGGACCCGCTGAGTACGGCGCTTTGCGGCGCGGCACTACAGCGGGCGGGAGTCTCACTCACCATGGCAATAGCTGGCCTCCTCTACCGAAGCAGCTATCTTGTCGTCACTAATGGCGGAAGCGGCGGCGCGCGGCGGCCGCTGTCCGTCAGTGAGCGACTCGATTGAAGCTGGTGAAGCTGGCGGGCGAACCGGCGAGCTTTCACGGGCTGGAGAAGTCTCGAGGACCCGCTGAATACGGCGCTTTGCGGCGCGGCACTACAGCGGGCGGGAGTGCAGACTCGGAGAAAAAATGCCAGGCAAGTCCTCAGAGTCACCATGGCAATAGTTCCACAGGAACGAAGCGTCTTCAAAAAGACGCTGCTCTTTTAGATAAAGAGAGAGAGAGAGAGAGAGTGTGAGTCGCGACGGCGAACACACACTCTAGCAGTGAAAAAGGATATTAACGCCGGAAAGCGTAGCAGGTACGGCGGCTGAAGGCGGCGAGGTGAAGGCCAGCGGCTTCAGGCTCGAAGGCTCGTCCCGCAGAAGGCTTACTATCAGACGGCGCGGCTTCTCACTCCGGATCCAGCGATGCAGTAGTGCTTCGCTGAAGAGATGAAAATCAGTTTGTATCAGCCTGTCGAGCGTATTTATAGGCCAAGGCCATGCCTATTCTGGCGGGACGCGACGAAATGGGCGCGAAGCACCCCCATTGGATGTCACGTCACGCAGGGCCTCTCTCGATAGGCTTGCTGCTGTTGCCGCAGGGCAGCCAATAGGCGCGCGAGCCGTCTTGCCTATGTCTGTACGCTGCCGCACAGCGTTTTACATTAATCAAAATTAAAGGATAATTTTTGGCTTCAATATCTCGTGGAAAAGAGGTTTTCCCCATAGCGTAAGATATTACGCAGTACGAGAGATACTCTCGTAAGAGAACAGGATGACTAATCGATTCTTGGGATTTAAGAATCGATAACGGTTCGTAAAAATGAGAATCGAGAAATTCATATTTTTTACCCAGCCCTATTATTTATTATCATGTTAATTGTTGTAACTTTAGTCCCAACAGCATGTGCGCTTTTTACCCCAAATACCACACTTTTACACATTCTTCCGTTATTGAAAAACTCTTGCTTTAATTAGCTTGAACAAAACTGAAAATCATTTGTCTCAAAATATATTCAATAATATTAGTGATTCTCATTTGCTACTGAAATCTTCAACATTTAAAAAAAAAACACATCAAATATTAGATAAAATTAGCACAGAATCAACCTCGTGCTGCTGCCCACGATTGCGTCAAGGATCAGCCAAATTTCCACATGCATCTTGAAAAGCAGATGTTTTGGAAAGTGCAGTGGCAAGTGTTTGTGTGAATACACACCAAGACAGACATTTTGACATAATTTTGTGTGTATTTGACCGTTTAAGGTAAAACAACTAAATTTGGAATGTTTTCTTTGCGCTCATAACAATGCGCAAGCCGCTTGAAAAGAGCTCTCTCATAGAGCTCCTAAGTACTACTGAATGATACCAAATTCGCTTGGATGTTCAAATTGTCAATGTTTAAAAAGAGTCTGCAGCAGGCAGCTTCTATATAGTGCAGACGCAATGTCTTTCGAAGTCAAGCAATTTTCTGATTTCGAGAGATAGAGAGGGGAGACACTGTATTGCTGAAATTACTTCTTACAGTTACTGATTTGATGTGATAATGTTGATTCATTTACTAATGAACATCTGCAATTGTTTCACTTGCATTGTCCCTGAATCATTGAATAATTGAAAAATATAACTGTAAGAGTTTAGTACAACATAAAATCAGAACTTAACTTTAATTTTAATAAACAAACAAAAAAGTAAATATTTAAATGATTTCACCAGAGCACCTCCAGCAGCGGCATGTGCAATTGAAGCTTGTGTCTCTATTCGCTGAGGTTGTCCTTATTTCTTTGGCGAGCAACTTCTATGTCAGGCTTGTTCAGATGGTGATAAGTCAGTGGCCTGAAGAAAAACGATTTAGTGGAATTGGCTTTGGGTGACACTTTATAAAGGCAGAGCGCCAACCGCTATTCACGCACTTAAAGTCCCTGTAAAGGCAATTAAAAAAAAAAATTCTAAACACATTATAAATGTTATAAATGTATTGCTAAAACATATTACAAAGACGGTGAACTGTGAAGTACTGTGTTAGACTTGTGGAGTTAGACTGTTAAACAGTTTTTCACCATTGCTATTTTCCGTATTTTTTGGGCGGGTCTAAAACGGGGCTCGATGACGCACTGGAGCCCCTGAGCTCCTGGACACGCCCCCTACTTGATGACGCACTAGAGCAACTGAGGCTGGCCGCTCCACTAACTAAATAGAGCACATTCGCATCAGTTTGCCGCTCAATCGCGAGTTACTGTCAGTACTATTATAGTTACTACAGCGTACAGTTTGCTAGTTATGTCTTCATCACGGAAATGCGTACTACCTGGATGCGATCATGTACAAAACAGATCGGTGTCCTTATTTAAATTTCCTAAAAACGATCACATCAAGAAGAGGGGGATTAATTTTGTGAAGAGTCACCTTGATGGAGAGCTGAGGATCACCACCAAAAACCCGCCTCTGTAGTGATTATTTTACATGGGATGGTTTTATAAACTTTCGTCGGAGACAACTGGGATTCACTAATAATCCGCTCTTACTGGTGAATGGGGCCGAACCGTCTATCCCCCGCCTCGGCCTTCATCCTCCCGTCGCGCCAACAACTGGTGCCATCATCGGCAGTGTGTGCCCACCAAGAGTGTAAGTTTGTGTGCTTATGTTATAACGTTTATTAACTTAATAAGCTGCTAGGGGCATCCATTCCGGCTGTAGCGGGTGACAGTTGAGTGTGGCAACTGCAGCTTTACCGTGAGTGGGTGTGGTTTCAGCGCAGCCAGCGGACACGCCCCCAGCGTTTGTGAGCAGACCGGTGTGAGCAGCCAGCGTTTGTGAGCAGACTACTGCTCATTTTTTCAAGATTTTAATAGCTTATTTTATGTACTTTCCGGCTTTTTTTATCATTCAAATTTGGCTGGGTGGCTAATAACACATTTTTCTGTGATATGACAAACTCAGAACACATACTTAATTTTGACTTTACAGGGACATTAAACGCTTTTGCAGCGGCTGTTTTCTACTTTTTTGCTTGTTTTTTTTCTGCTGGTCTCCCCCATTAGTCTTGAAACTTGTCAGCGCTGCCCTGCGACTTTTGATTATAAATTAACTTCACGACTGAATCTACTTTATATTTCTCAGTAAGGAGGTTGTTATGCTGTTTTTGAAGTAATTAAACTCAGCTTGATTACTAGTAGAGAGATACTGCACTAACGCAGGTAATTTACACGCACATCTCTCTCTCTCTCTCTCTCTCTCTCTCTCTCTCTCTCTCTCTCTCTCTCTCTTTCGATAGGCTTATTTATTCAAATAAATGTTTTAATTCAATCAAATAAATGTTACCTTACCACACTACTTTATATCTGAGTCTAAGTTAAGGCAGACAGAATGCTAGATCTAACGAGAAGTACCTTACGAAAATATCCATCATTTTAACCCTTCCATTCAAATTTAGCGCTGCAAACATCAATGACTGCTTTAACTTCTCTCTGCTGGCAAATAACCATGGAATAAGCGGGATAATCCGCGGCTAGCTGCGCATTAAGGTCCGGTTTCACAGAAAGGGCTTAGAATGAGCCAGGACTAGGCCTTAGTTCAATTAGGACATCTACGTAGCTTTTATAAATGTAATGAACATTTAATATTTAAAATGAATTATCTACCATGACATGAAAATTATTATTGGCTTTTATATATGCAATCCTGAAATGCTCCATCCCAGATTTTGAATATGTTTGCAGACATTTGGACTCTGTATCAGAGCTTGTCTTGTTATATAGTCTTCATATGGTGATCTGTTTAGATCCTGTCTCATCTTGTCTTGTTTTGCCAGTCAACATAAAGTTCTGCTCAGTGGCTTGTCTCCTTAACTCAACAAAGCTTAGTGCAACTCGGTTCAAAGATTTAATTGTGTTTTGCAAAGGATGTGCTAGACAAAATGGCAAAGTTACAAGGTCTCTTCCGCTGTTAAGCACCATGAAGAAAACCGTTGTGATATTAAGACTAATATCTTTGACATTGTCTTGTGATGCTTGTGTTAAAAGGCCTGTTTATTTTCATCATTAAAAGAATGTGTTGTCTCCTGAACACGCGGGTCGAGCTTGCACTCCCAGTGAGGCTGTGCGTCTTGTTTTTGTTAGGTTTTTATTTTTTATTTTTTCCATTCCAGTCATCAAATGCCGCTTGCAACATAATGAGAGATGTGGCAATTAATTTTCTTTTAATCAAGGTCGAAATGAAGTAAATTGGTACAGCTCTGCAAGCCCTCATTTTCTATTTTTGCAGTGATGCAAAACAAATACGATAAAATTATGGCCCTCCTCACCTTCAGTAATTAGAAAGCGTGAATGATCAGAGAAGATGATATGTGATATACAGCGCCTGCAACTCTCTCCCCCAGAGATCACATTTCGTCTCTTTTGAAACAGATGACCATGTTTTCCTCCCCATGCTCCACGCTCCACGCTCCCTTCTCTCCTCTTCCTTTTTTTTTCCCGCATTTGAGTTACAGACAGAGAGAGCAGCTCAACGTGACATTGACTGCTGTGTTGTTGTAATGCCTCTCAAATCTTATTAAAGACCACGACTGCAAAAGACCTCGCTGACTCCACACATTTCCATTAACTATGTTGTTTCAGTATCCTACAAGCTGATTAAGAATTTATTAAAATTAGATTTTAACTCTGCGCCCAGATATCTTATCAGCACATATGGCTGGATGACGAGCATTGTTGGTAGACAGCGTTAATAAACACAGAGGACTGGCCTTCCTCCACTGTGTGCCCTTTTGAAATTGCGCCACTATTTATATCACTGGTTCTCTGCTGGTTTTGCTTTAGGACCCAGATTTTATGTTGCACTTTCAACACAGTTACATGGTTGTTTGTCATACAAAAGTGTCCTTAAAGGTGAAGTGTCATATTTTGAATGTAACAATTATTTCTGCTCTCCCAGCTTAATTTGTTCCATTTGTATGTAAAATATATCTTTTTTTTAGTTTATTGATATATATATATTGAGATTTTTGGCTGATGTTAATAATGTAATAGTGCATTCTTATTTCCCTTATTTTTACAATTAGATTGCCTTTGTTATCTTTATTGAACACCTTTGTTACAAAAATAATAAATGGATGACTGTGAATTAAGCATGCACATTGGTATATGCATATTGGTTGTTTGCATATACTAGACTTTAAAAAAAAATCAATATCAGAGAAATCGGCTACTGGATATTTAATAGTGCATGCTAATTTTTACATGTAGATTATGCTCTCGTCTAACACTCATTTAAAATTAATCTTTAAAAAAACGAATACTTCAATAACGCTCTTAGATATTATCTTTTAAAAATGAATATATATTTTTTTCAAACTGTACAATATAATGTTGTCATGCCTATGTTCACTTGTAGAATTTAAATGCATTTTAATTTCTGTTTGTTTGAGCATACGAATGATGTGATATTAGGGCGGGGTTACCTCTTTGTCTGACCAATGACAGGCTGAGACAGAGTTTGCTTCATTATTTTAGCATTTCTGTTTGACACTTGTGGCACACTTTACCTTAAAAAACAAGCATTGACGTTTTGTATTTAATGTGGTGTGGGTAATAATATTTTGGTTTATATTTTTTTATTATATTTTCTAATTTGGCTAGCTTCTACAAAATGACAGATGAATTTGAACCAAAATACTGTAGAGTTTGATTGGATGCTTGTTGTTAACAATAAAAGATATGGGATGCATTTTCTCCTCTTTTTTAAAGTTAATTAGCCTGTTTATTTTGCTATCCTATTCCTAACTATGCACTATTATATGCTTTGTTGCAGTTTATTATTTACATTTCCCCTGCTGCCCATGACCCTGTCAGAACAGACCTGCAACACACATTTGGGCTGCCACATACCAGTTGAACCTCTGCTGTATAGCTTGATTGGATGCACAGCCATTGACGTCAATTACAAAAGGTATGGGACGTGTTTTATCCTCCCTTTTATTAGGTCATGATGACCAACCATTTGAGAACCACTGATTTGTATTATACAGTAGGTAAATGACTGCAGATACTCTAAGTTCTGAATACGTGTGCTAAGATCTTGATTTAAGATTACCTTTAATATGCATGTTTAGAGAGTTTAAAATAATCGGATAAACAATCTCCTATGCACACATGCCAGTGTTTTTGTTTTGATTTGATATAATGTGCAGACAAGGCTCCACACTTTCATTTCCTGAGTAAGTGATTAAGGAAGTGACCACCTACCTGTTATTGTGTGTGAGTGGGACAAATAAATGAACATGGAGAACACATTGTTACTAGGGGGGTTCCCAAACATTAGTGGCAGTGATCTGTGTTCTTATAAGCTTGGTTACTTAAACACCTGTTAAAAGCCCTTAATGCTTATTTTTGCAGGTACATATGTAAGGTATACGGCAAACTATTGATCTATATGTTACAAAAAAAGGTTGAAGAGAGCATTAACTAAAGTCAGCAAAGAGGGGATAAAATTATAACAGCTTCCCAGTCGGTTAAACTTCTCCATCTCAACCTAATTCTCTCCCTCCCTCTATTCGCCCATCAACTCACAAAGCTGCTCCTTATTTACCGAGCACAGGCAGCTGCCAGCACTCTTAACTTCCGGCTGGAAGACAGGCGCCTTCTTCTTGAGGACATTGCTTGTACATATCTTTATCTAATTAAGGTAAATGCCAGTTGCCTGCCCCTCCACGATATGCCAGTGAGTTTCACAGTCGACCTTAATTACTCTCTAACAGGGATCTGTCTGAGGACAGGTATCGAAACAGAGAGAAATTATACTTTTTCCTCTGATTGTTTTGCATCATGTAAGGGTGTTTTTATGAAGTGGATGCTTTGTCCTTGATAAAGTAGTTTTAAATCACATTTCTGTAATTTAAACATTATATAATGTATTGTGATACATTGCAGTGTACTGTACCATCAAGCAGAAGTAATTAATTTCAATATATAATATATTAAAATTATGGGCATAATTATGTCTTCATAAAGCCAACAGGGTCCATATAAGAGCTTAACAGTGTTTAAGAACTAAGTTAATAGTAACCTAGTTATAATAACTGAAATAAACTTTAAATATAAATATTAGAAATAAAATGTTAATTAATTTATAAATGTTTTTCAACTATGCACATTTTGATCCGAATATAAAACTGTAATGCATCTTTATATATTTTTTTTAAATCTTACAGTATACATATATTTATATAATATATATACACGCATGCAGAATAATGTATGTTTTTTTTGCTCTATCATTTTTTTGCTCTACAGAGGAAAAGAACTCCATTGCTGGGTCTCAGGAGGATATATATATACATAGACATTGATGCTGTATATTCATTCATTTTATATAATATATATATATATATATATATATATACATACCTTCATATATATATATATTGCATAAAATTAATGAATATACAGCATCAATGTCTATGTATGTATGTATGTGTGTGTATATATATATATATATATATAATATTATATTATATTATTAATGAATTCATTTATTTTAACATTTTTACACACGACACCCATTTTGTAGAATGACCCATATGGTTTATAAACCCCTATCTTAATTTGTGGTCAAAATGAAAACCTTTTACCTCAGCTCTGTTTATTTTGCCTGTGTGGATGATGACCGAGGAACAAATGGCCCGAGCAAGCAACATTCATTTCTGTCACTCCCTTTTGTTGTGACAAACACCTAATATTTTAAGCTAAGTGTCTTCTTTTGGTGTATTATTCATGCAATGCGATTGAGAGGAGACAACGTGTTAAAGCCCATTATGTTAGAGGTGATTATACTCACTGAATCCGGTGTCAAGGCTTTCTGCTTGCGCAGGGCAAAGGTGTCCTCGCATTAAAAATGCTTACATGTCAGCAGGGCCATATGGACAGTGCTTTATCACTTTGTCAATGCAAACGTTAGGAGTGATATTCATCAGTTTGTCAATTTCTATTGTTCTCAACGGTTTGTGCAATTGTTTGTGTAGTTAAGTTTGCATGGAATGTACTAAAGTATTGTCTTTGTTCCAATTATTCGTACACCCCTCCCATTCCAGTTAGGCAGCAACAGACACCAAAGAGAAACACATTCTACCTGCCCTTTTTGATGACAAAATATTCTTGTTTATGTCACACTGAGAATAATGTTGCTGCTGGAAGTTCCCGTTTATACGAGCTGTTGTTTTCCTCCCTCTTTTAATAGCAATGACCAGTGAAAAAATTCAACCAAATATGTGGACAGAAGGAAACTAATTGCTTTAAGTGGTTCCACCTAGCAGTATGGTTCTTCTAACCTTGTCCTACATTGCGATTAGCTTTTAATGTTTCATAATTAGTGATGGCACTGGAGAAGAAGTCAGAAGGCTAAGGGTTTGTTGGGTCTGCCCTTGAGAGCCGCTCTAATGAATCAATGGATGGCAATAATTGTACTAGTCATTACTGAATCAAGTGATCTGCAGAATAATGTATTGATTTTTGCTCTTTCTTACTACATAATTATTCTGTATCACAGTATTGCACCATCAGGGGAATCAACTGAAGGGCAAGTAGAATCTGTTTGGGAGTTTTGGATCTGTCTTGTTCGTTTATGAAATAGAGAAATTAAAAAAAAAAAAATTGAGATTTTTTTTTTAAGCTTTACATTAGAAGTTGCAAAACAATGTATAAAATGAAGCTTTATCAATCAAGCGGCTATTCTATGTGTACACTGTTTTTCTCTCTTTCATAGTTCTTGCGTTACCTCAGATAAGTTCTTTTGTGTAACGTGATGTTCAAACAAACCATTTAAAAGTGATGAACCCAACAGTCTGAACCGCAGAACATGAGCTTTACCTCTGAACATTGTGGGCTTGTGGGACTACTTCATCATTAAATATGTACCGTTTGTAACCGTATCCCACAGGCAATAATAGGATGGGGATTTAAACTATGAACATGTCTTTCAATATTTATCAAACAGCAGATTTGAAATATAATTTCATCACACTTTAATAGATACATATGTGAAAGGTTATCCTTATGTTGTCTTTTAAAATGATTGTATGTAAAGACACCTCTAATAAGATGTGTTGGTAAAATCATTAGTATTATTTATCATTAAGCTGATATTTTTAGTTCTTAAAATTCTCTCCCCTCTCTCTCTCTCTCTCTCTCTCTCTCTCTCTCTCTCTCTCTCTCTCTCTCTCTCTCTCTCTCTCTCTCTCTCTCTCTCTCTCTCTCTATATATATATATATGTACACACACACACACACACACACACACACACACACACACACACACACACACACACACACACACATATATATATATATATATATATATATATATATATATATATATACATACATTTTTCAATTAATGTTGATTCGGTTGTAAAATATTTGCAAAAGTTGATTTCACAAGATTATAGACTTACCTTGTTATTTGACTATGCTATTGATTACCCCTTATTCTTTTTTATGTCGAGCAGGGCACATCACAAAACTGCTAATTAGCAATAATCTGTTTGTCAATAATTCACAAGAGTGCAGAATTTAGATAAGGAGAAGTTCAGGTTGGAAATGCACTATCACAGCTCTTTTTGTCCCTTAAAGGGTCATGAAACCCTAAACCAAATTTTCTGAGATTTTAACAGAGGTATGTGTGTTGAACACCATTGAAGACAATGTTAGCATCTGTTAGATTTAACAGTAGGGTGAAAATGGTTAAATTCTAGTTTCCCCCCGCTATTTTCGTCTTCCGGGTTTAAAATCTTCATCGCAGGCTGTGACTAGGCAGAGCACAGTGTAGTGCGTTGATGACTCATCGGTCTCTCATAATTATTAATGAGACTGAGTTTTTATATCCTATGAGAAGAGACTGTCTCTTAATTATTCATGACACCACGTGGATCTTTCCACAGAAATGTCAAACTGTGATATCGCGTAGTAAAGGAGAGAGACAATCATGGGACGCAAGTGTATATTTTCGTGGTGCAAAAAAGTCAAAGTGGGTTGAATATATTTCCCTGCGATGCTGCCAGGGCTGGACTCTGGCTCCGGGCGGTTGGTTGGCCATCAACCACGGACACATCTAATACGTGTGGCGCAAACATTTTACCCGAGAGAGCTTCGAGAACTGGAGAATGGTGGACTTCGGCCTTGTCGATGACCAATGCATTACGTCTTGCGAGTAATGCGGTACCAAGTCCTGAGGACTTTTCTATCCCTTCAGAGGTATGTATGTGTGTCTAAAATGTAACCCTGGTCATTTTACTTGCCTTTTGTTAAATAAGCGATCGTTATAAACATTTTAGATATTTCGATAATATATAAATTGTATGCTTAATGCGGGAGACTTGTGAATGTGTAGTGTTGACATGCGGGCCGGGCGACACCGTGTGGTGCCTGTGTGTGTGTGTGTGTGTGTGTACGTGCTTGCGTGCAGGCAGGTGAGCCTGCGAAATGATTCGGGGTCAGAGAGAGAAGCGGTAGGATATGTGTTTGGACGAACGACTGAAAACTCTGAAATTATTGTTCATTATTGATCGTACATTGTACAGAGGTCAAAATGATTGTACAAATACGATAATTATCGTACATCTGGCAACACTGCTGGCTGATGACAGTTCCCAATCTCCCCTGCCGTGCCACACCCACTCCCTCCCTTCTTCTCATAGCCATCCACGCCCATTTAAGTTGCATTTTTCAAAAAGATTTTGAGCTAGACTTGAGCTGAAAGAGGGGGGTTTCATGACCCTTTAAGGCCCTTATTTTGATGTATAACCTTCATGATTCTGTATTATGAAAAATAAATAGCTTCAATAAAAATGTGATTTAAGGTCATTTTAAGTTTTTTACAATGTCTGCATGTTTAAAAATCTAATCTTTAAAATGACAAAAAAATAAAAATCATGTTAACCATTTTACATGCTAAAACAGTTAAATTGCATTGAAACATTCAAAATGGTTTATAATGGTAATTAAACTGCAGAGGAGAGCATTTTTTCATAGATTTGATTAAAACAAGTGTCGTCAGGATTGTGAATTCAGGAGGTGACCTCAAGACACCCCAACAATGTCATGTGAAAGAACTGAATAAAAAGTCCTATATCATTCAGTGCAGTGCAGCTCAGATCAATACCACGGTGCAATTAACCTGACAGGGGCGGTGGAATCCATTCCGTGTTTTCCACCTCACCTACTGTGCTAACTGAGATATTCAATTAAAGATTCCTCTTCCCTCTCTGAAGCGGCTCTCCAGGGCAGATCTTCCGAGCGACCCGCCCTATGTTAGAAATAGGAAAATCCAATAATAACAACACAAGAAAAAAAAAAAAATGAAAAAAATGAGGCAACTTTGATCACGCATGCTCCCTTGTCATCCACCTTATGCACAACATTTGTTCTAAGTTGGAAAGTCGCGGAAAAGCCAGGAAGTAACGTTACAGGTAAGACTTTTGTTTTTGGATGAAATACAGCCTCACTTTTCAAATGTAACAATTTGTTTATGACTCCAGTGAGTTTGATATGATCTGGTATTTGTGATAGAATAGATCGATTGTGTGTAATTCAGTTATTGCGTTTATAAAGCTTCTGTTTTGAATAGAACGCGTCACTTAGTGCAGAACGTGAGAACTGAAACTCTGCGCACCTACAATCACCTACTGTACATGCGGGACAGTCGCGGACCGGTTCAGGGAATCCGCGCGCTGTTTTCTATACGTTAGTCTAAAAGTAGTTCACAACTTTTTGATCGCCTCCGATAACTCGTGACTTGCCTGTCCTTACCTGTCCGCTCGATCTACAGTTTTTTAAAACAATGAGATATTTAGCCTCTCGTACACATACTTTAATATACAGATCTGTAGCCTACAAGTCGTCCTTTTTTTCCTCTGATGCCATTCTAGGTAATGTAAATATCAGTGTAAGACGAAAGAGAGTTTGACATTGGAGGTTTTATGAAAGCTTTAAATGATACCCACAACGTGTTCGGGCACTAACAGGTGTAAGCCTCGCGAGTGCAAAGTGAAAGCATAGTGAACAAGTATGTAACTTACGTAGCCTAGTGTCTTTTTGTATATGATTTCTGTCAGTAATTTAGTATTTTTTCGTGACGCCTGACTTTTTTGTGATATTTTTGGGTTAAGTAAATCTACAATAAAGTGATAAATAATGCCAGTATTTTATGACAGGGTTTATAGTCCATTTGATAGTAGCCTACTGTACAAACTGTTGTTATGGATACCTCCATATGCAAACACAACTTTTTAATTTAGCGCACTCTAACTTGTAATTGGGTGGAACTTTTGATTAATCTGATAAACGAAACAGAAATTTACTTAAATAATTAAGTAAAACATTTTTTATACTGACCACCCAACTTTTTGTTTTGGTTTCCTTTGGAGGGATTCAAATCTTAATTAGTTGCATTTGGATCACGAAACCACACGTTTGGAAGCTTGTCATATCATCACTGTATATTTCAGGGAAATCTAGTCACCACTGCTGCCAATTGTTTTTTAAATTTAATATATAATATTATAATATATTATAATATATAATATAATAGCCATTTTTAATGCTCTCAGTGCCATGCTCTCAATCTTAAATGAATTGTTAGATATTATTTTTATTCTGAGCAATAGCCTATGTTCCATTGCATCTTATGAAGTCAATATAGGTCATTAGAGGACAGCAGTAAGGTAGAAGGTAACTTGCTTTCTGTTTCACCTGTTTAGTCAGTTTGTCTTTGACAAAATTAACTTATAACACTACACTGTTCATGTTACACGTATTGCTTTAATTACTAGCAATAACAATAGCTATATGTACACTGTAAAAACGATTGCTGTGTCACAACTTAAAATTCAACATTAGAATAAGAAATAATGTGTTGTTTCAACTTCAAAAGGTACGTAGTTAACTTTAGTTTAGTTAAGATGAATATTTAATCAATCTCAACAAATTTTAAGTTGTTATACCAACTAATTGCAGCAACATTTTTTACAGTGATCTCCATAAAATAATTGTGCATTAAGTACATAATTAGGATTACTCAGCGTTTTAAATACACCGTTTCATGAAGACTAATGTAATGTGTGATCCAGTTCTTTCAAGAAAACACTATCATTATTATACAATATTTCAAAACAATTTCATAACATTTCCTCCTTTCTTTTGGATTTACTGACTAATAAAAAGTATTTACTACAGCTTGTGTTTTCTAACTATTTTAGTGGTATTAGTTTGTGAGGTGTATTTCCTTTCATTATGTTTGTTTGTGTTGTGTCTGAAAGCAATAGCATGTAAAAAGATCACTGCCACTTTAAACCCCAGAGTTCGCATATTCTCGCTGGATCTTTCTGCTTTGCTAATTATTGTGTTGTTTTCTGAGCAAATATGTCATATCCATGGCGACCAGGCAGGTTTATTGTCTTTCTCATGCAATGGTTCACATAAGTAATTAATTACTCTCTTTTCTCTCTCCCTGTCTCCAGCAAGCCAATCAGTTGAGGGGAAACATCTCGTGTTTAAAATGCCTGTGATATCCAAGAGAAGGTAAACAGAAACCTTGATGTTTAGAATATAAGTGTTTGTGCGCCCTGAGCGTTTCGTGTGTGATGTGTGACCGCTGTCTGTGGTGTGCGTCTGCATATCATACATTATAGTTTTGATCGTTATGCAAAATTATACATATTTAATAAGTAATTATGTGTGAGGACAGCCTTTTTGTGTATCCTGGTCTCTTACAAATGACAAGCCTTTGTGTCTAATCAATAGAGTAATGAATGAATTCAGCATATTATAAAAAGCCTAAAAAGTCAAATTATTAAAGCTTTTTGAAATACATTAAATACATTCGAAACCTTCACAGGTTGCTTGTAATTGGTTATTAATGTGTGCATTATTAGGGACAAGCTTTGTTTGGGGCCCCGTCCCACAGTGTTGATCTGTAACATGTCTGTGGAATGTGGTGGCATGTGGCTCGTGCCTGGAGACGCACTTCCATCTGGACAGCCATCCAGCTCGAATTGTCAGAGCAGTTTTACAGGTGTTGATCAGTCTCGGCGTCCATCTGCCTTGAATATTCCCTTTTTTACCTCTCCATCTCCATCTCTGCTATTCGTACTTTAAGATGTCGCGTTTGATTTGCTTTAACGTGCTGAAAGTTGATAAATGATGGATTTAACAGTAATACTAAATGCTTTCTATAGTAAAGTAGTGGTGAAAACCTTTTCATGTCATTTTTGTGATGTTTCTTTAACTTGCTTCAGTCAAAATCAAGGAGGTTTCGCTGAATTACAGCAAGTGTCAAGGAGCCGGTGCTACCTAAGACCTGCTTTCTTTGTTTCTCTGACCTTGGCTTTGAACCCGTATAACCCTTGTGTTCAAATGTACATTCATGATTCTGCGCTATGCTTGACAGCTCACGAGATGTAATGCAATTGCTTTTTTTACACCACCACTTTGTAAATTGCTCGCTGTAATGATTTGGTATCTGTATTCACACTATTGTGAACCCTTGTAAAATCTTCCGTTCTCAACACGCAGGCATGCATAGGCCACATGTTTGTTTAATAGTCATTATTATTTTTGTTTTAGTGCACTGGAAATGTCCTCTTTGCATGCTTGATCAACCAGTGGGGAAATCTAATATAATTGAGGTTCAAGGTGAATTGCATCCTGAGCATTTCCCCTTGACAGAAAGAGCATGCATATACTTGAGCAAAAATAAACAAATCACGCTGACATCAGTAATATAGGCTTGATTTTGAAGGCATGGAATAAGTATCGATTTAAGCCTTCACTTCATAGATGAAAATGGCCTTTTTGGTAATTTGTCCTGGGTCCTTTCAATGCTGGAGGAGGCGAGCAAGAGAAACGGTTGGGGGGTGGGGGGTGAGTAAGTGAGAGAGAGAGAGAGCTAACAAGACAGAGAAAGGGACATACTGCCCCTTTCCGAGCTCATTATCATTCTTAATAAGTCTTAAGGAAAGAAGGAGCAGTGAGTGTAAATGCAAGGTAATCCTAACACTGGCCAAGGTTACTGGGGACAAAGGCACATGCACACCCCTCCCTGCTGGTTGCACTGGGACACAGAATGAGCCGAACCTCCAGCAGCAGTTACAGAACCCTGCTAGAAGTGCATGAACTGATGCTTTCTATGCTGTAAAAAATTTTTTGTATGTAAACTTGAGCTTTAGGTGTTAACCATTAAAGGATCTGGTTATAAAAATATTTATTATAATATAATAACATATATTTAACAAAATATAAATAATTTATATTATGTTATATTATACACCGTAAAAAATTAATGATCAATAAGATTAGATAGTATTACATCGTTTTAAGTCATCAAAATAAGTTAAGCAATTTTCAACTTTTTTATGTTATACAAATTCAACTCATGTTTTTAAGTCAGATTAATGTAATTTAAGTTGAAATTACTTAAACATCCAAGTTGATTGTACTTGGCAGCAGTTTTTTTTACAGTGTATTATATTATATTATATTATATTGATGTAATAGGGATGTTAACGTATGTGCAACAGAAATTTTTTGACAAATTTGTTTTTAATTTAAATTAAATTAAATTAACTTTAATAATATTGCAATCAGGGTCAGAACTAAATGGGGTCAAAAATACCAGAGAAAGTGACAAAAATGACACAGAAATTCCCTTTCATTTTAATATATATATATATATATATATATATATATATATATATATTCTAGTTAATTATTGTAATGTATTTAATTGATTAAATTAAGGCATTTTATCTTAAATGATGGCACTTACAGTGTTTTTTTTGGTTCAAAATGGGCTTCATAAATGTAAAAAAACAAAAAAATATTTATATTATTTATATAAATATTGCAACTTTATAAATAAGGTATTTTCTGACGCTGATATATGAGTGATTAATTATTGAAAAATCAATGAAATCATTCCAAATCTCAAATACGCACCTTTTGATTAAATATTATTCAGATCATGTTGAATTAATGTTTTATTTCGCATAAGAGCAGTTTGTTAATGCTGCACTCCGCGGTATTAAACCAGCACTTATGTTTGCAGTGTGTACTTGTTTGCTGTCAGGTATTTATTACAGTTCTGAGAGGATTAAATGATTGCATGGACAAAGCTGTGTTTAGCTTACTGGCGAGTTTAGTGCATCATCTGGCTGTCTTGTTTTGAATGCCCCTAGTTTGGAGGTCTCCCTGATCTATTTGTAGGCCTATTTCATGCCCTCAGAATATTATACACATCATGCAGTGCATAAATATCATAATGAATAGCAGTATAAAAGCAGGTCTTGATTGACTGCAACACTCAGTGTGAATATGCAGCAGCTAAATGAACAAACACAACACAGTCAGATCTGTTAAGCAGAGCTGCTGGCCTTTATCTGTTTCTTCAGCTTCCCTCTGTCACTTAAAGATGATTTACTCCCAAACAGATGTTTTGAGTCTCACCGTTTGTTCTATTTCCTGCCCTTTCAAAGGTTATGAGTGAAATGCAAAGCTTCAGCAGCGGTGCCCTCGGCCCGTAATTGCCCGTGTTTGTGCCACTGTTATTTTCTGGCTCAGAGATGGAAAATGTTGAGAGAGCAGAGCGCCGAACCTCTGGGAGCGCCTCGGCTTTGCACTGGTTGGCGATATACAGCATCGGTCCAGTCCTGTCGGAGCTTCATTCCTGTTACAGCGCTCCCTGTAGTCTCAACCCCTCCCCGGTCCTGGTTAGGGTTTGTATGGCAACCTGCTCTCATCGCCCCCTGGGGCATCCTGGGAGGCAGAGAGCCATCGCCATGGTGATCAGAGCACAGAACCTCCGCAAAGCAGTCCATTGTGACTGGCGCGCGTTGAGGTGAGAGGAACAAAATGTCACAGCAACAGGTTTTTTTTCTTTTTGTTGTTTTTGCCTTTAATGCCCGTAGGGGTTTGTTTAGCCTTTGATTCATCTGTGCTGCCGTCTGCTAAACGAGTTGTTTGTGATATCTGTTAATTGCCTCTTTTAAGTCATCCGTTTTGGTGCACGGTAGAAGGGAACGGGAGGAAGTGAAAACAAATGAAAACTGAGTTTGCATTCACCAATCCAGAGGGATGAGAGAAGGGTATTATCATGAGATGGTTATCACCCCGTGATTCATTTGTTATTTTGTACTAAACTTTTTTATTGTAGGTGAATTTTTTTTTCTTCTGTTTCAAGTATTTGAAAAATGCCCTAAAGTATTCAGGGATTTTAGTCAAGTATGAATCTTATAAGTGAATTCCCAGCTCTCACAAACCAAACCTGAGTGAGATTCTAGCAAAACTACAGGTTGATTAATTTTACTTGAACTCCCAATTTTAATCTTCTTCTGAATGGATGTTGAAAAAAGTCTATTTTTTGCTGTTGCACTGAGCATATGAGATCGGTTGTTCTCCACTAGAGGCAGCAAGAACAAATGAAATCCTGCTGTAGGCTGATGCTGAGAGCCCCTCACAGAACACTAAAGTCTTTCAATTACTGCAGAGAAAAAGCTCAAACTTATTTTATAAAACCTAAAGTACCACTGAGATTTACCTCAAGCTGAACCGATCTAAGACTTATGCAAAAGTGCAGTGTAAATCTGTTCTTATTTAAAGGGATAGTATGCTAAAAAATGAAACTTGACATCTTTTATTTGTATTATTTACATGTAATTAAGTTTGGAACCATGTGAGGGTGAGTAGATTAGCATACTAGAGTTCATGGCTCACTTTGTTTTACCAAGGAAACATATTTCTGTGTAGTATTTAAAAAAAACATGCATTTAAAAATGTATGTATTTTAGCACCAAAGAGATTGGAAAGTTTTTTTTTAATTATTTGGTAAGAAGACTGGGTTGAAATGGATTGAAACATTAGGGTGAGTAAATTATGACAGCTACTAATAGTGGTAAAAGTAGTAATAAAAAAATAATAATTAATGATTACACTTTATTTTGCAGTACGTGTACTTATAGTTAATTTACCCAAGAAAGTACTGGTAATATAAGGATTTAGTGATAGGTTGTGGGTTTATATATATATATATATATATATATATATTTAGGTTCTTGCACTGAAAATCAACTTGACTGGAAATATGAGGGGCACGTGCTTCTGCACTCTTGTTAAAGAAGATGTTTCTTCATCTTCCTCTGTGGTGTTGTTTATCATTTGCTGTTGGGGCTTTTAGTTTATGTTAATTGATGCACGTGCAGTAGCAGACATACGGTGCGCTGTGACAGGCGGGGCGGGAAGGCCGTGGCCGAGGGACAGGTCAGAAAAAGGGGCTGCAATCAGCGCGTCTGAGCGGGAGGAAGGCGCCTGTTTCTCCTCTTGTAACCTCGAGGAGGATGTGGGTTGCATTCGGTGACAGGTTCAGTGTTGAGTCTGGCCTCTGGGGTGGGAAGGGACTGCTGCTCTCCTGAGGTGCTCAAAAGTCTAACACACCTCTGACTTGTGCTGCACTGAGCCAAAGACTTAGCCTTACTCTGTTCTTCTCCTGTTGCATTTGTTGCCATTTATCTTGAACACAAATTTTTTATTTATTAAACTTTCTATTGTGGAAAGTGGTTTCATACACTAGAAGTGGGTTTTCTTAACATTAAACTAAACTGAAAACTCAGTTTGAATCGCTTGCAGTTAATTACTTATTGGCATTATAGCTCACATTAGCATGCTCAAGCATAAAAACTACTATCTGAAATGTACTGTATAGTGGTGTTTGTTTGAACATTAACATAGCATGAACATTAACTTCAAATAACATAAATGTACACTATGTAACTCTTGGCCTTCTAGCGGTTAAAAAAACAGGCATTTTGCGGAAGATTATTGTTTTGGTAGTGCTTCGGCTCTGCGTGACTGTGCAGATGAATATGACCTTTCACAGTAGAAAAAGCTTCACAATGAACTCTGTTAAAGAGCTTTTATATATATTATATATATATGGCATTGGCAATTTATCTGTTCGATAATATAATAAAAACAGTAGGGCTGCAGCTATCGATTCTTTTTGTAATCGATTAATCTAGCACTTAATCGATCGATTAATCGAGTAATCGGATATTTTTTTGTGTGTGTTTTATTAACATAATAGTTATATTAAACTTGTGTCTATTTCAGTTAAAGCTGTTATAAGTTATATACTATAAGTTATATAGTATGCAAGTTATAAAGCTATCTCATATGTGAATTTTCCTTTAAGATGTTATAATATAACCACTCTAAGCATCTAAGCATATTTGTGTATTCTGGTAGTTTAACGCTGAAGAAGAGCTGTAACGTGACTTGTTGTTGAACACGCAGTAAAAGCTGACGCACTTTTTGTTCCGTGCGTTTTAACTGAAAAATGAGTACTCTGAATCTTTATTAAAAACCAACAGGCTGGGGACTTTAATTTTTTGTTGTTGTCTATAACTATTTGGCAGACGTGAAATACAAACAAGGTCTTGCAAAGACTGCAATACAATATTTGTTCCTCCATCACGTCCCGGTGTGTACAGTGAATGCATGCTGGAATTATTGTTGCGTGGCTATAAAAGTTTAAGCATATGTGATGCATTGCTGCAATTGGTCTGACTGGCGTGTGTGTGTGTGAAGGGGTTCTTTTTTTAGGCTATACTCTCTTGCAATTGAACGAGATAGTTACGTTTACTACTTAAAAATGTAATCAAAGCTAAAAATCATATCTAGTCAAACCGCATCACGACATCGCTACAAATACAGTATGGGATTAAAATCAGCGAACATCAATAGGCTTAGACTACGTTACCTTGTTTCAGCGAGTTAAGTGTATAAGTGAATTAAGTGTGTAATGATCCCACACTTTAGACAATTTCTGCCGTTTATTTACATATTTATTCTCCGCCATCGCGCCAACTAAATTCAAAATATATGCTTCCTGAACAGGTCCGTGTGAATAAACGGTCCGTGTGAAACAATCAAATCCCTGCGTGTCATATAGTGCGCGTCATAGGAATTTAACGGGGCTTCGAGGCAGAGTTTTTGCCTCGAGGAATTTTTGTAATCGAGTAACTCGAGTAACTCGAGGAATCGTTTCAGCCCTAAAAAACAGTGACTTTTCTGATTTCCTGTCTGAAATTTTGCCGAAATATGACCGTATTTTAATTGTGTATGAATATTCATGTATGTTGTCCTACAAATCTGCTGGCAAAAGACTTTTTAAATCTTATTGACTCTTTAACCTTACACAGTTTGTTTCTGGTCTGACACAGGTCCATGGTCACACATTAGACCTTGTTCTGTCATGCGGTGTACCTATTTGTAATGTAGACGTCTTCTCTGTCACGCACCTGTTTTATTTGACGTTTCTCTCCCCTATCGAAACGTTAAGCAATACGCTAGACCTCGTATCTGCAAGATGATCAAACCCACCACTGCTGCGCAATTCTCTGGTGCTTTTAATATTGCTAGGGAGGCTATGGGATCCTCTGTTTGTCAAAAAACAGTGGAGTTAATCTCTTTTTTTATCCACTTGTTGCAACATTCTTGACACCATTGCCCCATTTAAATCAATGTGTTCAAAACCCAAATCTGGACCTTGGATAAATGACTTTACTCGGGCTGCTAGACAAGAATGTAGGAAGGCCGAGCGCAAATGGAAAAAATATCATCTACAGGTTTCTTGTGAGATTCTTAGAGAAAGCTTGCAAAATTATCAGCGAACTGTTAAAGATGAGAAGTCTAAGTATCTCTCAGATTTTATTTTAAATAATTGCCACAAACCTCATGCTCTTTTTAAAACAATTAACTTTGTTCTTAATACTCCCCAATCAGTCTATCATGTAGCATCCAATGAGGCCTGTGAAAAATGTCTCCATTTTTTTGTGGATAAGATTGTCTCAATTAGAGAAAGTATCTCACTTCCTGCTTTTGACCCCTCAGAGTGATTTCCACAGAGTGTGCAGCTGTTTTCACCCGATTTGAGTCTGTATCCATCGCTACTCTCACAAATATTGTTACACATTTGAAACCTTAAGTCTGTCCGACTGATATTGTCTCACCACGCCTTTTTAAAGAGGTGTGGGACACTATTTGACCTAACATTCAAGAAATTATAAATAGTAGCCTTACTTCAGGTTTTGTACCAGCCTATTTTAAACAAGCAGTGGTGCAGCCACTCATCAAAAAAACAAAATTGGACACTTCAGTACTTTCAAACTATCGCCCTATCTCTAAACTCGTTTTTGTCTCAAAGATTTTATTGAAGGCAGTTCTTTTACAGCTGCAGTCCTTTTTAGATACACATGGTGTTCTTGAGGTGTTCGAATCGGTTTTAAGACATTTCATAGCACTGAATCTGCACTTTTAAGAGTTTTTAATGATCTTTTAATCTCAATTTACTGGAGATTATGCAATTCTTATGCTTTTAGATTTTACAGCAGCATTTGACACAGTTTATTTGACACAGTTGACCACAACATCCTTATTTCTTGCCTCGAGCATGGCGTGGGGATTAAGGGCACTGCCTTAGAATGGTTTAGGTCATACTTGTCAGACAGAGATTTTTGAGTCAGTTTTGGTGGCTCCATTTCACCTTCTGTGTCCCTCACATGTGGAGTTCCCCAGGGTTCGATTCTCGGGCCAATCCTTTTTTCACTCTATTTGTGATCTCCTTGGATCAGTCTTAAAAAGACATAACATCAGCTTTCTATTTCTACACAGATGATTCGCAAATCTACCTGCCAATCAAAATAAATGATGGTAGTTCTTTAACAAGATTAGTTAACTGTTTTAATGATATTAATGCCTGGATGGCCTTAAATTTTTTAAACTTTATCGAGAGTAAAACTGAGGTCATGGTTTTTAGACCCAGTTGTCTACCCCTGATGTCTTACGAATAGACCTGGGCATTTTGCAACCTTATGTTAAGTCTGTTGTAACAAACCTGGGAGTTAAAATGGATTGTGATTTTAAAATGGAGAAGCAGATCAATTCTGTTGTGATAGCCAGTTTCTTTCAATTTAGGCTTCTTACTAAGCTTAAGTCCTTTTTATCCTTCACAGACTTTGAGAGGGTTATACTAGGGCTGTGTTGAAAAAATCGATTCACCAATTATGAATCGATTTTCATATTAATTTCTAAAGATCGATCCGTAACTCAGAGGATCGATTTAATAATAGGCCTACATTTTCCCCGTTAACTTTAACTTGCTGCGTCATTGAATTCACGCATGCGCGCGAGGTGGAAGGACATTAAAACAACGAACATGGCGGTCAGTAGCCTAACGTTAAGCAAGCGGTTGCTTTGAAAACTCCAGAAACGCTCAAAGCTGCGATCTGTCTTATACCTGGAGTACTTGAAGGTTTTCACAAAACTGTGACACACTTGTGTTTTCTAAAGGTTTTGTAAGTTAAAATTTTATTTACTACTAGGCTACTGTATCACATGCCGTTTGAACTGATGCGCTACAGAGATCTGTCACATTTAAAAGCGCTAAAACGTTGGAAATATTGACAGAATCTGACAGCTGAGAATTTGTTCAATATCAAAAGTAACCTTCTCTGTCTAGTCTGTCGGTGTCAGTGTCCTCTTTGTCCGCGATTTTTCTCTGCATGAGAAAATGCAGTGGTCCAATCAGTAGTTAAGAGCCTGAATTTGCTTATAGTAATTCGGAAATTAGTGCACATGAGTGGAAAAAAAATACAGCACAGAAGAATGTTTAATTTAGCGTGAGATTTATTTGTTGAGCGTGAGACCGTGAGATTGAGGCTGAATGCGTGAGTGTCACGCCAGATGCGTGAGAGTTGGCAACCCCGACTCCATTAATTTGCAGTTGAATGTCTATAATAATAGTATCAATATGTTGCATACCTGTAATTCAGATAACAGCTGGAAAAAAATGCTTTTTTCAAAAACACTTATCTAAATCTCGAAGATCGGATCAGATCGGATCGAATCGAATAATGATAATCGATTCAAGATCTTGAGAATCGTAATCGAATCGATTCTTGAAATTGCAATCGAAACCCAGCCCTAGGTTATACATGCATTTATCAAAACACGCCTTATTATTGTAATGCTCTGTATGTAGGTGTTAGCCAGGCCTCCCTCTCTCATCTACAATTGGTTCAAAATGCTGCCGCTCGTCTCCTTACTGGAACTCGTAAGCGAGATTATATCACCCCTGTCCTTGCCTCTCTTCACTGGCTCCCTGTTAATTTTAGGATTTGTTTTTAAGATTCTGTTGTTTGTTTTTAAAGCCCTTCATGGACTAGCTCCAGTCTATATCACTGATCTGTTGAAGCCACATGCTCCTTCAAGGTTATTAAGGTCCGCGAACCAGTCTCTTCTTGTTGTCCCTAAAACACGGCTCAAGAGCAGAGGGGATCGAGCTTTCTCAGTTGCAGCCCCGAGACTGTGGAATGAATTGCCTCTTCATGTCAGACTGGACCCCAGCCTTCCGGTTTTTAAATCGCGACTTAAAACACATTTTTATTCTTCGGCTTTTAATCCGGCATGAGAACTGTATGTTGTATCTGTCTGGTGTTGTATTTTGTCTATTTATTGGTTCATGTCAATGTACAGCACTTTGGTCAACCGGGTTGACCATAAAGTCTGTTTAATTGATTGATTGATTGATTGATTGATTGATTGATTGATTGATTGATAAAAACAGCATCTCCGCATTGCTTTTGCAACATTTCAAATCCCTCAGTTCTCGCCACCTCCGAAAAGCCAAGCCAATGTTGATTCTAGTTTTATTACAAGCTATGTCGCGTTCTCTTTGGCCCGCGTTCCTCTTTCTCACCCAATCAGACTCTCCTTTGTCCTTGTTTTTTTTTAAACGGGTGATTTCCCCAGAGGTTAAAGATTTCGCGTGCTTCTTATCAACTTTTCTTGCTCGTTGTGACAACTAACCTATGGAACTCCCACACACGCGTCAAAGTAGCCGGAGTAACTTTTCTCTATTTACGGGTATGATGAGACACGCATGGACCATCGGCTCACATAATGAGATGTACACATGTACGCAATTTCCCGTAAGAACTATCCCGCTACGTCTAAAATATAAATACTTATAATAGGCTTACTATAGTGAATGATGATGTATTGAATAATTAAAATATAATATATTTAAATAATATAAATAATAAATAATACATTCAATAAATAATACATTCATTTAAATATTATTATATTAAAATATATATTAAACTATCATTAATTAAATATATTAAGACAGCTATACATTTTAAGTGTATTTCTTCACTTCAGTTTTTTTGTCTTTCTCTTTCTTTTCATATTTTTGTTTTAAAGATGCAATGATTTCAAAGCTTCTTCTTTCTCAAAAGAGAAAGTGTAGTGTCAGCACTGACGCCTCTGTTTTTACTCTCACCTTCAGCAATTGGATACTTGGCCTTCTATGTTACGGAACAACCTTATTGACCGCTTATTTGTCCGCTCCTTTTTCTTCCTTGACGGAGACCTCAGCGGTTGCCGTCTCAATCAGCTTGTGTGGTAATTCCACTTCAGAATTCCACTTGGCTGTCTGAGTAAATACATTTTTTAGCATTTATTAGTACGCTGTGTTGCCAGAAGGAATTCCTCCCTTCTCCTGTAGCCACTCCAGTAATTAGCAAATTGATTAGGAGAACTTCAGCACACCTCCTTGGTTCTTATCTCCTCATTCTAGGACAGTATTGCAGTGCCATGGGACGGTGTAAATATTTTAAGGGGAAACCCTCAGCAAATCTCATTAATGGCTGTGGGGCTCTGCAGCTGTCTCCTGTTGAAGATCCTAGCCAATTTTCTAAACTGTGATTAAAGAAAAGTTTTGTATTATTTAAACATGCTGAATCCTGTGGGTTTTTGCGGTGCCACCGAGGTCCTCCCTAAGCATTTACGTGTGTTTGTGTTTTTTCTCTACTTTCTCTTCCCCGCTCCCTTTAGATCGATTAGTTTTGATTCAAAGGAGCTTTGAACGTTGTGGTCATTCTGGGATGCATTTTGCAAAATGTGACAAAGACCTCTCTTTTATGTACGAATCCTAATTAAATTTTTACCCCATCCCTACGCTGCAGACGCAAAGACTTGGTAGCAATTTGGCAGCTAATCACATTGAATTTTAAATGGGACTGTTTAAAGATGGCTTTAGATGCTCTCAGGATGGCATACTAGTGCAAATTAAGTCAGAATAGCATGCTGTTTGGAGAGAGAAACAATAAAGCGAAATCCACATCACAATTGTCTTATGCATTTACGTCAGCAGACGTCTTGCACTATCTGCTTTTCTCATTTAATTATTTGAAAGGAACAGGTAAACAATCAGCTGTTTTTTTAGTAAATGGAGACAGGAAAAACGCAATTCTTTTAATTATTCTGCCTGTTATGTTATTCCATCTTGTCCTTACAATTTATGTAATTGAGGGAAAATGCACAATCTAACAAACAGTAAGGCTGCTTGATTGGTAAAAGGATTTGGCACCGTAGAAACGATTCATCACTTCTAATTTGTGAGTAAAGCCTTGGTGAAATGGCAAACTCTTGTGGAAAAGCTTGTCAACAAATGTGTTTGTGCATAAAAAAAAAAATCAACGAAGAAGCTGTCCTCACACATTTAGTATACATCATTAAGTTCCTTGTAGCCAATCATATTGCCCATTCACCCAGCATTCCAGAACATATTAGTGACATCTCGTTAGCAGAAAAAAGATATCTGAGGGAAAAATTACCGAGCAGGTTTCAATTGTTTTTTGTTTTTTTCCTTTTCAAGTGGAATGACTGGAAAGAGCAATTCGCACGAAATGGGATATTTGTGCCGGTCTTTCGGTCTATTACATTTTGTTCAAGAGAAGCTTATTTCTTAAAAAATGTTTGTCATTTGTCTTTCCTTATTTAACTCAATGTTTTTTCACATCAACATTTTGTAAGTAGTTACAACTGAATGAAAGCAAAGAGCATACAACAAAGCCTTTTATTTAGTACAGTGAAGGTTTTTTTTTTCTAGTGTAATGCACTTTGTATGGAATAAAATGGATGGGTAGATTTTTTTGATTGATTTGTTTCCTAACAATCACATTAATCTTGCATTGTTGATGTGGTTTCTGTAAAAACTGTCCCGGAAACCCTTAACTGCATAGCGTTAAAGTAGTTTTTGTACTCCTTGTACCATAATGTTTGCATTAAACATGCTTAATAGTACATGATTATTCTCAGAAGAAATTTAAAGCTCAGGAGACTAAATGGCATTCTCAGCTATGATTTGTATACTGTAAGTATCAGTTTTTAGTCAGACGTTAATATTCCTTAGAATAAAAATAGACATAAATGAGATAATAATTAGAGCTATAAAATTATTGTGGACAGAATAATTCATATAATCTTGGAGGACTTTGATGAGAAATGAGTTCATACTGAAATCTCTGACTTTGGATTGCGGACTTTTTGTGTCTTGGCAAATACGAGGTCACAGTTTGAGACACTGTTGAAATCTCTTCTAAAACCCCTGAGGAGAAAAAATAAAGAAGCAAGAAATTTTTGCTTGGAGAAACAATTGACATATTAAAGAGATTTTATAATTTTTCTTTTCCATGGGTTCAAAAATGTGACCTGTATAATATGGGTTTGAAAATGAGAAGGGGCCGGTATTTAAAGTTTCCATTTGAGCAATTGAGATTTCATTTGTGATAAAGAGATCTAATTTATCATTATTCTTTGAAAAGTGAAAAGTTCAAAAAGTGAAAATGACCTAGGCTATGTAATATATATTTATTTGACGATGAGAAGGAGCTGGTAACTAAAGTTTATATTTACTCTCCATATCTATTGTGGACTAGGAGAAACAATTGAGATTTTAAAGAGATCTAGATATTGTGGAAACTGACCAATTTGAGCGTAATAAACTGCAATTCAGCTTCAAGCTAGAAACCTGTGATACACCTATGTGTAAAAGATACTATAAACAAGGCCTTGCAGTTAAAACATTCTCATAGTGTCGGTAAGACATCACCTTAACAATGCCAGGCAGCTACTGCTTGACTCTGCTGTGTGATCATTATGGGAAAATATATATATATATAAAAAAAACGAATGTACAAACACATTTTTTGCGGTTTATTTTTACAACCACACCTCAGCATTCTGTACTATTGATCTAGGGTGGAGAAAAATATGGGTGGGGAAGTGAATTTTGCCAACATAATAGGCTCATCAACTAATATAAATGAACAGATAAAGTAAAAAAAAAATAGTTTGTTGATTTTTAGAATGATCCATTAGCTTCACGCTATAGAAGATGTGTGCAAGTTTTATTGGGGTTTAAACATCAGAAGCAGCCTCTGCTGTCAGTCTCTTCTAAATCCACATTCCAAACACTCCATGGGTCATCTTGCTCTTTAGCTGATCTATTTTGGGCCTTGTGATAGTGCTATACTGTATGTAGGGACACAGACAGGAAAGACACGTGTTTGGCCGTGCTCGAAAATGTGTAGTTCAATTTCAACTGGCTGCACCTCCCCCTATCCCTGAGAATTCATTGGCTGCTTTTGGACTCGATATCAGTGGCATAGCTCGCCTTTATTTGTTGTCGTTTTTTCTAACCTCATAGTTGGAAAAATATGTTTTGAGAAGCAGTAGCAACAACTAAACCACATGACATCGATTTGCAAATATTGTTTCAAGGCTTTATAGTGCAATGTAAATTAGTGAATTGATCAAGATGATGACTGATCGTACCACAGTGATAACGTAAAGACACACCTCATGGTAAACATCCTGTCAACCAGAGCTCACTGATTCAAGTTCAGATCCACACGGCATGTTGTTTGTTCACATCACAGTAGTTTAACTGTGGTGATACTAACACACAATACTTGTTATTTGAGTATTAAGCAAATTTGCATCAACTTGAGTAGTTCTCACAAGAAAGTCAGTTTATTCACTCTTATGTAATTCCAAAGGCGTATGACTTTCTATTTTGTGCGGAACAAAAAAAAGATGTTTTGTGGGATGTTCAAGCTGCTCTATTCATACAGTGAAAGTGAATGGTGACCAAAGATTTTTTTTTAATCAATAATGGCTTAATTTACAGTATGTTTCTCACATAAATGATCATATATTGTCATAAGATTTAGAATTTAATGAAAGTTATGTGGACTACTTTTATGATGTTTTTATGATGCTTTCTGACAGCCCTGGTCACCATCCACTTTCATTTTATGGAGGATAGCAGCGTGAACATTTGTCAACATGTCTCCCTTTTGTGTTCCAAAGATGCATAAATGACATACATGTTTGGAATGACGTGAGAGTGAGTAAATTATGATAGAATGTCATTTTTGGTTAAACTTTTCCTATAAGTACAGTAACTCATCTTAAATGAGTTTTGCATTTCAAAAGAAAACTTCCTTCTGGTCGTGCAAATCGTTATTCACCCTTTAAAACAATACAAAAGAATTGTTTAAAAGGCGGTAGACTTCATCGTTTTTAATAAAAAAAAACTGACTTGGTGAAAGTTTAATTAATAAGGGGCTTAAATCTGTGGGAAGAGGAGGGAATAGGGTCTTTAAGGGGTACTTATTTTTCCATCTGGGCTATCCTCCAAAAAAACTAGTCAATTAGTCTCTTAAGCTGCAGAGACAAAAACGTTATTAGTTCTAGCAAAAAGAATAATGGGTTTAGAAGGTTTTGCTTGAGAGGCAGGCAAAACCCCAAGCTGAATCCTTAGTATTCAGATTTTTTCATTTTCACATAATCGTGAAATACCAAGCAGATTATTATGCATGCAAGTGTGTTTTTTTCCCTCTCTAATAAAAGGCAGTTGGGAAGAAGGCCTGTCATGGTTAACAGACACAAAATAAAAGTTCCATAATGGGTGCTCAAGTAATCATTCAGCCGGATACCTTTGCAATATGTTGGCTTTGAAGTTTATGGATTTTTACTTTGAGAAACAGAATAACTCCCAAGTAACTCCTTAACTGCCACGCAGGATTGAATATGGTTTGACCATTGTCTGTCAATGTTTGTGCAACCTTTTGTTTACTTAGTTGGTTAGCTGCCAGTCTATTTAATGTTTGGGAATCCTTCTGAAATGGGGTATTATTGAAGTGTAATTCCAAAATAATTGTCTTCCCTGCACGATAGCTACATACATCAACCACACCCTTGCATGCACTTTCAGGATATTTACCCTCTCTCCATCGGATGCCCCCAGTGTCAGGCACAAGGTAATCCTGTTGGCACGGTTCCTCACCTGCAAAGTCTGGAAAGGTGGGGGCAGGGGAGCGGGGGATGCTTTTTATATTCTAGACTCCTCCCTTGCTCCCATCTGGGCCCCCGTAGTTCCGACCGGGCTCAGCGCTTGCCATGATAGAGATACACAAACAACATGGCAAATGAGCAAGACCGCGGCAGCAGACACACACCCGCCGAAAACATTTACAAGCTGAATCTGCAGGGCTCCCAACTCTCACGAGTTCACTGTGAGAGACACAATTCTGTCACTTTTTAAACGCTCTCACACCACACATCCATTTTCTCGCGCAGAGAAAAATCGCGAAGCAAAGAGAACACTGACACCGACAGACAAGACAGAGCAGGTTACTATCGATATGAAACAGATTCTCAGCTCTCAGATTCTGTCAGTTTTATTACAAAATTCAAACAATAAACACCGTTTTGGCGCTTGTAAATGTGACGTGAAAGAACGCTGACAGATCTCAGTTCAAGCGGCACGTGAACCAAACATCTGTTACTCTTTACTACAAACTTACCGAGATGTAATAAAATCGATCGATCAGTGTTTTTCAACCGTGGAAAGATGTCCATAAAACAGCTGGAGAACAAGATATGCCACGTAACGTTATATTTACCTCAGGATGGCTTTTAATGACCCATAGCACGCATGTTAGTTAGACGCATTATAAAATAAAAAACGCATTATATTTAATTTGAGTTAGTTTTAACCTTTAATAATACCAGCTGACAGGGCTCTCTGTATGTTTACAGCATTAGGTGATTTTTTTTTTTGGGATAACAATTAACACATTAACGTATCTACTTTTAGATAGTAGTATATACGATAGTTCTTAGGTAGTAGTACGTAGCTACTACGTACCTATTTATCCAAAGGAATTTATATTGAATCAAGCTCAGAATCAAATCACAAGAATTGAATTGAAATTGTGAAATTTGTGTTAAGCAATAATAAAAACAGTAGCAAACCAGTAAACTTAATAAAATTATGTTTAGTTACCAAATCATTTGACTATCACAATACACTTATTGTGATGCAATTTTTTTGTTTTTTTTACACATCCCCCCCAATCCCAATCCACCCATTTTATTTTATGTTACATTTTCATTGTTTTCAAAGACAGGGCCTGTCCTCTTGTCTTTTTGGCTTGTTGTTTCTGATTGCACTTTAATGGAGATCAAATCCCAGAAGGGAATATTAAAACAAAATAAATTTAAAACTTGTTTTGAACAATTTCTTTGTCATCTGCAGATAAGATTTTAAATCGTAAATCGGATTTTTTTTTTAGGCCATATCGCCCAGCCCTAGCCTAGGGCCTCTCTGGGAATTAAATACGTTTAACCTTCAGCTTGGCTGTGGGAGCCTTAAATGATAAAAAGGTAACCGGAGATCAGTGCTCATAGATGCCAACCACCTTGCCTTTGAGACTCTTGAGTGATATTTCTCTTGCCTGGGGTGACGGTATAGATTAGAGAAGAATTGCGTAACAGAGTCAGCGTCTTTGGTGCCCAAAGTGTGTCCAGCTTCCGCACCATGGGCTTTGATTTTCTCTCAGGAGCACACAGAGAGGCGATTGGCTACATAGGATCATCAAAGAAATTAATTGTTTCCCCTCGTTGGCAAGAAGGTGCTACTCTCCCAAATCGAGTGCCTGCACTTGGTTATTACACTTTAATGGCTTGCTCGCCAAACTAACCATATATTACTGCGTGTGCAGACTCAGATCAGAGAAGATGAATAGGCTATTAATTAGAGTTGCGCAGAGAGGGCACAGGGGAGAGACTACTCATAGCCCTGCAATCAGTGTCAACGGGGCCCTTCTCTCTACACACTAGCCAGGCCATCGCCAGGTCAAACGACTTGATATCAGACTCTCGGCGCGCAAGCCAACAAGGCCAGACAGGCAGAGCGTCACGGATGGGACGGTACGCCAGGTAGCTTTAAATCGATAATGGAGCTCTAAAGCTGGCCAAGCTTAGTCAACAGCATTCCCTGACTTTAAGGCTGAAAATGATGCATTAAATATTTGACAAGATTTGCAGCAGAAACGATTGTTTGGCTCGCGCGTCTCAGAATTAGCTTTTTATAGCAATTAATTAAAAGACTCCGTAGGAGACGTTCCATCTTGCTCTCGTAGTCACTGGATAAATAACTCAGGGAGGAGGATATATGTCCCTTTATTAGCTGACATGATCTCGGCAGCATCTGTAGCGGGACGCTGTCTGCTCGCGAGCGACTTTGCGGAGAAGTTGCGCACCATCATTCACACTGAGTGTTGTCTTTATGGCTTGTTTTGTTAAAATCCTGTTTTTTATTTTTTTATTCAAGGTGTCAGAGTTATGGCCTGTCTATGCAAATGAGGCAGTTTTGACAGTTTGTTATTCATGTCATCGCCTTTTTAAACACTTAAGGGACGTAAATTTGCAGTTGACAGGCTGCTCTGAAATTGCCACTAAATATTATTAAATATTTTAACAAGTTCCTTGTAAATATGTCTTAAATGTTTGAACGATGGGCAGCAAGAAAAATGGCCTTGCATCAACTTATTAGAGGCAATAAACCAGATGTGATTTATGGCAATAGTGGAGCAACTTAGGACACTCATTTTTCCCCCCGTTGCGCTTATCCTCTTTTCCTAGTTTGTCCTGATGCGCTCAGTAAACAGCTAAGCATTGTTTAAAACCCAGTGATTTTTATAAGTCATGGGACATTGGGGTGGGAGATGAGAGGGGCAGCCCATCAGTACAGTAAGACAATCACACTGATGGCGTGCCGAACACACTTTTAACATCTTTTGAAGTGCCTTTTATCGTTTACTGTGAAATGCTTTAAATTTTGTGGTGCTGTCCAACATGAATGATGATAGTTGTTTAACACGCCATTGTATGTTTACATGTTTGTTATGACTGTGAGTGTTCTGTTATGATTACCAGTATGAAATCACTTTAATTTAATGGAGTGCTGCCTGAGATTAGAGGGATGTGGTTTAGTTATATGTCCTCTGTAACCAATTTTTAAGTCTTGCCATGGAATTTTCATGGCTTTCTCATCAATATGTCTAATGCTGAACTATGTGATTTTGGGACAAGATTAGTTGCTGTAGTAGTTAATGTTTACTGTGGTTCTCTTCAGATGTCTGTCACGATTCACAAATAGCAGTCATATAAATCAGAGGTAGTCCGTTCTGGCTGAGAAAAGTCAGTACGAGCTAATATTGTACAGATATTGTATTACAATTATTACAGATACAGATATGGAGGACAGGTATAAATGTATTTATCATAATCAATAATTGTGAATTTGTAGAAGATTTGTACAGCAAAAATAAGCATACTGTAAAAGATTATTATCTTAATATTTTTGTGTAAACCGCAACACATTTTTTTTCAGGATTCTTTGAGAAAAAAAAAAAAAAAGAACAGGATTTGTTTAAAATAGAAATCTTTTGTAACTTTATAAATGTCTTTACTGTCACTTTTGATCAATCTAATACTACAGTACATCCTTGCTGCATAATTATCATTTCTTAAAAAAACAAAATGTGTTGATCTCGAACTTTTGATTGGTGTTTATTATTGATATTTATATTTGTATGTGTTTTTATGCATAATGTAGTTCATACTATGGTGGGAGGAGCAAACGACATACACAGTAGGTTTGGCGTCAAGCCTTCAAGAGGCATTTATTAACATAAAAATATACCTAAATTGTCCAAAAAGGGGAATAAAGTGTCCTTGAGAATTAAAGTCCTTGTACTAGCAGGGAAGGTAGTGCTCCGATGGGTTGGTCCAGGTTTAAGAGGGGTGGCCCAGGGCAGGAGGGGCGACAGCTTCTCTCAGCCTGATCTCCCTCTCCTCTCCTGGACCTGCGAGGACACCGGTGTGCGTGGGGAAAAGAGACCGGTCTCTTGAGGAGAAGTGCGGCATTTAACAGCGACTGTGACGAGGCTCCATTCAATTCAGGTGCTGCCAGTCCTGGTTGTTACAGCGCCCCTCCTCTCTCTCACATCCACTCCAGTCGGCAACCTGACGAAGGGCGGCGATTTAAGTGACGGCGTGGCGATGATAATAAGGGGGAGGCAGTCTTTCTGTCACAATATACATTGTTTATAAGTGTATAAATTAAATAATTTATTGTTTAATAATAAAAGCCAGCAATATTTTACAGGGAAAATAATCAACACATCATTTTGTAACGGTATGCAGCTTTGAAGTGAAGCTGGATATTGTTAGTTAGTTATTCTTTGTAATTTAACTTGAAATATTCTTGTCCACATGTTCAGTCAGGGCCTCCTTACCGCCGCAGCTCTGGGGCCTTTACTTAATCGTCACATCATGCCACTAATTTGTCTTATTAAAAAGTCCAATAAGCTTCCAGATTCTTAAAATAGCTTAGATGATGACACAATAATGGAAGTGGGTGCATGGTTTGTGGTCATCGCTAAACATTACAAGCTGGAAACTGGGAGAGGATAAATTGACTGGGTCTTGTGTCTGCTATAGTGCTTAAGTCACAGTCAAATAGATTTGATCCAGTGTTTTGTAGGAGAATGGTTTGTTTCCTTCTCTTTGAATTGAATCGAACTTTAAAAATAACTTTGTGATTTACTGAAAATATACACTTGTTTTGATGGAACATAAACAATGATTTGATCATTCAGTGGGACTCAAAAGACGAAACTGAAACATTTGTTTATATTTGAAAATATGAAATTCTGCACTATTTCTGCACTCCATTGTACAAAAAGTCAGTGCTCAATTACAATGAACAAATGTCTATTAATACTAAAATATATGCAAAATAGAAACATTTTCACTAGTGGTCTCAGGCTTTTTGGCCCCACTGTATTTCATCAACATCTAAATAATGTGACCATCCCTTTCCAGCAGAGATCATTTGTTTTGCCAATATTTTCCCATGTGACATTGATGTAAAGCCGATTCCATGGCATTAACAGTTGTTGTTTGACTGGTTGGTCCCATAAGGGGGCAGCTGTATTTCCTGTACTGACCCCCTCTATGTGCGCAGCTCTCAAGCGCTGTCCGGGCGCATCAGTCTTTCCACTTGCAGTGAGGTGACGGCTGCCTTGTCAGCAGAGCACATCGTCTCACTCCAAGCCCTCTTCAAGTTTTTTGCCGGCTTGGCAGAATACGAGTGTCCCTCGTCTTCCTGACTGTAACCTTGCCACCAGCTTGTGTCCCTGCATGGTCTACACACTTGAACAGTGATGACTCAAGCCACACCAAGTGCACCTCGGGGGTAGACAATAAGAAATGAGGGGGGAGGGAGGATGGATTTAATGTTGGTTGAGGGTGGGCTTTGGGACGCTGGACTGAAAGCTTGGGAAGCTCTCGCCTCGACTCATTTGATTAGCCTGTCTCTTGCACAGGAAGTGCTGAAAGGCGCTGGCGATTGTATCGCTACGAGCGCTGCTGTCCGTAGATCTGGAGACAGCTGCCGGTCCTTCCGTCCAAATGCCAAAGTGGTCTTCAATTCAGTTAGAGTAGCGCTGCCGTATCTCTCCACAAACTTCCCCTTAGGTCGTGATTAGCAGGGTTAAGCATGAGGCGCTTTGTGTTGGTATTTCTGTGATCGCTCGTGTGCTCTGCACATGAATTTTTTAAACCATTTATTTTCCTGACACCACCATATGGTGCTGCAACTTGTGTGTCTTCAGTTTCAGTTGCACTAGAAATATGGAGCCTTGATAATGTTACAGATTCTCTGTTTTTACATCAAGCACTTTGTGGACTTTAACAATATTTTGACTGAAAACCTTGATTGCATTTGTTTTGAACAAAACAGTTTTATTTTAGTATTATTTATATATTTATTTAGTTTTAGTGTCATTTATATACTATTATAGCATTTCTTAAATGTTTTGAATGCTTTTTTTATATTTTTTATATTAGTTATAAATTATAGTAATTTTGCTATGGTCATTTGTAATTATTTACAAACTAATATTTCTAATATTTTGACTGAAAACCTTGATTGCATTTGTTCTGAACAAAACAGTTTTATTTTAGTATCATTTATATATTTATTTAGTTTTAGTGTCATTTATATACTAGTATAGCATTTATTAATTTTAAATTATAGTTTTGTTACGGTTATTTTTAATTATTTTATTTATTTATTTTTATATATTTATTTATTTCATATTATTCTAGTTTTCCATTTCTGTTATTTGCTAAGGCCAGATGTCTAATTTTCATTTAAGTAGTTTCATTCAAGGTTTTTCACCTAATTTTAATATATATATATATTAAAATTAGGTGAAAAACCTTGAAGCTTTAAGCCACTCGAGGCTACTATGCGTTACAGTGTTTTTACCACAGATACAGGCATCTAGAAAACCCCTTACCTGTGGTAAAATCACTAATGCACGGATTCAAGCGGCTTATTGCTTTAATATAGAACGCAAAAGAGCAACCACATATACATTTACAAAGAGCAACATAAATTTTGCACCTTTGGTTGAGTGAGTGCAGAAGATCTCTCTCGATGTGAATCCAATGGGAGGGGGACGAAGGCGAATGGCTCGAGAAGGCCCTGGAAAAATGGGGTCCTGATCTTCTCAGAAATGCCACAATAAATTTCAGCGCCTCCCTATGCACGGATGATTAAATGTGCTCCTAAACTGCCCTGATTTGTGGGGGCACCTTGCCGATTTTATTTGCCACTGTTAACATTTTCATTCCTGCATTATGCATGCCACTCCGGGACCAGGAAGTGCTACAAACAAATGGCCTGAGGGATGTGCATAAACAGGAGCTGCCTCCAGAGCAAAAACTGGCAGAGAGATGGAGAAACAGAGAAAACAAAACATCATTCTTTTTTTGTGCTCGGCAATCATACGTTACAGGACAGACCGCTGGCCGAGCTCCTCCAGGGCAGGGCTTTAGTGTTAAAGGGGGCACTGCTGTGATATTTTGGCTTGACAATCTATTTGAATATCAATGGTCACACTAAATGTCTGCATTCAGTAATCGGACCTTAAACAGTTATCTCATTTTACTGAATTACAAATCCCACATCCATTTTTTTCTCTCTGATACTTTTTTTATTTTAGAGCACTGAAACTCAAAAACTGTTTGACTGAACTATTTAAGGTCATACACCGTTCTGTTCTTGAGTCATTTCAGTGTTACTTTGCCCTTGCGTCTGATATCATTGTCCTGTTGAAATATGAACGTTCTCCCAAGTGTAAATTTTTTAGAAGACTGAAACGGCTTCTGTTTTGCAATATCCATTGTTCTCAGTCATCTCAGTCTCTGCTGTTACTCCAGTACATTGCAGGTTGGTGTTTGGTGAGGTTTTCTTACATTATATTTGTGCATAAAAAAACGTTAAAGTTGAGAAATCTCTCCGTTTAAAACTCTTGGTCTCATCTGACCAGACCATTTTTGACTTCTCACACTTTTTAAGGGCAAACCTTTTTTTTTTAGTTAGCTTCTGGTTTGATGTAACTTTCACATCCCAATAATTGAACTATCAGTGCTATCAACTATCAACTGGGACATTCAAGCACATGGATGTTGTTTTTGGACCCTTTTCTGGATGTGTGAGTATTTGACACTTTAATTTTCAGGTATCTGTCTTTAAATTCAGAATAATTGTTTGTTTAACGCAGTGTTTTTATCCGTAGAATGTTATAGTCTATCGGATTTATATATAGAAGCCAGTTGAAAGATCATTGTTGTTAATTTGTGTTAACTTCATTAAATTATGACCACTTCATAATTTTATTTTTGGTAACACTTTATTTTGATAGTCCACTTTAGACATTCTACTAACTATAAGTAACTTTGCAACTACATGTCAATGGTCACTAGTAGACTGTATGCTTAATATCTGCTAGCACTAGGCTTGAGCGGTATCCAAATTTTGATACCGTCAAACCTCCTCCCTATTTTACCGGGGTATGCGGTATTACCGTGACTAATTAAAAATTATGACATAAGGCTCAGTGTAACGTACGGACAGAGGCGGTCGGATCCATGTGCAGAACTTTATTAGAACTGTAACATAAGCAGAAATGAACCAGGCACACAAATAATCAAGGGCAATCCAATAACTCGTGGTGTTAACAGGCGTAGGTCGAGGTAGGCAGCACAGGTTCGCAAACAGTCCAGGATACAGGCAAAGGTCAGGAGTCCAGGGAAACACGGAGAAACAGAACAGGGAATAACGCTCAGAAATGCACGCTTACAGTGTAACAAGACTTCGCAAAGGACAGATGAGAAACACAGGTTTAAATCAGGAACTCAATAACCAATAATGAAACACAGCAGAACATAATAACATAATGAGTCCATGGGGAAAAACATAACACAATGAGAGAGTGCCCTCCAGTGGCTCTCGAGGGCACTACAGCTGCCGATCGTCACATAACCTCCCCTCTAATGAGCGGCTTCCAGACGCTCCTAAGAACTCCGGGGGGGGGTCAACGGGGTCTGGAATGGAGGGCCAGGCCCATGCAGGGGAACGGACCCTGGACATAGACAAGGCGGGCCTGGGCCGTGGAGCGTGGGCGGGCCTGACTGAACAGGCGGCCAGGGCGGAGCAAGACGAGGCGGAATACTTGGGGAAATCCACGGGTTTAGGAAAGGCCTCCCGGAGCTTAAAGGGCGCAGGCAGGGCGAGGGGCAGAGGCGGGGCCGGCAGGGGGAGGAGTCTGGTTACGCTCACCGGAGCCTGGCGAGCTGAACGAGTCCTCCTCTTCCTGCGACGGCGAGTCACTGGGCTAGATACCCTCACTTGGCTAGATTCACTCGCTTGGTTTGATTCAGCACTGGACGCACTTGTCTCACTTGATTCACTTGTCTCACTTGATTCACTTGACTCACTTGATTCACTTGACTCACTTGATTCGGCACTTGACTCGGCTCTTGACTCACTTGACTCGGCTCTTGACTCACTTGACTCGGCTCTTGACTCACTTGACTCACTCGATTCGACTCTTGACACACTTGACTCGGCACTTGACTCACTTGATTCGGGTCTTGACATACTTGACTCACTTGACTCTTTCGAGTCGGCTGACACGCGCTCAAACTCAAGTTCGGCCGGCGAAACCACATCTGTCTCTGGAATAGCACGTTTAACAGGGCCAGTGCGGAATACGGGCTCGAGGGGTCCGACAAGATGTGTGGGTTTGGCAGGAACGATATGCTTAAAAGCTCTTCTGACGGTCCTCAAGGGAGGATCAAACAGTTTGGCGAGCTGAGGCTTTAGCGGCGTGCAGAATGAGTGAGAGAAATCCGCCGCATACAAACCTCCCCGGCGCAGAGACAAGAGCAGTTCCTCGGGATCCTCCTCTTCTGCGGGGATTTCAAAAGCCCTTCTGAATAGGGCGATAAAAACATCATAAGAAGGGAATGACATCCGACCTGGTTCCCAGAATATGCCTGCCCACTCCAGAGCCTTTCCAGTGAGCAGTGAGCAGATAAAGGAAACGCGGTCGTCATCCGATGTGTAAAACTGGGGCTGAAGATTCATAAATAAGCTGCACTGCTGAAGGAATCCTTCACACGCCACAGGTGAGCCATCAAACTTTTCGGGAAATGACAGACTGGGATAGTTAGATGCGGTACTCACACTGGATTGCGGTGGAACAGGTGCAGCGGTAGTTTGGGCTTGATTAGCCATTGTGCTTGAGCTCTGCGTAGACCAGGATTGCACGGAGCTTGCTAGTTCCTCGAGGAGAGAAGTTAGTCTCGCCAGCTGAGAACGATGAGAGGCTAGCATGGAAGCTCGGGTCTTGACCACGGTGGATAGATGCTGTAAGTCTGCTGGATCCACGTTTGGCGAAGTCTTCTGTAACGTACGGACAGAGGCGGTCGGATCCATGTGCAGAACTTTATTAGAACTGGAAAATAAGCTGAAATGAACCAGGCACACAAATAATCAAGGGCAATCCAATAACTCGTGGTGTTAACAGGCGTAGGTCGAGGTAGGCAGCACAGGTTCGCAAACAGTCCAGGATACAGGCAAAGGTCGAGAGTCCAGGGAAACACGGAGAAACAGAACAGGGAATAACGCTCAGAAATGCACGCTTACAGTGTAACAAGACTTCGCAAAGGACAGAGGAGAAACACAGGTTTAAATCAGGAACTCAATAACCAATAATGAAACACAGCTGAACATAATAACATAATGAGTCCATGGGGAAAAACATAACACAATGAGAGAGTGCCCTCCAGTGGCTCTCGAGGGCACTACAGCTGCCGATCGTCACACTCAGACAGCGTCACCAAACTGTTGGCTTGTGCCTACACCGTTCAGAAACTGAATACCAGATCGGGCAAAAAAAAAAAAAAATTAAGGCCAACCCGTGCACGTTGTGTCTGATCCCGGCTGACGGCATTAAATGTAATTATGAGCCGGAGCCCTATTTAGACTCGACTATTTTTAATACGTGGGCCGTTATAATATGGTGGCGCCAAATAATTTTTTAACCCAGGTGCTGAGGGGGTGGTAGATATAAATACTGTTTATAAATGAGCAAAAATGGGACACTTAATAATATTTAATTATTTTAATTATGACAATTAAAGTATTCATTTTATTAATTAATTTAAATTAAATTAACAAGCAACAAGCAATAAGTGCATTTGTAAATCCCTTGACACGCGTCCATTGATTTTTATTAATACAACTTTTCTGTCAGTGCTGCAAAGATTAAGTTGACGATCGCCATCTAGTGAAGGCGCATATATAGAGAGAAATGCAAATCATGGATTACATAATCAGAAGGTATAGGCTAGCCTTTTTCTTTTCGTTTAGAATTGTTTCGTTTAAAGGAATTGATGATTGTTATCTCCGTAGTGAACCCGCCTATAGAGAGAAATCATGGATTAATCAGAGAGTATGCTGCCTATATTTCTTTTCCTTTTGAATTGTTTCGTTTAGAGAAATTGATGAATCGCCATCTCCATAGTGAACGATAGAGAGAAATGCACATCATGGATTAGATAATCAGAGAGTAGGCTAGCCTATTTCTTTTCATTTTGAATAGTTTCGTTTAATGAATTTGATGGTCGCCATTTCCGTATGAACGCGCATAGAGAGAAATGCACATCATGGATTAAATAATCAGCGAGTGGCCTATTTCTTTTCGTTTTGAATTGTTTCGTTTAATGAAATTTCAAGCTTTATTTAGATATAGGCTAAATAAAGGCTAAAAAGCACTATAGATCTGTCATGTCTGTGAGACATACACTGAGTTTCTGTTAATTTATGATGAGATTTCAATGCAAGTGACCGTGGCGCGCCAGCGCACGATCATGTCATGATTATGTTGTCTGCTATATTTGATTCTTATTTATTAAATCCAGTCAATTGGTTGATAAAAAAATTATTAAAATTAAGATACAATTTATACAAAACGAAATTCACTTTAAAGAAAGGCCTTTTACAAAATGAAACTTAATTAAGGGGTCAATGTCTGACTCCCGATTCATCCCATCCTACTCGTTCTGTTCAGTTTTCATTATCAACGTAAAAATAAAATAACATTATAATATTTTAACAAATATAAACTAATGCGCTTATTTAATGAATTCGGGGCAAAATGCATCCTCGCAGCAGTGAGTGGGTGGTTGTTTCGGAGATACGACAGTAGGTTAGAGGTGTTTCTATCTCTCGCGGTCACCTTTTTTATTGCAACATTTACAAATTGCCTCGTCAGTATTTACCGCCTCTCCCTTCTCTCTCTCTCTCTCCCTCTTTCTCCTCCACACTGTCACTTGATGACAACTACATAAGCATTTTTAGGCATTGAATAAATTATATTTATATATTATATATAAGTGCCGGTAATGACGGTATTGAAACTGATACCGTTGCTATTTTAAGACCCAGCGGTATACGATATTACCGTAATACCGCCCAGCCCTAGCTAGCACTTTATTTTGATGCTCCTCCAACAGACATTCTACTAACTATAAGTAACTTTGCAACTACATGTCAACTGTCACTAGTAGACTGTATGCTTAATATCTGCTAGCACTTTATTTTGATGCTCCCCCAACAGACATTCTACTGACTATAAGTAACTTTGCAAGTACATGTCGACTTATTCTACTAACCCTAACCGGTCTACTATTAATCTAACGAGAGTTAATTGACATGTAGTTGCAAAGTTACTTATGGTCAGTAGAATGTCTGTTGGGGAGCATACATTTTATCCACTATTTTTATGCACTCATGCTATCGTTAGTAGAATGTAAAAAGTGAACTATCAAAATAAAGTGTGACCTTATATTTTTGTTAAGAATATAAGCAAGACCATGAATAAATTTCAGTTTTTTTTTCATTTCAGTTTGTATACAAACAAGTTATTGAACATTAATGCTTGGTTCAGACTAGAGTATATTTTTGTCTGTTACAATAACCACTGTGTCAGATTATGTGATTTTGACTCCTAAATTCTTGTCCCATCTTGAACAAGAAACATGTCAGACTACACGCTTCTTCCCGACCAATAATTGCTTGCCATCTTTAACAATGTGCGTGATGTCATTGAGAAGGCGGAACTAGCGTCTGACTTCCAGAAACGAGCGTAAACGAACAATGCTACTGAAGCGGCATGTTTTGTACAGGCTTTATTGTCATCAGAAAAAAACAAAATAAGAAAGAATTCCACCTAGCAGCACCAATATCATCATCTCTCTTTCGTTTCGCCATGTTTGAAAGCTTTTTACGGAAGAGCTTCTGTGCTTTTATTGGTCAATGTCACAGATGTGTCGGAACACATCGTGGAGGATCGAAAAATATAAAACATGCTAGTCTTTCTGTCGGGACAACGTAAAGAGTCCACTATGAAACATTATATGAGATAAAACGATCAATTCTTGCGTCCCGATGCCCATTGGGGCTCATTTATAAAACTTTTGTAAATAATTGAGTAAATTCTGAGTAATTTGCGTGTAAAACGGACCTTCCCAAAAACCCTCCTTCAGATTCACAAACGCTTTGTAAACATCAGATTTGATGGTTAAATGTGTGAATGTTCATACATTCCAATAACTTGAAAATAGGGCGCACATTTACGCTCATTGACAATTAGCATAATCCTCGCCTATGAATTACAACTACGCAAATTACGTGTCCAGCAACTCTGTGTAATCTTCCTCCCTTCCCTTACATCGTGCATCAAAATGTCTTCAGTTTGCCTTAAAAAAAGTTGTAAGTTGCCATTTTGCCTATTGCCTTACGCAATATTTACAAGTTTTAGGGAGCAGGTGTAAATTTCTTTCATACCAACTAACATTTGTAAAATACAAACATTTTCATGAATCTGAAAATTTACGTCAGAGTGGCTTTGTGAACAATTTATGAACGAGGCCCATTGTCATTTACGAATCTCCACAACACCCTACGTCAAACTGATTGTCCCAAAATCGGCCTGATATTGTGTAATCTGTACTCGGCATAAATTATGTCATGTCTCATGTTTGATACATTGACCTTTTGTGACCTTTAGCGGAGGAGATTGTCACTGTAACAAGTTTTTTGTTGTGGGAAGAAGGAGGCGGGAACCAGCGAGTGTTCAACAACTTTAATACAATAAATTATACAAATACAAAACGAAAGTAAAGAAAGCTGCCCCTCACGTACGACTGCTGTCACATATAACAAAACAGAAACATAAATCCAGGCCATGCCTCTCTCGTTCTTCACTGTCGTCGCTCCCCCTTCTATGCTTCCGCTCCTCCGTGAGAGATACGAGACCGATGTGTTGCACAGGTAATCAGTAAAAGCATCAGTAATCACGCCACCGACCTCGCGTCGCTCTCTCGTGGCCCTCGGCCTCGTCCTGCTCGCCACAGTCACACTATATAGAGTAACTTGTCACAATAGAAACGGCCATTAAACAGCCTATTTTGCTTTTCAGTCAAAATTAACAACTAAAATGATTATGAAATGCAAAACAATTCTTGTTGATTAATTTCAATTTATTTATTTTGCAATTATTGAAATGCATTTAAAACATGGGCCAACTTGCCCTGACTACTCTATTTTCTGACATAAAAATTATATTAAATTACATGACGTTTTGAGTTTAATCCGTAACAAATATAAAAATAAATACTTCACAATGCACTAAATTTCTTTTTTTTTTATTCAGTATAAGATGTGTAGCATATAAGAAAATAGATAAGTGAAAGTAGCAATATGAGGTGTGAATATGAAAATATATGATTAGTTTGGATGAAATGGCCTAAACAGAGCCACAAGGACATTATGTCAGTTTTGCAATCATTTGTTTTTTATGATTTTACAGGCACAGTGCCCTTATAAATGTAGCGGATAATTAACCAGCATTTTCACAAGTACTGAAAATGTATTCTCTCTTTCACAATACGAACAGACATCTGTTTACTTATATTAAAAATTTTGTAATGCCACTTCTCTCGCTGGTTGATGAGTCCTCCACTCGCTCTGAGGCAACTCTGTGTGTGTGTATGTGTGTGTGTGTGTGTGTGTGTTTGGGATGGGATTGACGTTTAGGAGAGCATGTCAGCTCTTTTAGCATCACAGAGCAGTCACTGGCTTGTCAGCTCTCCCTCCCTCATTGCATCCTGACAATGCAAATCTATGCAAATGACGTCTCACTGTTGGACAGTTCTCTGCAGGCCCGCGCTGCATGAATGGGTTACTCATTTTGAAAGAAAACTACTTCTAAATGGTGCTGATGATTTAAATGAAAGAACAGAATAAAGTAGCCTACCATATTAACGGATTGCTTCGTAACCTAAGGTACCGTTCCGAGGATATAAATTTGATAAATTTGCTGTTCGAAATTCAGGTGGGAACTCGCGGTTACACAAAATGGACACAGTTACACAGAGGTACTCGTGCCGTCTACTGATACGATGTGAAGGGACTTTGGCACACCTTCCACAGTTCGTTTATCTCTTCGTGTTGAGAGAGCTCTCTTTTGGTTAACATAATGCGACTCTTGCACAGAGCGTTGAGACAGGCCTGATATTGTTTTTTATGACTTGACCTTTGAGGTATTATTTTCCCCTTTGATGAATTATTGTCGTCTCAGTCTCAACGAATGAGCTGATCCTCATTGTTCTACGTGGATGCGGTCAAATCTTTTTGAGGGATCAATATTATTATTTTTTTTCGCAAGTACGAGACCATGCACAATGAAGGAAATTATTTGCAATGCAGCTGAATTCATTTACTTGATTTTTGTAGTTTTTAGAAGTTTAATCAACTCCAATGCAATTTTTCCTGTATTTAAATGGTTTTGAGAAGGAAAATCTGTTAAAAATGACTACCTCAAAACTCTCCCAACTGAAACTGTCATTTTAGCCTATATATTCTTGGTTTGTTTTGTTTCTTTAATATTTGTATGTATGTGTGTTTTGTATAGTCTTTGTATGTACACCACCTGTTCTTGCTAATAATAATAAAAAATGGTGGTTTTAAATGGCTCAATATTATGAGATTAATTTCATGTTTTTTTTCAAGTCAAAACCAGCAAATGGTTAAACAATGCTGCCATATTAATAATTCATGTTTCAGTGCATGCAGGGAAGTGGTGAATGACAAAATGGCACAGGTTTGCTGTGTAAATCATCATGCAATACTTTTGTCCCTTTAGAGTTGTTAAAACTTCAGAGTAGTCAAACAAAAAACTAAAATAATTAGATAAATAATTGCCTATTTTTTAGCATATTTTCTTTGAATCATTTTTTACAGTGTAATGTGAAAATTTGTAATTTGATTACTTTAGACGAAAGGTCAACAACTTCTGAGAAGGTCAACAGTAGTATGGAAGGTGTTTTGTTTTGTGGAAAAAGATCTATAATTCTTAAAAGAATTTTTTTTTTGAATGTTGTCAAATGGGAACCTGGGGATATCCTATGTCAATCATTCATATTTATTGGCAAAGCAGAGCTTTGGTCTGCTGATTTGTTTGATTTGAGCAAATGCACAGTATGTCTTATAACTTGTGATAATCGCATGTGTAATTGTGTTTATTGCCATATGGAAAGAAAAGGGAAGCATATGGGATCTTGGCTGCATGTAGATGCTTTTTTTCCTGCTAAATGTGAGGTGAATGGCTTTGAGCCATGAATATATATTAGATATGAAAGATATTGGCATTTATGCTGATTTGGGATGAAACAAAAGGGTTTGTGGGATTCAATGTAGGTGGAATATTTTAAAGTGTAGAAGTCATAACCTTTCACTCTTCCTTCCTCTCACATATTAAATCACTGACTGTGGCAATGAAGGAGCTGAAATTATGAAATATAGACTCACTGTTGTGGCTGTTGTTTTTCTAATGGCGCTCTCTGCATAGAAATTCTCACTCCTTCTGCTTGGCATGTTGATAAAGCATTTCTAGGAGAAGGCAGCAAATATTTAAGGTATCTGCGAGTGTGACATCTGTCTAACAGCCCCGGGGCCAGACCCAGCACACAACAAGGCAACAAATGCTGATCCCTGCCTTCTCTGCAGCAAAATAAAATATGGCTCAAGTTTTCATTAAGGTGCTATTGATTAGCTTTTCCTTGCAATGAGTTATGGGCGACATTAAATAAAAAGGAAAATATTTTTATGACTTTTCACAGGCGATTCCAGAACTAGCACGCTGCTTACTCGCCAGCCCGATAGGCGTTTTGTTTTCTATCAAATTTTTGTGGTTAGGAAAGCTGTTTTTTTTTTGTTTGTTTGTTTTTTTCTTCATGAATGAGTAGTAAGAGTTTGCACCATTCATTTTCTCTCTTGTGCGCCCACCACAAATAAAAGGAAACGACACAATTATCATTGAGCTTACCCAGAGGTTATATTAGGTAATTTATTAAATAAAAAAAAAAATAATGGCAGTATATATACATTTTTTTATGAACCTATATTGATTTTTAATCCCAAGAATCGATTATTTCAATTTATGCTGGTTTCAGGTGTTGAATGAACAGAACATTGTAGCACATCTCCCATCGAATAAATCGCAATAAGCTTTTGTGCTTTGTCACTTTTGATAGGAAACAAATTCTGAGATTTCTGTTTATTTTATTATGAAATTCAAACAAAAAAAAAAATACCGTTTTGGCGCTTTTTAATGTGTTGTGACTTGTGACAGATCGTTGTTGCCACCTCAAGCGAAGTACCTTTGTGAAGCGCACGTGAAGCGATAATCTCTCCAGCTTTACTATTAGTTAGGCCCACATCACGAAATAAACATGAATGAGCATCAGAAGGTATGTTGAAATATTCAGTACAAGTTAACGAAATATCATTTTTGTAATCACACAATCAATGTCGCTGAAAGACGTCAATAAGCTTGTAAACAGTGTCACGTACTATTACTGTACATTTACCTCAGAAAAACCATTCAGTGAACACAAATTCATTAGTCAGCTAGAAATATGAACTCTAGAGAGGAGCATTTTGTTAAATATATGCAGCATATTACATATTCATTATATTTTTTACTGTTCTTCAAAATGTTATGTGTTTGAATAAATCTGTCAAGTTTTTTATGACAGCCACCATTTCAATGTTTATATTAATAAAAAAAAACTGAATTGGAGTAGAAACATAATTATGTAATTAAGTTTTATGTAATATGTAATTATAAAGTATTATAACTTTATTATTATAAAAACTTCAAATCAGTTCATTTTAACCTTCAATATAGTAATGTAATACCAACTGACTATGCAACCTAGATAATTATGCTATTTTGTTATTTCTTGCCTTGCCCACCAGAATCTCCACCAATTTTAGAGCTCCAACTTTAAAATGCCGTTTTAACCCCTGAATTTACCCATCTCTGCACTGTGGGCTTCACAGACTGATGGGAAATGTGTACATCCTTGGTTTACGCACTTGTTTGCAAAAAGACAGTAAGGAAAAGGAAAGCGTTAAAAGAGATTCGTTGAAGACTATCAAATGTTGGAGATGTCTCTGTGTGGATTTATGTTCAGCGTGCTTCAGGACATATCCTCTAGTCTAGTCTTTTGTTTTTACTTTGTCATCAAAGAGCATGATATTCCATTCCTTTTAAAATTTAGCCTGGAGTTCACTTTTCTCTATTTTTATTTCCCTCTGTAGGTGTATCAGATTCCATGCAGAGCAGTTTGGACCTATAAGGGGATGTTTAAAGAATAAACGCCAAGGTGCGGCAATGCAGTTATTTCTAGAAAGATGAAAGGCGTGCGGTTATCAAAGATCTTTATCCTTCCTGCTGCTTGAAATGAGCCTGACGAACAACTGTATTCTAAAATTACACAGTGATAAATGACTGTACATGGATATTTTGTAATATATTGATAATTAAAAATTCTTCCTCTTGTCCCGGCTAACTAACTATAAAATATTTGTAGTTTGATTTCCCTTACATATGTTCATATTAAAATATTACTACGTTTGAGCCAGACAATGAAATTTAAAGGGCCCCTATAATGGATTTTTGTAACATAGATCTAAGTGAATGAAAACATCCTGAAAATTTTTAAATATGAAAGTGCACCGTATATTAAGTTATTGTCTTTTAAAAGTAAGATTCGACTCTGAGTCAAAAGCCGTTTCGTTGTGACGTCAAGACGAAACATTAGCATATTGCCGCCCACTTATTGCGTGTGCAGACACCAGGGAAAACTTGATCCTCAAACCTGCAGCTGATTCCTGTGGAGACTGGATAGCATCATGTCGAGAAGATGCTGTGCTCTACAATGTGAAGGTAAAGCCAGTTTTTTTTCACTGCCCAAGGACGTGCATGTGAATAATCAATGGTTAAAATTCATCTTTACCACAGCAGTATAATCCTAAACTTTTGCTGTGTTCCCTTTATTTTACTGACGACTGCTTCTCATATCTCGGAGTTCAATGCAGGATTTGCAAACCGCTTGCTCCTGAAAGATGGTGTTCAAAATAGTTAGTTTTGAGTTTTGTATTGTGTAACGTTTGGTCTCCTGCTAACTGGTTAACTCGCATTATTAATACTTCCTGTTTGACAACAGTCACTATTGTTCAAAATCCATTTGGTGGCACTCAGTTCACCCAAATAAAATCAAAGTAAATAAATTGTATATATATATATATATATATATATCCTCTGTTGTGTTCCACAGAAGAACGAAAGTCATACAGGTTTGGAACAACATGAGGGTTAGTAAATGATGACAGAATTTACTTTTTTGGGTGAACTGGCAATTTAAAATCACAAATCACGCATTTTCTTAAGCAAATTGTATGTTGAGATATAATTTTTTTAAATTTGTGTCACAGCTGAGGTGACGTAGTTAGCCAGCGGTGACAACAGAGAAGAAAACCTGGCATGCATCCTAACTTTGCTGTGTACCTAGGGAATATAGCAGTGTTTGTCTCAGGCACAGTTTTATTAGAATAATTATATCTGTCATGTCAGAAAGTGTTGTGGAAGAAAAAAAAAAACCCTCAGTGGATTACATGAGCCTTTCCCGGCGTGACCTGAACTGAGTTCATTTATTTAATTCTCTCATCTAGATTGATTGGCCTCAGTGCGCACAAACAAGTGATGAGGATTCAACTGGACATTTGTGAAATTCTGGGACAGAAAGCGTTTCTTGCGTGTCCGTGTACTCGGCAAGGGGAGATGGGCCCTGCAGGCTTTGAAACATGAGGCTTCAGAGATAACATTTCACATCCAATAGCGCTGCCTAACTATGCAGCACACATGAAATAAACCCTCGATCTCCGTTTTGGCTTTCATTTTCAGCATTTAATGTCGACAGACTCTTGAAAATGGGCTGAGAATGGATTTAAAAGTGCACATTCCAGATCCTTTTTTTCCCTTTCATTGGACGCACCTTTAATTTGATGCACATTCCTACACGCACAGAGATGTTTTTATTTATAAACCATACTGAATTCTGAACATAACACTTGAAACTTACAGTTTCCTGCAGGACTTGTTTTTCTAGCTAAATCACAACAAAAAAGACAAAACACTGAATACATGTAGTCGGAGCCGTTGTCAAGTCAGATAAACAGTAACATAAAAAAGTTTCTGAATTAAAAACCTAAAATAAATAATTTTATAAAATAGTTAATAAATAAAACATTTATAAAGTCATTTTTCCCCTCAAATTGTTGTGCTAATTTATGTTAAATATTTTTTTTCTATAAAATTAGAAAACTGAAAAAGCATTTTTCTAGTGTTCTCAGACTTTTTGTAGTACCTCATGTGAGTTTGGTGTTAATTTGTATTGCGCCTCTTTTTGTTACCAATGAATTTGTAATTTTACAATGTTTTATAATCCTTTTGTAGTTTGTAAAATCACCATTGGATTATTTCTACTTTTATTTTATACGTTTTGTGGAAAATGTACTTACTTCTTCGACTCGCACATAGTTTTATTAGTATTATTTCATTATGATAAGCCTAAGGTAAGACCAGGTGTTTTGTTCCGATTTGTTTTTCCACAGATCAAATGGAAAAATGCCATACTCTTGTAAGAACCTATAAATATATATCTGTGATTTTTGCCAGATCAAGCCTTAAAACATGGTTTTATTGCAGAATCTTGTTGTTGAGAGACATAGCTTCTAGTTTACGTTTCAGTTAATAATAGTTCTGCGCTCACAGCTGTGACACAAATTAGCACTTTGGGCAAAAGATCAGTTGGCTCAGTTTTCGTAAGGACCAGTGTAACGCATGAGAGGCAGAAACACACAAACACGTGTACAATTTTAAGGCAGGGCGTGCATGTTTATGACCACGTATTGGGAGATGGATCTCTTGTTCTCGCTGTTGTTGGTCACACAGTGAATAATTGGCAAAGGGTGTTAGGGGTGTTACTCCACACTGTTCACTGTGAACTCGTTTCCTGCAAAGGCCAACAGGCGTTGAGAGAGAGAGAGAGAGAGAGAGAGAGAGAGAGAGAGAGAGAGAGAGAGAGAGAGAGAGAGAGAGAGAGAGAGAGAGAGAGAGAGAGAGAGAGAGAGAGAGAGAGAGAGAGAGAGAGAGAGAGAGAGAGAGAGAGAGAGAGAAGACAGATCCGTGCTCATCCAGGTCATCGCTGCCACTGTTCCCATGAGGGCCACACATAAGATATCAATTAGCCAATCAGGTCCATGCCAGGAGCATTTTGCTCAGAGATTTGTTGGGAGAGTGAAATGGATGTTGAGGCTCAGGGCTGTGATAACAGCACTAGCACAACTGGAGGACAACAGTTCAAACCAGTGGAATTCCCTCTTTACTGAGTGAAGTTTTAGCATATTGTTACCACGTTCTTTCAGACTGAACTGCTAGTTTAGTTTAAAGGATTAGTTCACATAAAAATGACAATTCTGTCATCATTTACTTTACCCTACGGTCGTTTTAAAACCCCATATGACTTTCTTTTGTTTCTGTGTAACAACATTTTTGTTTTAACTTAAACCGGGTTTCAAGCTTTCAAAAGCATCAAAATGTATCATATAACTGGTCCATTTGACTCGTGCCCTATATTCCGGTAACACTTTAGAATACGGTTCCTTCGTTAATGAATAACTACACAAGAACCAATGAGTAACACAATATTAACAATCTAGTAACTATTATTAACTAACAAGAAACTCTGATTAACGAACTAGTAAGTAATAGCGCACAGATGAAAGTGGTAGTTCACTATTAACTAATCAATAACTACTATTTTTTTAATGCTTCCCAGAGAACTACTGAAAAAGTTTATTAACAATCTAGTAACTACTATTAACTAAAAAGAAACTCTGATTATCAAATTAGGAAGTAATAGTGCACAGATGAAAGTCATACTTCATACTTTTATGGGAATTACTAATTATTTGGATCCGTATTCTAAAGTGAAGATCATGGGAACTAACTAGTAATGACTCAAGTGTTACTACATGATCTAGTCATGATTTGTGCAACCAAACACAAAAGTAATTTCAAGCGTTTGAGATTTTTGGTGAACTTTAGTATACTTTTAGAAAATTTCTTTAGAAGTATAGTAACACTTGAGTCATTACTAGTTAGTTACCATGATCTTCACTTTAGAATACGGATCCAAATAATTAGTAATTCCCATAGAACTATGTAGTAACACTTGAGTCATTACTAGTTTGTTCCCATGATTCTTACAGGAGTTACTAATGAAAAGCCAATAAAGTGTAGAATCTTCTCACTCACAAGACACACACACACACACACACACACACACACACACACACACACACACACACACACACACACACACACACACACACACACACACACACACACACACACACATATGTATGTATATATATATATATACTGTATATATATATATATATATATATATGCTAGGAGACATACATAAAAACTAATTTTTTTGTGAGGTAAGTTAAATAATAAATTCAATCTATATGGTACTTGGATGGCTGATGACTCAATATGTTCCAGTCGTCACCGTGACTCTAGTGATTCAATGCCAGTCCAAAGGAATGCCAGAAAATTGGCCACAGGAGAAGTAAGGTCCCGAGTCCTGACAACTGCATTTAAAAATCCATTTCTTTAAAATTATTCAGTTGATAAATGGACAGCATAGGCCAATTATTAACAGCTTACATATTGATAATTTAAACAACCTTGTGTATTCGTTTACGGTAGCAGTTCAAATGTTCATGTAGTGCTAGTCATTTATCCTGCGTTGGTTATTGATTAGTTTTGTATGAATTATGAAAATTTTCAGTAGTTCTCTGGGAAGCATAAAAGAATATAGTAGTTATTGAAGTACCACTTTCATTTGTGCGCTATTACTTCCTAATTCGTTAATCAGAGTTTCTTTTTAGTTAATAATAGTTACTAGATTGTTAATATTGTGTTACTCATTGGTTCTTGTGTAGTTATTCATTAACGAAGGAACCGTATTCTAAAGTGTTACCTATATTCCAAGTGTTCCGAAGTTATTTGATAGATTTTTGGAGGAAAAATGCATAATTTAAGTTGTTTTTCTCTAATAATGTTGACAAGAATTATGAGCTTTGCTTATAGCACGTTCATGAAAGTAGCTAATTTGTGAACAAATTGTTTTGTTGAATCAAAATGTTTCAATGAATCATTTAATGAATCAAGTTGTCTAGTTCAACTCAGCTCTGGATTAAAGTCACCATGAAATCAAAATTGACAATTCTTTTTTTTAATGGAATTTTGCAATATTCATTATAAATTATTTATCCATGCACATTATTATTTTATTCATGTGCCCTTGTAATCTTTAATCGAAATTTCCCCTCCCACTTGCAGTTGGTTCTCTTCTCTTCTCCGATGATGTGTTTTTGTGTGCGAGGGCGGGACGACCTGTCACTCAAATGAGATCACAGCAGTAGCAAACCACAATGATCCAATCCTCACAATAGGGAAGAAAAGACTATCGCAACTTACGTTTAATGGCAATTTTAAGATTATCAGTGAATAATAACTTAAATTTCATTATTTTCATCACACAAAGCTGTCATACAACTTCTAAAGACTTATTATATTGAATATTATATTGAAAAGAGTTGTAAGGATATTTTTTAGAAATTCACCTTTTGTGTTCCATTTAAAAAAGAAAATCATACCGGTTTGGATCGGTGCGAGTAAATAATGAGAATTTTATTTTCATTTTTGGTTAAACTGTCCCTTTAAAAGTGTGTATGAGAGTAACTGTACTACATTAGATGAGTTATGACCAGAACTTCAAAGCCACTTGATTTACTGGATCGTTTCTGTCATGATTTAACCCCAGGATTGTTTCAGATGTAACTTCCAGAAATGTAATGATTTATATGGTGACCTCAATTACAATCAGTTGTATGAGTTGCCAGAAAAGTTTTTATGTTTTTTTTTTTAAAGTCAGATCCTAACATCATGAATTCATTAAAAAAATGTGATATTGATATTCTATTTTTAATCAAAAAGCAAAGAAAGGAATGCAGCTATAATCAAAGTGACGCCATTTAGCTCCTCTCTGCTAAGTTAATGGAATCTTCCTAATGTTTACTGGGACGCATCAATCATGCAAAAATCTATTGTAGCATTAGCCTTGAAAGAACAGTAATAATAAAAACGTTATAATGGCCTCAGCTTCCTTACTATAAATCATGCTGTGTGTGTTTGTGCGTGCTTGTTTTTATATGTGTGTGAATTGGGTATTGAGGGGTATTAACTTCGTAAAATATGCCATTTCAGTCTTTTCACTCCATTGAGGGCTCAAAGGATATTGATATGATATTGACCAATGCTCGTTGTTTGCGGCTCATGTTTCTTTTTAACCTTTTGTGTCAGTTGAGCGGAGTGTATGACAGCGTGTATTTCTGTTTGACTGCATCGGTTCCGGCACCTTTTGGCCGTGACTCACGGCGTGTTTCTGCTCGATAGCCACTCAACATTGTGTTGTAAATCAACTGCAAATGCATAAAAACCGCGTCAAGAGGGAGATTTACTGTAACACTGAAAATCCTTTTAAACAAATATTAAAATAAGGCAAAAAGCTGTCTGAAAGTCGTTTAAGAGGTCATTGCACCTCAGTTTAGAGGCGTTCGGTGAGAGCTGACAATGCATGTGAATTTACATTGGTATTAGCATTTGATTGATGACACGATGCATGCATGCGGCTTTCATTAAGTGAATGGGGGGATGGGTGTCTGCAACATATAGAGCCAACAGAAGTCATTCTTAGCAGTTTGACAAGGGGCAAATTCACTTTTCAACGCAAAAACCTGCGTCCTATTTGCCATCCAGCCATAATACGGTTTACGCTGCTATAACGTTCCGCATTGCATATTTAAGTCATCTTCCTTAAGCTAACATCCCGAACTGGCCTGCAAAATGACGAATTGCGGTGTGCAAATTGTGTTCAGCACTCATTTTTGGTTGTGTTTGTGCCGTTACCTCATTTGCATAATTCTTTGAATGAATTAAAGGTTAAAACAATGCATACAGCGCATGCAAATAAACAATGTCATCAGGAGGCAGAGTAGTGATAGACAGCACAATTGGGATCCGTGGCCTAGTGGTTAGCGCAAGCGTAACGCGTTTAGCCGTGGCGCTCATGCAGGTGATGCAGGTTTGATTCCCTAACTGTGATGCATTACATGGAATATCTTAGTATATGACAGATTCTTTTAATGAATAATAATGTGTACTTATATGAGCTCACACACAATGCTGTATAGGTTAAGGATAAGCGTGCTGACCCATGAGAGGGCCGTCTGTTGTCTGCAGGGACACTCGGCGAGCCTTGTATCCACTTCACAGCGGCGAGAGCCTGAGAAAACCTCTCCATTACACAGCTAAAAGCTAAGCGCTAAGCGCTGCTCCCACACAGTGGGAGGAGAAGATAATACTCTGAAAGTCAGGGGAGAAAAAAACTGAAATTAACCCGCTGAAATTAATAAAGCTTTTTAGTCAGCATAATAAGTCATTTTGAACTCAACTGAAGAGAGCAACAAAACAAATAATATTTTGGGGAAAGAATACATGTATTTTAATGCCTTCAAGCAAAACTAATTAAAGACGACACCTCATTTACATAAATAAGCATTATAATTTGCATGGAGGCACCGGGGAATATGTGCAGAAAAGAAAGCAATATTTTGCACTCTGCTAATTTCATTTTATTTAGGATTTAAGCTTAATAAAGATTCATTTTGGAGGGGAAGGGAATAATCAAAGGGGGGGGGGGGGGGGGGGGGGGGGTGTGTGTGAACTATCTCCAAAGATGCAGCAGCCCTTTATTCAAAGGGGCCTTTCAGAGTCAGCAGAAGACTCCTAATCAGGAGTGGCACTTCCTGGCTCCACTCCAGCACCAACTCCTTGAAAGGTACAAAATTTTAGAGCCCAATTTATTAGTATGCAGTTCCGGCATCGGTGGCTGAATTAATGGCGCTGACTGATAATGACTGTAATCGTGGCACAAATGGGGTGTTGAAATAGCAAACAACGGCCACAAGGCATGTAATGGAGCTTTTATTAATTACTCAAGCCCAGGCTCCTGCTATAGCTCCAGGATTTACAGTGGCACTGCCAGCCGGTGGGCAAAGGTGGGCCAGGTGGAATCCTGCGGTGACCGGATCAGAGCCTGTTTGGGAGTGTGGGGTAGGGAAGGGCGTTTTCACTCGCTCATGCTCACTTTTAAAATGTTTTTTAATGCAGGACAGATTCTGCTGGATGAAGGAGATCACAGCTACATTGATATGGTGCTTTTGAGCAGCAATCATGCTTATATCCCTGGGCTTGGTAATATGAGCAAGTAAGAGATGAGTGTGTGCATATGTATGAAAGTAAAGTTTAACGTCTGATTCATTGATTCTTTTCCCAATTTTATTTACTATTTTGAATTTTGTATATTATTAAAGACTATATATATATATATATATATATATATATATATATACTTTTGACTTATACATTTTGAAACCATTTTTTTTATTTGAGGTCGAAAACGTATTTGCAATAATTATAAAACTATTTAAGAATTGATTTTGTCGTTCGACTGAATTATTCTTTCATGTTTTCTGACATTCATTTGAACTGGTGCACCATTTCTGGCCCATGTATATATTTAATGTGTTTCCTAGACTGAATTCTATATTTGCTGGTACTTTGGGTGTAACTTCTTCCCATGGAATTTTGGCTTTAGTTTCCTTGAATAAATAGGTAGAGATGGATTTGAAGTACACAGTGAGTCACAAGTTTCCCAATGATACCAGGATTAGCTGACGATCATCTTTATTTTACACAATACAGTATGACCCAAATAAAATGGTACATATTATATAGATGAGCTGGAGAGTAGATGCAAACGTTTAGAAACCCGTCGCTGAAGAGTGGAGAAAAAGAGCTAAGTGTTGCAGAACCCCAGTCACTTATGAGATGTCCTAATATTTTAGCCTCATTGTTCTCAGCAGTAAAAGCTTGCATTGTAAGCCGGTAGGCGAGACTGTTCAAACGTCAACCCATCAGCAAGAGAGGGTTGATTAAAAAAGCTCTTTATTACCCACCGATTCCTTAATGGAGGATAGACTTTAAAAATGGAGGAAACAATTAGAGTTTTACTGCTTTGTGGGCACTACTGATTTCTATAAATCAAACCAAGGGTGTAAATTTCCCAATAAAATACAGCGGCACTCCTCGCATGCGTAATCAACAAGTCCACAAACACATTCACACCCATTCTGGGCACATTTGTCTTTCTGGGTAAAATGTTTGAAACATCTACAAAACTTTAAAATGCACTTTCTACAAATAGGGTACAAAATACATGCTCACACACAAAAAAAAAACTATAAGGTTGATTGTCATCACCAGTGGGTCATATTGTTGCTTATATTGCCTGTTTTATTATCTATTCATTTTTAGATGAGTTTTGCCTTTTTTTGCAACACTTTTACCAAAGTTTGGGACATAATTTAATGCAATTTAAAAACTTTGTGTCGATTACCTGTGTCGATAACATTAACATCCAAATAAATTTGTTTTAATGTTTTAAAATAAAAACAATTAAGAATATTCAATGAATACAAAAAAATTCATTAAAAGACAATAATTAAATATAAATAAAAATCACAGAGTTGCATGTTTGAGATTGTCAAATGCAGTCAACACTATAATTTGAGTACAAATAACTAATTTTGCCTTTCATGCTATAGGGAAGGTCCAAGTGATGTTACTTGTTATTTTCATTTTAAGGAGAGTTACAAAGAAAAAACATCCTGTAATGATTGCGTGCAAACAACATAGCGTTATATGGCATTTTTGGTCATTAAAATGAGTTAATAATTACATAAAACAGCTGTTCAGTGGTTTATGCCAATGTTGTATTATCTTAATTTTCAGGCTAGGCAAATTTTATGTTGGATAATAGTTTATCAAACTTGGGATTTGTGCTTCTAATGCTTTAAAATGCTTTAAAAACCAAAGACCAAATTGTAAGCCTTCTGTGGAAACTGTCGTAACTTGTTTATGTAGTTTGTTTGTTAGGCTCTTGGTCAGGATTACACGCTAATTAGTTTTACCACTTGGGTAGCTTGTAAAACACTCGTTGGTAATTTGTTGTAGAGTGAAAAATGTGAATATTTTTGTTGAAAAAAACAGAGATATTCATCTTTTTTGTGTTCCCTCTTTCTCTTCTTCTCCCTCCCAACCCCCTCCATGTAGCACCAAAAGCACATACACCCACACAGACTCACTACAAAGAGAGCAGCTGGGTTTTATTCCAGAGAATAAAAGCAATAATGGTTGGAAGCCTTTGAAATCATTAATAGATAAAAAGAATGAATGATCACGTTACATCTGGAGCAAGAATAAAAGCTTGATCCCTTCTCCCCTCAGATCCACTGTTCAGAGACGATTTAGTTGAAACCAACTTGTTTGTTGTGTTGTGATGTTCGATGGGTATGAATAACTCAATCAACATTGGAAAATTTCATAAAATGTTTGACGTCAAAAAAGATTTGAAGTCAGGGAGGTACCAGGTCTTAAAAGTGTGGTTTGGGGAAAAATCCAGCTCTTCTAGTTCATACTACGACTTGAATGCTTGTGACCTAACCCTGAGTTTTGGAAATGTTGTTGCGGTGTTTTATAGAAAGACAAGGAAATGGAGGGAAATTTTATGTAACAGTTCTTTTTATGTCAGCACTTCTGTACCAGTGTGTTTAAACCTGCATTTCTCTCTTTCCGCAATGTGCCGAAAATTGCACAGGTGGAGACAGGTGGTGTATTGTTAGGAAAATTATTAATTTGGATTTGATAATGAAAAGTTGGCATGTTACATATTCCCTCCCTGTATTGCTGTGATTAAGCCATGCAGCTGTAGTCACAGGTTGTTATTTGCGTGCATAGATCAGCAGATATCCCAAAAAATTCATTCTTTCATTTTGAGAGATGAACAGACTCTGTCATTAACTTTCGTTATTCCTGACGCAGTATCTTATCGCTCTTATCAGAGGGTGTGCTATGTTTTCTAACCCTTTCCTTATTGAAATAAAAATGCCAGTATTTGGTTGTTTTTTTGCCACTCCTTTTCAGTAACCTCTGTTAAGAATAAACATTGTTTCATTGAACAGTGAAAAACCTAGATAAGGTTTTCCTGTCTAACAGGTGACCACGGATCTAAACATGACAGTTACCTGGCAATGCAAACATACACACTTTATTCCTTTCATATGCCAGGGCCTTCATATACCTCAAAGTTTATATCACAATATGTACTTTACCCCCCCCCCCCCCATCTGTAGATAAATATCCAGATCACTGAAATGACAGAATTTATTCAGCGTAAATCTCTGTGAATCATACTTACAGTAACAAGCATATGCGTGAATAAATCATCGTTCATTATTTAATATCGAGGCATCAGTAAGAACGATAGGTTTCTCTTGTGCCTTTTTGGGTGTGTGCTTTCTTCTTTTCTTTTCTTTTTTTGTTTTGTTTGTGAGATCATGCTTCAAAAATGTAGTGAAAAACATTTCGTGTCACGACAGGTCATCCCGTCTTCAAGCATTATGAACTGAATATTTTATGTCAAACATTGCACTCTTAAAACATGCAATATTCCTTCCTGTTGTGTCACTGTTAGTTTTTTTTTCTTGTTTCTGCTTTCAAGGATTTACAGGAATAAGAATTAAACGTTTTCTTTTGACAAAACATGCTAATTGTGTTATTAAATGCGGACATTAGTAAGCTCTTCCTTTTTTAAAGGAAGTTAAAAATCAATATTCAACACTTTTAAGTGTGGGTCGGTAAGATTGTTTTATACGTTTTTGAAAAAGTTTCTCATGCTCACCAAGGCTGCAGTGTACAGTACTAAAAAAAAAATTATGATATATTTTAAAATGTAATTTATTCCTTTGATGGCAAAGGTGAATTTTCAGCATCATTACTGCAGTCTTCAGTGTCACATGATCCTTCAGAAATCATTCTAAGATTTAATGCTCAAGAAACATTTTTTATTATTATACATATTGAAAACAGTTGTGATACTTAAAACTGTGATATATACAGTTCAAAAGAACAGCATTTTTGGTAATATTATAAATGTCTTTACTGTTGCTTTTGATCAAGTTAATGCATCTTTGCTAAAAAAAAAAAAAAAAAAAAATTTTTACCGACCCCAAACTTTTTAACTGTAATGTACGTCATTGCATTATGCTCAATCATTTTTTTTTTCCAGGCAGAAATTTGAGAGGGAGAAATACATCAATAATGTTATATCATGTAATATTTATATGTGTCAGTAGGACGTTTGACGTAATACTATTGATTTGACAGTATGTGAGTACAGTAGGTTTAGTATGCATAATATTTGTCTGTGCTTGAGGTCCTCCTGTTAAATTTGTACAAGCATGTATTTGTGGGTTAAATGTTTCGGAGTCTACATTTACCTCAGACGCCAGGATCAGGAGATTATATAGAGACTATAATCTATCCACCCTTTCCTGGCACTCTAAATCAAGTTCATTCTCTATTCGGGCTCTCTTCCAAGATGGTTTTAGAAAGGAATGATTTGAGGACCCAACTAATCAACCTCTTCAGTCTGTAAGACCAAAAGTCTTTATAATGATGTCATTCTTCAACGGTCACATGGACCTTGTAAATAGTTGCCGATAGGACATTTGAATGTTAATATGCAATCAGTTGATAATATAAAAAAAAACATAATGTCATCAGTAGTGCTCTTATCATTCAGGCTGAAGTCCGTTTTGACTTTGTTCCTGTGTGATCCGAGGCGTAGTGAAGGCCCCATCCACTGTATACATCACAATAAGCTAATTAGCAATATAATTAGCATTGTAATTACCAGCTGCAATAATTACTTTTATTTATTATGTTTTTAGGGTATTTATCTGGTATAAAAAAGAAATCGTCTAGTTATTAGTCTGTTCTTTAATTTGGAATTTAAAGCCTTTGATTCTGTTGTTTTCAACCCTTATCTAGGCTTATTAAAGTGCATCAGTATTATAAAAATAACTCATTGTATATGGTATGTGATATCAGGGTTATATTGATAAGTGTATGAAGACAGAAAGAACCTGGGAAAAAAAGGTATTTAATATGTGAGATGCCAAAATAAATCTATTTATTATAAAATATTTACAGTATTTCCATTTTATCCCTCACACTCAAGAAAACAGTTTTTCAGAGACTGCACACACTCCCCTTGTGTTTTACCCACAAACCCTTGTTTCTCTTGAAAGGATAGCATGCGTAAAATACACAATCTAATAAGAGCCCAAGATGGATGATAATGCCTTTTTATTAACTTACGGAGTGGTTTGTTTGGGCAAATTGAACGTCGTATTTTTCTCTCTAAATATCTAATTGGAGCTTTGACAGGTTTTACAATGAAATGAAAGTAGTTATTGTGCTGGGGAAACAGTGGTGTTTATAAAATTCTGTGAGCGATACAAGTCACTGACAGTACTGGTATAAAAAGCTGTATTAAAAACCGTCACACAAACTGAATGTTGATTTGTGTAAGTGGCAAAGGGGAGGCGTTTTTTAAAAGTTCATCAAAATCTTTGTTTGCATTTGGTTTATGGTTTGGTAGTAAAATATGTACCCATTACTTTTTTTCTGTGTCCTTACAGGCTTCAGCAGACAGCTATGTAAGAGTCTGGTGTGAACGTGCAAGCTGAGTTTTGGCAAGTAGACAGTGACCTACAGGACCGAGTCGAACTGGAGCACTCAATAAATGTCTAAGGTCAGTGTCACGATGTACCATAATGCATAGTTTTCCGCTCCATTTCTCCTTTTTTGACATATTTTTGAGTGTAGACTTGTATCTGTAGTTTGTTTTGTATTAAGAAAGAATTGTGCCGGCTGGTGTTGCCATTTGTTTTTCATGCAACTTATGCTGTTAAATAATGTCTTGATTTTTAAATGTATGGCTTGACACTGTACCAGCACAAATAGCGGCTAGCTAAGCTGGATTGCAGGTGATTAGTCAATAGGAAGCGGGTTTTGGAACTGAAGTACATCATGTTAAGTAGCGTACCTTCATTCGCCTTACTGTATTTTGTCAGTGAAGCAGATGAAGACAAGACTATGTTTGCAATGGGATCGGTTGGCCCAAAGCGTTAATGCTAACCACAGCTTATGTGATAGCAGTGACTCTAAGCAATATTGAAGTCACACCTCTGGTTCACGAAACAACTTAATTGAGTCACACACACGGAGAAGACCAGCCATGTCATAATACCCAGAGGCCTTGATTAATTAAGCCCTAAAAGCCCAGGAGCGTTCAATGTTCACCAGGTGCTTGTTCATCTGCCACTAGTTCTGCTTCTCACACCATAAATACAATTCTGAGACATAAATGCAACTTTATATGGTAAGAACACATGTAGGAACTGGCGTGAATCATCCGAGCTTGAATATATGTCGACTCTTTGCAGTTTTTAAATTCATTTGTATTCAATTAAGTTGCTTTAGTGATAGTTTTTGTCTTTTGGTTAAAATTTTCTTTCGATTTAGTCAATTTAGTTAACGAAAATTTTTCTTGTTGTGAAAAGCTGCGTTCCTGAAATAATATTATACTGAGTATACTAATGTAATATCCATTTTGGTCCCACTTTATATTAAGTGGCTTAAAGTACTATGTACTTACATTGAAATTAATAATTTGATACAATGGACTTATTGTGTAAAAACATGTTTTTACATTGTACTTATATTTTGAAAATACCTGCATGTAATTACAGCTGTAATTAATTTATGTAATTACATTTGTAATTACACAGTTGACCTTTCCCTTACACCTTAACCCACCCTTAAACCGACCCATACCACCACACCTGACCCTAACCTTACCAGTATCACATCTCAATAGCAGCAAAAGTGTTTTACAATACAACCTGAACACAATAAGTTCACTGTACTTATTTTTCGATGCAAGTACATAGTACTTAAAGCCACTTAATATAAAGTGGGACCTTTATTTTAGTTTATTTATTCATTGTTTGTGTTTTATTTTGTTGTGGAAAGATATTTATAGCGTGAAGATTTGCACATTCTTACTAGCATTTAGCTTGGTTCAAGTTCACTTTTGTGATTTTGTTGTAATAATACTGTGTGTTTATGTTATATATATTTGATTAATCTCATTTGTATAGGCTGCGACTGGTTGACTTAATTTGCCCACTTGCAAAGCATTTCATTAAACCATTATTGAAAGTGACTGGATTATTTGAAGCCATCATATTCTAGCAACTGTCAACATTGTTAATATCTTTTTTTATATATATACATTTTCATTATTGGTGTTTTAATTAAAATAATTAAATTTTTATCATGATGTGCACTTCTTGGTCTCGCCATTGTTGATGAATTAAAACAATAATAATTTGAGAAATTGTTGATTTTGTTAACAACAACGAGGCCAAAAAATATACATCATGACAATAATGAAAGGATTCGAATTAGAATACACTGTTGATGAAAATATGCTGAGAAAAAAAAAGCGCAAGACACTAAAGTTTTTTAAAGAGGACAAATCTAGAAAGAACCTGATTGTTTCAATTAATTCAATAATAGTCAATATCTGGGATTCAGATACATGAGCTGAAGCGGAACAATGGATGAATCTGAAACGATTCATTAACGAACATTTTAGTCAGTCATTTTGTTAATGAGATTAGCATGCAGGAGAAAAAAAAGCATACAATGACTTTATTTGACAGTTTTTATCTCCTTCTGGGCATCTCACTGGTCCGGCAGGTGTTGTTCTCCTTAACTAGCCATTGAGGAGTCATCACCTAAACCAGTGCTTACAGCCTCCCAATTCCCTCTAATCCAAAACAAGCAGATTTAGCCAGCTCTCTAGACCGCTCTCCACAAAACAAACACACCGGCCCCCTGCAGACTGCACCGATGCCCTCCTCCCTCCCTTCGCACCCCTACTGCTCGATGCTCGGTTAGCCAGGCTAAGTGAATAGTGAGAGGCAGGTCTCCATGGGTAACGGCTACCATGGAGGCACCTGGCAGGAGAGTGAGAAGGATGCTGCGAGAGCCAGCAGGCACGCACAGATGAGCGGGGAGATTTAGGGGCCGCGTTCTGCCGTCTTTATCCCGCTCCCCTGCCGTGAAAGGGGTGGTCACCCCCGCCAGAGGGTACGTCTGCCAAGAACTGAAGAATGTTAGCCCTGCGGCCCTGTGAGTGAGAATGAGCAGAAAATTGAAGTTAACAAGGATGCCGTATGCTAAGTGGTGACGAGAGTCCCCCAAGCTTTCCGTTAGGGCCCCGGTCCAGCTTCCATTCTCCTCTTAGAGCTGCTGCCAGCATCCATTGGCTCTGACTGCAGGCTGGAGGTGACCAGTATTATGCGTCTGTAGGCAAATTAAGACATCATGATCTCCAAGCTACAAGACTCCTGTGATGCATACTAATACATTTGTGTATTAGTTTTAGCATTTGAGAAATTTATATTTTGGTATATTTTATGTCTTTGTCTCTGCTGCCTTTGATTCTTTAGCGCCACAGCAAAAGACTTTACAGCAAAAAAAGTTGCTACATGTACTTACTAGAGTAATAACAGTAATTATGCAGAATTACAAGTAACTTACCCTAAACCAAACCCCTAACCGTAACTCTGTTGTAAGTACATGTAGTTAATTAATATTACTCAGTACTTATGAGTAATGCAACTACGTCACCTTTAGGTAAAGTATAACCAAAATTATATTTTGTCTGATTTGTGAATGTGAGTTTGCAGTCTGTTTTGGATGTGAGGCAAAAAAAATAACCATGTACTGATAAGTAATGGCAAGGCACAATACGACCGATGTAGTCCGATTCATGAATGAATCAACCCTTTTTAGGGAATGAAAAACCTTCAGTATGACCAATGTTAGCTGATTCACAAACAAATAATTCTTTTTAGTTCTTTTTAGTGATTTAAAAACATATGGTACAGCCAATGTAGTCCGATTTGATTTAGCAAATGTCTCTTATGAACCAGTTCTTTTTAATGAATCAAAACAATAAGCGTGACCAGTGTAGACTGATTCAGGACCAAATGAACTCTTATGAACCAGTTCTTTTTAGTGAATCAAAACATACAGCGTGGCCAGTGTAGTCTGATTGATGACCAAATGACTCTTATGAATCAGTTCTTTTTAGTGAATCAAAACATACAGCGTGGCCAGTGTAGACTGATTCAGGACCAAATGAACTCTTATGAACCAGTTCTTTTTAGTGAATCAAAACATACAGCGTGGCCAGTGTAGTCTGATTGATGACCAAATGACTCTTATGAATCAGTTGTTTTTAGTGAATCAAAACAATCAGCATGGCCAGTGTAGACTGATTCAGGAAAAAAAGACTCTCATGAACTATTAGGTGTGTTCGGCTTGAAGCGGCACTGCGTAGACTGACCGGCATAACATCAAAGTACTGTGAGAGCAATTAGAGAGCAGACGTATGCTTTTGCTTTTGAATCGTTCTCGCTGTACTTTGGCATCATACACCGATCGGTCTGCTAATTGTTTTTAGTGAATCAAAAACATACGGCACAACCAGTGTGGTCCAATTCCTTAAGCGAATGATTCTTGTAAGCCAGATTTTTTTTTGATGAATAGTTAAAAAACGGTAGCAGAGTAAAGTAGCATTTCTTCCAAATGTAAGCAAAATGGATATTATAGCTAAAATATACCCAAATAAATTGAAATCAATTTTTTTTATAATTTAAATCACAATTGAATCCAATTGAAAACCCAACCCAGTTAATAAAAAAAAAAAATGAAATGCTAAAAAGAAGCATGCTGGTTTCCACACACTTTTTGGTGTAGTTTGACTGTGACAGTGAATAATAGGTAGTGTAAAAGATATCTTTTAATATGGACCAATTGAAGTGCTTTAAAAAAGTATTTTTTTCTACACTTCTTCCAAGCATTGTTCTTTTGTGAACAATTACCTTACTTCTGCACAATGGGCCGATATCCTGTTTTTCGGCCAAGGTTATTGTGCAGGACCACCGTGGTCGCAGTCAGTCACATGCCACGCACGCATCCTTCTGTAGCGGGTCGCCCCACCTCCTCTCCTTTATACTGCAGTGTGCAGCCCAGGGGAGCACTGTGCTCTATGTGTATAATAAGGGTAGCTGATATAATGAAGGTCATTGTAATCAGAGCTAATGTGCCAGGGAGTCGAGACACTTCGGCTTTATTTGAGAGTTAGGCCCAGCACCGCTGGCCTGGGGGGAGGAGGCTGATAGTGTTATCAGAACTAACCTGCCGCTAATAACGACACGCTCCTCTGTTCTTGTCAGCATCGGTCTGAACTTTCACTGATATCTACAGTGTGGAAGTAGGGAAGCGGATTGAGCTACTGAACGCTTCACATCTTACTTAAATCCCCTCCCTAGGTGTTTGAAGGTTCGCTGTTTTCCTCCCTCTGTTTATTTTTAAACAGCAGAAGGAACGTGCCTAGTCTGCTTGATGTGCACTTAAAGGAATAGTTCATCTTGAAATGAAAAATCTCTTATTATTTACTCATTTACTTTAAGTTACAGGGTTCGAAATGGCATGAGGGTGAGTAAATAATTGGAGAATTTTCTTTTTTTAAGAACATTTTAGTTCAGAATGTGAGGAAGCTGAATCTGAACCATGTAGAATAAGCCGTTAAATGAGAGGCTTCTCTCGAAAGTGAGGGTACCTTTGCCCTTTTCACCCTCCTCAATGTTCTAACTGAAGTTAAATGATGGTGTCCCACAGTGTGGTATCATGGTCTGAATGGACCCCTAGGTGAATGATATATGGGATTTCTTTTGTCATTGAAATCTAGGCTGTATAGATATCAGAATGCTCTTTGTGCACTTAACTCATATGCTCTTGAAGTACAAGCCTTTGATCTTATGCAGATATATTTTTATTGAACAATGTACATTTGCATATGTTCTCTTCAGTGCACAGTCATTTTATTGAATTGATCTACACTGTAGAAATGTTTCAGTAACAATTCTTTTACGTAACATAGAAACATGCTTCATGCAGTACTATATAAATTAATAAAAACAGTCTAATATCTTATATAATATTATTCAATCAACCTGACTACATCAGGGTCAGATCAAGTTGAATTGGAACTTTTATACAGAGTACGATTAAACGATTACAAAGGCACAACGCAACTGTGAGTTTTAATGTAGTGTACAGAACTTAAAATAATATATAAAAATATATCAGTTTGATCAAGTTAGTGTTTTTGCGCATTTTTATATTTAATCCAAAATAATAACTAAAGGCAGTAACAATTTTAACAATATACTGTATATTATTTGTAAACTAGTTCAGCTTTTCTTTTTAATAGTTTATATATATATATATATATATATATATATATATATATACTGTAGGCTATATATATATACATATATATACTGTGTATATATATATATATACTGTATATGTATATATATATATACTGTATATGTATATATATATATATACTGTATATATATATATAAATTATATTTAGGCTATTGTTTTTTGTTAATTAATTATTATTATTTTTTTTAAATAAACTGCTTTGTGATGGGACCTGTGCTGGAAGGACAAGCAGAAAAAATCCTTATTGTTGAGCCAGAGCCTTGATTGTATTGAGTTTATTTGATAGCTTTTTGAAATATTAAATGAGCGCTTTACTGTCTACCATTCTTTTACTCCTCAGTGCTCCTACATGAACATCAAACTGTACATTCGCCATGAACTCATGCGTCTTCAAAAAACAGGGGATTTCCTGCTGACAAGCCCCATAAAGAAGGATGAAAAAGAGATTGGCAGAGGCCCTAGTCTTCCACTTTTCATATTTCCCTTTTAAAAAGTGGAGCACTGGTTCTGTGAGAGACATCAAAGGGGGCGAAGGAGGGCCGGGGAGCCTCTATTCACTTTTCCACCTCCATAAAAGCTTCCCATATCTAACCCCTAGTGACTTGCTGGCCCTATCATTCAAATGTCCCAGCGCTCTTTGTGGCTTCCCCAGGACCACAGTGAAATGATCTCTTTTGTTGCGCATCATTAGTTCCATCTGTTGTGAGAGCCTGGCTGTCTGTTCCAGGGGCAGGCCGGCGTGATGGTGGCCGGGGGCGACGCGAAAGGCCCGCGTCCCAGAGACTCGTGTCCCGACCTCGTCGTCCTCCTCCTGGAACATTGATGCTCCCTTTCTCTCCCTCCCTCTCTCCTTCCTCATAGATGACACTCTGTCTGTCACTGCTTACTTATTTATGCGTCTGGAGGAAGGCAAAACATCTTGCATGCATTTTATTAAAACTGGGCATTTTACTACATATATGTGTAATATATTTTAAATTAAGCACCTAAAAGAAAATAAGGATTACAGTGTGTTTTGATGTGTTGATGTGTCGTTTCACTAAGAGATGGGGACAGTTTTACCTTGTATATGATGATGTCATTGGAACAAAAAAATTGTTTTAATAAAACTAACGCAAAATAGAGATTCCATTTAATATTATATATGGCCTCTGGCCACTAAGTTTTTATATGCATGGGGGTATATGAGACGAAAGAGATGAAAAAACAACAACAACTGTTATTCCTCTGAAGCTTGTGGGCGGATGCGAAGTGAAAAGAGATACAAATATTGTTCGTGTTTTCACAACACTGTATTAAAGTGGCTTTGGCTTGTGAATATTCATGAGGATAATGAAGTATCAACATAAAGCTGGACAGCAAAATTGTACTCCAAAGTCAAGAGGCAAACGTCTCAATTATTTGGTACATAACTAAAGGCTTATGCAAATGTGCCGTAAAAACAAAATTAAAACAGCTTTATTCATATTAATGAATTCAACATCTGTTTAATCTAATTTCATGCTGTGTGGAAAAAAAAAGAACTATTTTAGTTCCATAAACTCTGTCCGTTTTGTGTTCGTATAGGTGGTCACCAAAGTCTTCCAGCTTCGGAGTTTTCTTGCATCATGGTGACTGTGATGCACCAAACAGATGTAACATTTTCTCTTGGCAAGGAAATATTTTATTCATGATTTACATGAATGATAAATCTTGTGAAAGTCTTCGTGCTGATGGGCATACGCAATTTAACATCTGTCTTCCTCAGAATAATTAATAGAGCAGCAGAACACTGGGGACTGAGGACTCTTCTTCTTGTTCACTTTCTGTAATTATTGTCAAAAACAAAGCAAGCCTAGATTTGCATCTTGCAGTCAACACTGTTTTCTTGGCTAACAAAACAACTTTTAAAGAAGCAATTTCTAGTCGTACTCAATGTGGAACTTTTGTTTTAACCAACTGTTTTATTCTTCTATTTTTAACCCTCAATTTGTGTTTGAGGTTAATTTAATAACTTGAAAATTACAATTGAAGAATCAGATTTTTACTGATTACTTATTGGTGATTTAAATCAATATTTTAAGGAGGATCTATCCATCCATCTATCCATCCATCCATCCATCCATCCATCCATCCATCCATCCATCCATCCATCCATCCATCCATCCATCCATCCATCCATCCATCCATCCATCCATCCATCCATCCATCCATCCATCCATCCATTCATCCGTCTGTCAATCTATCTATCTGCTGTATATATGAATTATCCCACTTATTCCATGTCAGCGCATTATTACAAGGTATACGGTAAAATTCACTGCTAGGTGTGCATTAGAAGTACAATAAGAAATTCATTTTTTCCATTTATTATTATATGAATTTATTCCGTGAATTATTCCGCTTATACCACGACCATCTACAGTGCTGGTCAGAATTATTTACCCCCTTGGTAAATATGATCAAAGATGGCTGTAGAAAATAAATCTGCATTGTTAATCCTTTTGATATTTTATAAAAAAAAAAAAAGCAAAAATCTAACCTTTCATTGAAGTAAAAGAATTGAAAGTGGATGGAAAATCACATCAACAACTTTTGGATACGCTGCAGACCCCGTTTTAGTTTTAAAACTCCAGGGTTGCGTTTTAGTGTAAACGGACCAAAACGGAGACTTTTGAAAACGAAGGCGTGGCTGCCCACATTACGCTAACAGAACACGACAATAGAGACCAGCCTCGACGACCGTGTAAACAATAACATGGAGACCGAACTCCAAGCTTTGCTGACTTTGTTGTCCTTTTTAGCCGCCATTGTGCAGTTAAACTCAGCATTTTATAATACTGCAGCTGCCTACATGCGCAAAAAGGCCAGCTATTTTTAGAGCAATCCGCAACTGTTAAGACTACGCGTATGCCCAGTCTGCATGAATGGTCATGTGATAAGCGATTCCGGTCGTGTAGTGTGGACAGAGTTTTTTTCTGAAACGCAATGGAAACACCAGTATGGACGAGGATCGTTTTCATTTTAAAACGCTGTGTTAAAACAAAAACTGGGCCTCAGTCTCTGTAGAACAGAAGGATTCAAATAAACCAATGATGGCTTTAACTGTTTTAAGTAATGCGGTTTGTTGAGGCTGATACCACACCCGTTCTCTCTTAACACGGTCCCTGGTGTTTGAACAGGATTGGCTGAGGTCCATCTGGCTGTGAGTTCAGCTCTCTCAGAGCTGTTTGCAGTGACGGGCCTGAGGCTGGTCTCTTTTGAAGTGAGTCGGATCGGGCCGGTCATGTTTTAGCTCACCAGTTTCAGTCCAAGCAGCAAGCCACAGAGGTCATCTGATATGACCTGACCTCATATGTAACACTTTGGTCTAAAAGTGAGCTAATCCTTTCCTGTGGGACCAATGTAGCGTCTGAGCTGAAATAGAGGGAGAGAGAGTGAATCGAAATAAATGATCTGTTCACTGGCTTCAGGACTCGACTCTATTGGATAAGTGACTCTGTTGCTATCGCCCTGAGTGACACCCCATTGCCCGAAAGCCAAAGTGCTGTATTTGTTGGAGCCATTATGAAATAAAAACCTAGAGAAAAAGGGCCACTATTTGGTTTGAATTGATTCCCTGAAAACTCCAGCAGTGAATATGCTTTCATTTTGATGGCATTACCACAGACAAAATGTGTTGTGTCAGTTCCACCTCTCCATTACTTTGTCCATTAGGGTGAAACTGGCTGATTTTATTTCTCACACTCTATTTTCTGTGATAAAATGGAAATTCAAAAGCTTATTAAGTTCTGAGTGACATCTATATCGGGCGTGAACGGGAAAGTAAGTCGACTATATCTAGTTTCAGTTCATTTTTGCTCAATTTCCCTCTCGTGATCAAATATTTCACTTTTCGGAGGGTCCTAATGGGAGTGTCAAGTTCTAGTGGGCTCTCCTTCCTCTTTCCCTCCCATTACCAGCTATATGGTTGTTTCAAATTTCTACCTGTCAAAAGCCAAAGAGCAGGTCTCAATTTTAACTGATTTCTTTCCCGCCGCAAGAACTTTAGCACTGAGTGAAAGCACTTCCAGCACAAAATGGGATGTTTAAACGCCCATATCAATTCATTCTGGAAAGGGAGATTCTTTGCTAAGACAGACTGTCTGCTGGATTCGGTTCTTGTCTTGTGTGTGTGTTTTATACGTGTACAGTTTACTGTGCTGATGACTAGAAATGATTTCCTTCAGAAACTCAGAATTGATTAAATATGTCTACGCTTTGTACACAAAATAGGGAAAAATATCAGCTTTTAACCACACAGTTAAAGTTTTTTTTGTAATGAGTTTTATTTATATTTTTTATTTTTTACGTTTGTTTGCCAATATATTAAAAATCTGTCATTATTAACTCTGTAATGTCATGTTTTTCAACCTGTATCACATTTATTTTTCTGTGGAACACAAATTGGATGGAAGGGTCTACCAGAACAAAAATGTAAAAATGTCTGCTTTTGTGTTCCAAGAACCCATCATATAATATACGTTTGGAATACGTTTGACAGTATTCTCAATTTTAGTTGAAATAATCATTTGAAGATCTAATGAAATTGCTTGGGCTTCATCAATACGTTTGGTAATTTTTTTGTTATTGAAATCTTTTTTTAAACGCATATATTGATTAAATTATAATTTTACCAACTTTTAAGACTACATATAATAATATTAATAATAATAATAATATTAATAATAATAATAAAAACTTAAATGGATGGTTTGCCTAAAAATTAACATAATTCTCATCATCACGTCATCATTTACTAACAAAAAATCCATTGACTTTCATGGGACTAAAACACTTTTAAAATATTTCCTATTGTGTTTCACATTTAAATCACGCGCCGTCTCTAATGCCGCGACATAATCGTTAACGCGACACAAACAAACATGCGACACAAACAAATGCACAACACAGGAGCGATGGAGCATATCGATGGAATGGTGTTCTTTATTCTCGGCATGTGGATGTTTTTCACTGCAAGACGAAAAAGTTTGTTTGTTTAAGTTTGGCGTCTCGTGTGGCAAATCCAATGACGGTGGTAGTGGCGAGTCTCTCTGACCAATCAGTGATCTGCAGTGTTTACACGTCACATCTTAGTATATGTTCGGCTAGCTTGGAACCTAACCGAGGTGGTACTATTTAAAGGAGCCATACCATGTAGTAAAAAAGAGTGCCAAAAAGTGAGCCGTACCGAGCCGTACCATGCAGTGGAAAAGCACCATAAGTAGAACAAACATGAGTGTAGATGCTCAGAAATGTTCTTTCAATAAAACAAGCTCAGGAGATGCAGGCCGTCCTCCAAAACTACTCCTGCTAATAAAGCCTATTCCTCTTTGGTTGCCCTGTGGGAGTATGTATTATTTTGGTTTTATTTAATCTTGTTGGAAGGGTCTGGATTTTTTTATGGAGTGAGGCATATTGCAGGAAAATGAAAGGGTTTATTTATTTAAACTTCAAACGTCTGCTTAATATAATCTGTATGGCAGGTCATGGAGTTTTAGCCTCTGTACACAGAGGCGTGTTGAGACTTTGACTCTTTTAACAGGTTTTGCACTAACTCAACTGACTTATTACATATTGCATTGCAGTACTCAGTCGACCGCACGGAGGTTTGTAGATAAAATATGCACTAGAAAGAGTGTCATAGGATGGGCTTCTCTACCTTCTGACCATTACTTGCCTTTCTTGTCAAGTCCATTATTATATAATCGATCCAAAAGAAACCAAGTAATGCTGTATCAGTACGAAGAGCTGCATTTGGAGTCTCTCTGTATGATTTACTGTGCTTGCTTTTTGTTTTGCACTTAAGATGTTGAATGTTTTCTTTATGCCTTAAACAAACTGCAGTTTGTTTGTGCAAAGAGTAATAACTGTTGTTTTAATGGGTTTTTTTTCATTTGTATGATTTATTTACTCATAAAAGGCCAAATGTTTGTGTGCACACTGACATTTCACTGAACCCACTTTTCTCCCTTTTTTTTGCACCATCATATGAAGATAATTGTACTTGGGCCAAGAAGCGTATTGGACCATTAAACCACTGCCTCTCCCAGTAAAGCAATTCTCTTTTGTGTAAATGCATTGGAATTACTTTCAGGGGGCGTTGCAGAAGGAACATGTGAAAGGCTACTTATTCTCCTAATGATTCTTTGTCCTTTTAAAAGTCATCAGGCACATTTATAAGTGGATATGTACAAGGGAAGAGTTGCCCCTGGAGGCTGAGGTCATCTCTACCTCCTTGTCCAAGGCCAGGAAGTAAGTTTGCGTGAATGGACCTGTGCCAGCGGAGGTTGGTCATATTGGTAATGTAGGCTGTCCATCTGTATCCTGGCACATGAGCTGTAATGACTGAGGTGAGATAAAGAAGAGAGCATCAGGCTAACACAATAGAGATGGAGAGCCGTGTGCAGTGTTGTGTAAGCGTATTTTGATGGAAATGTTTCATAATGCAGTCTGGCAAAATAATTTTCATGGGAGTGTCCCACAGAATCATAATCCTGCTTTGGTCATTTTCTAAAGCACTTTATTATGTCTTCTGTGGCATTTGCAAATGTTTCCTCAGAAAGTGACTAAGATAGAGGGACTAAAATGCATGTAAATACTGTTAAAACCAGATAAAATCAACATTTTTCAATTTTCTTTAATAATTGTTAAATATATTTTTCTTAAAAAAAATCAAAATAAGATGCAATCCTTTTCTAAATAGATTAATTTAACTATCCTAATCTACTGTAAATGACTGGAGTCTCACAGATGGTTTGAAATTTCAATTTTGACATTTTTTATCTACATGGCTGGTTCCAATTATGTATTTAGTTTGGTTTTCTTCTTTTGAGTTCATGACATCTTTCAAACATCATTTCTTGTGCTGTACCCTAAAAAATCTTCAAACTATCTTAAAACTTTATTTTAATAATTTGATTACTAAAACAGAGTGATCTGTACCGAGAGCAAGAGCAATTTTTTATTATTATTTATATTTATATTACAATTATTATTGTTATTAATCTTAATTCAAATTTTTTCAAAGGGATTTTCATATGCAATCCATTATGTTTCTTAGTGTAAATCCTGTATACTCTTTTAATTTGATGGTGTTTGGGATGCTTCGGAAGACATAAAATACTTCAAGGACTGATAGAGAGACACGTGGAGTTCATTAAATTTTGCTGACATTTTAGCAGCTAAATGGCAGATAGTTACTGTCTCTGGGGGCTGCAGGCTTTTTTATATCCTTCCCCCAATGTCACTCCCTGTGAAAGAAAGAAAGTAAATAAGAAAGAAATAAAGAAGAGTGTGTGTTCACTGTTGTTGTTGTTTTTTTCTCCCAGCTGTGTTTTGTTGTTTGAGGGACATCGGACACAACAGGCGGCGATGAAAATTGTTGGTGAATAGGTCTATTTGAGTTGAAAATTCAAGGAGAAAGGAATCCATCTGGATGATGAATAATTTAGATGGCTCAAGTTGGTTCCTGTTGCTGTTGTGTTTGTGCTCTCTCTCTCTCTCTGTCTCTCTCTCTCTCTCCTCCTCCTCCTCCTCCTCCTCTACAGACACCCCCCCCCCCCCCCCAGCCGACATGACTCTGGAGGCTTGTTCTTGCTTCTCTGAGGTTACACATGCCACTGTACGTGTTGGGATTGAGCGACTAAACAACACAAGCCTTCATACGCAAAATCGGCCACATGGAATTTTTCACTCAGGAGTGTCAGGCCCAATTCTTAACATTTAGATTTGCCTTGAACCCTGCTGTCTTACTCAATATGTATGAGATCACATGCACTTTTTTTTCTTCTTCCTGAAAAACTGTGGTGGAAATGACCACATTAAAAATTTCAGAAAAAAATAAATAAAAAAAATGAAAACAAAGAAACATTACAATGTAAAGTATAGGGAATATACAAATTTAGGGAGTTTATTTTAAATGTAATAATTTTTTTTTAACTGTATTAAAACTACTGTTATAAATATATAATTGTTAAAATATATAATCATTATTATACTATATACTTTATCATACTAAATACTTTTTATTATAGTTATGTATTATTTATAATATACATAATTATGATTTTTTAAATTAAATTAGACAAATGCAAAAAATAAGTTTACTAGTGGTGTCAGATGTTTTAGGCCCCGCTGTATATGACTGATATGTTTTCATACCGTATGTTAACATCCATTAGCGATCATTTAGAAGAGAGAAAAAAAGACATCTTTATGCTTTTCCAGGAGTGACAGAAGTAGAGGTTCATCAACCTGAAAAAGATCAAAATGCTAATTAGAAGACCCGCACACGGGCACACAAACACAGGCGCAGCGCTGGCATGTAAAGGAGCTTACGGCATTTCTCTTTTAAGAGGAGCTGAATGAGATGGGGGTGTTGGGAGGGTTGATGTGACAGGCCCGTGGAATCCCAACCTCTCTCTCCTGGCACCTCGCACTAATCAACCCCTGTAATTTATGCAAAAAATATGATTTATATTTAATTTCACTACACTTGCATTGTTAATTTGAGATGTAATTAACGCGTCGCCACGGCAACTAATTTCTCAATGCCGTAAATTATCACCGCCTTTTCATCAAAATTCAGTTACTTTGGCTCCTGTGTGCAATGTACTGATGCAATTAGGTTACCAGGGCAACCCAAAAGTCTTCATTTTCTTTTGTATAATTGCAATGAGGCAGAAGTTTTTTATAACCAAGAGTCATGTTGAGGTTTTTAGTGAACAAAGGGCACATACACATTCTAGCACCTCTACAAAAGGGATGTGGTACAACAAATATGCCCTCTGCCATTTTTCTCCCTGCTCTTTCTCTCTGTCGCTCACACACACACACACTCACTCACACAGCGTATAATCCAATGCGTTGACTTTACATCTATATCTGATTAAGTTTTCCCCCTTGGGCTGTGTCTCTTTTTCTCCAAGTGAGGCAATCTGTTTGTCAGATGTGCATGGATCTCGCTGGCCTGCATGTATATCAGGCACATATCTCTAGCACATCTCCTCCACCCCTCATCCCTTTGTTCCTGGCTGGAATATTTTAATGAAGTGGATCTAATTTGCTCTCAAGACTGAGGCCACCAGCACGCCTCGCACGAAGCATGCCCAGTGGTGAGGAGTAAATGGGCACGAGTTTCGTGCCAGTCTGGCCCGTCTCCTATGCCCACTCATGCCTGCAGCCTCTAACCCCCCCTCCCTCGGCGCTCGGTAGAGAGGAAATACCAGGTCATTGGCTCCTTAACTCTGGTTAACCGAAAAGGTAATTCAATTTGTAAGCTGCCATTTTGAGACTTTTTAGCATCAATTGTTATAAAAGCAGATATCGCACTGCAAAAAAATAAAATGATCTTTTCTCTACCAAAACCATCTTTAAATCAAGAAGAATTTACTTGACAAATGTGGTCAATATGTTTTCATAGACCACTGGCTAATTTTCTTGCATTATAGTAAATCTCTTGTATAAACAAAAATAAATAAAAGCAAATTTGCCTTTGCAAATTAATTAATTACTAAATAATTACTAAAAAAGGTACTGTCACTGAGGCGGTACCCTTTCAAAGATTTCTAATATGAAGCGTTTAGAAACTAATATGTATATTTTAGGTACAAAGGTGTACCTTTTGAAAGGGTTCCATCCCCCTGACAGCTTTTTTTACTGAGAGTGTATTATTATTGTTTTTATTATTATTATTTCTTTTAAACTTTGATTTTTGTCAGTGTATTCTCATCCTCATACAGAGTAGTTTGACTCTGAAGCCGTGCTGGCCAAAAACCAACAGCCAGACCAACTCCACTTTTCTTAACCTCATAATTAGCTTTGGTTTTCCTCTCTTTTCTCCACATTCTCAGCGAGCTCCGTCAGCGTTGTTTATCCAGCTAAACCAAAGTTAACATTGTTTTAATAAAGGATAAATACTGTATTGGTGTTAACATATTTTCCCATTAAACCTGTGTGTACACATCCTCTAGCTGGGTTTTAACCTGATCACAAGAACATATTTTCTTTACAAGATCTTTATTTTCCTTTGACTGAATCTCCCGAAGCTTCGGACGCAGCTGTCAAGAGTAAACCCCGGCATGTGCTTAACACCCTTGATATTTCTGTTCTGTTTGATTCCGTGTGATTTTACCAAGGGATTGACTTGCCGTATCCATGTCTCAAAGTGAGTGGGGATAGGGAAGGGGGGTTAAAGAAATCTTCCCCTGCTCCATTGTTCCTGCTGACAGCAAACAAGCGATTAGCATCATTCACAGAGACAGCGTATTGCGAAAGGAAAGAGGCTATGGCCTCCCAGGACCTCCCTTGAAAAACGCGGCCCCTTTAAAAGCATGTTCCTCTCCACACCGGTGACACGTTAGATTTCAACCGTGACCGATCTCATGCCGTATCTTTACCATTGAAGTCAAGTACAGAGAGACAAACGAACGGAGGAGATCTATTCTTGTCTGAATGAAGTGGCTACAGCATAATTACTACTGCTACGTTTTGCTCTTTGATCAAATGCTGTTGTTCTTTATGCCTGACGTTCTCTTTATTTGTGTCAAGGCATGCAAAAGCCTCTTTCTGCACATGTATTAATTGTTTCAAAGGACTCTCGATGCAGTTTAGAAATGTTAGAAACCGGTCAATACTATTAAGTAAAGGCAATGTCACCTGAATATTTGAGAGAAACACTTTTTCTATGCATATGCTCAAATCATTTTTTTCATTAATAACCATTTTGAAAAGGCTGAAAAGTATTCTGCGTGATGTCTGGAGGTTTGCAACAGAAATAGTTAAAAGCACAATAATTGTTTCAGTCATAATGCAAGATCTTCATTGAAGACTTTCTGAGACTGATTTTAGCTGATTGACTGATCTGTGTCATATTAAAGAAATAGTTTATCAAATTAAAGTTCTTTTATTATTCTTATTTACTCACTCTATAGTTCCCAACTTGTTTGACTTTATTTAATCTGTGAAACACCAGAGAAGAAGTTTAGCAGATTGTCCAAGCTGCTCTTTTCCATACAATGAAAGTGAATGTGGATTGGAGCGTTCAAGCTCCAGAAAGGCCAAATATTACCATAAAAGTATTCCATGTGACTTGTTGCTATATTCCAAGTATTCTGAAGTCATTCAGACTGAACAGACTCAAATAATAAAGTTGTTATTATTTACTTAAAAATCTTATAGAAAAGAGCTGTTTTGACATTCTACCTAATATCTTTTTAAGTTCAACAGAAGAAAGAAAGTCGATGGAAATGAGTAGGGTGATTAAGGTGAATTTTCATTTTTGTCTGAACTATTCCTTTGAGAAATAATGTGCGTCTGAAGAACGTTAGTTTTTGTGAAATATGTAATGGAAACACACCTATGAAAACTGGATTATACTTGTTTACTTACTGGAGTCTGAAGCAGTATTTGCTTTTGTCACATTTATTCCCATTTTACCAGCGCAAGGGGCCCAGGAAGACGAGTTACCAAGGAACACAAAATTTTAATTAGTGTATTTTAATCATTCAGGCTTTTCAAGCTAATCCACAGACCCCAGAGAATTCCCAAGATGCAGCTCTGTGCTGCTTTACCATTTATTGTTGAGTCTATTATAATTACTGTTAGCAGGTGGGGGCTGGGAGGCCTTTATTATGTTTTTCCATCTTTATTATAATTACTTAAAAAAAATTAAAGGATGCTGTTTCATTAAGTTTAGAGAGGATGCCATTTCAACCCTTCCTTTTCTCCCTTCATCTCATTGCTCTTCCTGCCTCTGCATTCGAGTTAATTCTCTGATATTTATACATCGCACAGCTTAATATAAACACATAAAAAAAGAAAAGAAAAAAAGCAGAAGGAAGAAAGATGGACTTATTGAATTGCTTTTCAGGGATGCTTTGTAAAATCCATCTAATGCTCTGAAAACTCTGCGTGCATGCATCCTCGAAAATCCAATTGTTTCGGGTCGTAATTGGAGCTCGATCAGAATTTGCAGGCAGTCGCTCGAATATATTTTCTTCATTTTCCCACTCAGCAGTGAATAAAGATAAGAAGTCACGAGTGAGTTTTTAAGCTCTGAGATTTGGGTGTACTACAGGGATTTTTGGATCTTCTTGAATTGTATTCTATGTGACTGTCTTCGCAGTTATCTGCAGTGTTCTTTGATGAAAGTCTCCTCACAGCCAAGAAGTAAAATTCAGAGGGAGTTTTTTCTTGGACCGCTCTGTTGAAGTTCTGTCCTCATTGGATGTGTTTCATGGCACATGATGCGAACACACAGCTTTCATGTGTGAAGTGTCCCTCTCTGCTCCGCCCCCTTCACTCGTTCACTTTGTGTGTATGCAAAAATATATACTTTACTCAACATGCCAAACTTATTATTGTATTTATTCTTTGTATTTTCCAACTAGATTTGTATTTCCAGTGTTCGCGAGGCAGGGATAGAATGATGTGGTAAATGTGACTAAATGGAAATTGACACGTACAACAAAAGACCATTTACAGTTTAGTGTACACAAACATGTAAGAAAAAAGATTAACTAGATTTCATATGCAAAAAGTACTATGATTGTTGTCTGTTAGATTATAGATGGCGAAAGTTAATTGGAGGTTTTCAAATTTGAAATCTTAAAGGGACAGGTCATCATCAAAATCTCCAAGCTTTGTTTTCCCCCCCATAAAATATACAATGATAGTCAGATAAATCACATTTTCAAAAAAACATCAAAAGTTTTCTAAGTTTGAATGTTTGTTTAATGTTTTTGAAAGAAGTCTCTAATGTTCACCAAGGCTGCATTTATTTGATCAAGCATACAGTAAAAACACTAATATTGTGAAATATTATTACATTTTAAATAACTATGTTCTATTTGAATGTATTTTAAAATCTATCTATTATTTCTGTCATGGCTAAGTAGAAAAACTAAATTACCCCAGTCTTCAGTGTCACATGATCCTTCGTAAAATCATTCTAATATGCTGAATTGCTCAAGAAACAAGTTGTTTGTGCTGCAACTTCATTTGTAAAACGTGATAAAAAAAAATCTGGATTCTTTGATAAATAGAAAATTCAAAAGAGCAGCATATATTTGAATATATATATATATATATATATATATATATATATATATATATATATATATATATATAGTTTTTAACAATCAAAAAGTCTTTAGTCACTCTTGATCAATCTGAGCAGTGAAATTTGATCGTTTGGAAGTTTCTGTTTTAGATGACTAAGTTAGATCTACTGCCTCATGTTTTGAATTCTTGCGTGTCCAATGTGTATTTAGCACCAAATCATGGGGCTATTCTTGGGCCCCTCTGAAAGCCAGCAGAAAGCACTAGCAGCGCTCCACTGCTAAGACTGGCCGGTTTTTTTGTATTTTCATGGAAAATTCCACATCTCCCTACGAGCTGCGTTTCATAAGCAGAAATACGATTCAGGACAGATCCCGAGAAAAATTAATTAATGGACCTTTGCGGTGAGCGAAAGGCCAGCACAAGGCAATTATAGTGTCTTTGTGATGTGTCAGGATTTTGAAATTATAGAATCACACTGGATTGGCAGCAGTAATTATGCTGGAAAGAAGAGCTCACCTTTACTGATATTTAACAATTTACAGCTTCATTTGTAGACCTCAGCTTTCCTTCCTACCCTAAAGCCGGTAATGATTTTGTAAGGGTTTAGCATGCCTCAATCGATTCCGTCTTTGGATCATTTGTGTTTAAACTATGAATCTAATGGCATTCTTGCTGTTGCAGCCATTTACACACTAGCATCCAATCTGTCTCTCAAGTGACTTATTCATTACAAGACTTGCCTCTTTTTTTAAATTAATATGACTACTTTAATAGTCCGCTAGAGAGTCCACAGAGAATCCAATCCGCCAAAAACCACAATAAAGTTTTTTTTTTTTAAAGAGAAAAACCATGAAAATGAGGGTCTTCCGTGTTGAAAAAGCAACCTGTCTTATGTGGTCTGTCTGAGCCCAGTGATGCACAGATGATTTTAGCAGAGCCTGTTTTGGGTGGGGATGTTCAGACAACAGTCTGTTTGTGTTTGATGTGAGCTTCATTATATGAACTTCGCGGGGGGCTTATCTCCTGTTTTCATAGATTAGGACCAAAGAAGATTTTACATGCTCTAGACTTCACAGAGAAACTTGTTAACTTACTGCAGTTGCTACTCCAAAGTTGAGCCGGTGAAAGAGGAGTTAAGCACAGACTAAACTGCAGTGTTATTGTAGTGTTCTGTAGTACTTTACATAAAGTATCATTTATATATATATATATATATATATATATATATATATATATATATATATATATTTTTTTTTTTTTTAAATGTATTACAATTTTATTAATATACATATTTTAAATGTATTACAATTTTATTAATATATATATATTTTTTAAATCTTGTAATTTTAAGCTTTCATTCACTCACTCACTCACTCACTCACTCACTCACTCACTCACTCACTCACTCACTCACTCACTCACTCACTCAAAATATGCCATTGTTAAATTTGGTAATTATTTACAATCCCATAGAGCCATGCAGTTATTTATTCTTTTTGATTATTGTGAAAGTCATCTGTTTTTTTTTTAAATTCTGCCTCAGAATCTATAATATATTTCTTTGTTTGTTTGCAAGGTAGATCAAAAATATCTAAAAGACATTTTTATATAAGGTCAGCTACAGAGGCACAATTTCTTCTGACCTCCAAGTGTGTTCTATTGATTCATTGATTCCCTCACTTCCAAAAAAAAAAAAGCCCTGATGTACCTGAATAAATCTTAAATTAGATTTAGATCACATGCTGGTTTTCAGGAGTAAAAAAAGCTGATTCACAAAAATATTGTGGTCCCACTCAAAAAAAAAGAAAAAAAAAAAGAAACCTTTTGTAATGAATAAGTCTTTTTTTCCTGTCTTGGTGATTTTGTTGAACATTTAGTGCTTTCCATAATGTACTGTTCCATAAGAAAGGAATACGGTATAACAATTAGTACATTAGTGCCAAGTCTCATACACTACAGTGTGATTTGTGATGTTGATGTTTTTCTGTGGCACCTCAGGGAAGTGCAGAAAAACATGCAATTAGCATCGGTCTCAGCACAGGAGGGGCTGTGCAACATGGAAATGCAGAGAGTGGCATATCTTAAACAAGGACTGAAATCTGTCATAGGAAGATGTTTGTCAGCATAGGAGTTTCTCCGGGGACCTCAGACCCAGGTGTGACACCTAACAGGGGCATTTCAGAACAATTCCATCACCAAGCTATTGAAATGATCGCTTATTAAGCCTGCAGATCATGCCAAAAATAAGCATCTAAAGTCAATTTACCCTATTTATTTTTTAACATGTTTCTGCTCTTATTGTGCATTTCTCATTGAAAAATGCAATTTCGTTTCCACTTTGATCAAACTCTTTTCCAGTGCATGGCTAAATATATACGTGAGCACTTTCTAGAGTTTTCCTGCCGACTGTAAAACAACGAGATCTGAAATTCCCCCATGAATGACCTGTTTTTACATCAACACTGACCCCTTCTCAGTTACTCACTGAACTCTGCTGGAAAGGTTAATGTCGAAATCTGGAGCGAATTAACTTAAAATTGCTTACAATGATCTTAAAATCCTGTGCTGGTTTTGTTGTGGCTGTAAATTAATTTCAACAGGGAGCTTTGGAGTCCTTAAAGAGACAGGTCCAAAAAAGAAGAGAAAAACTGAGAAGAGAATGAATGAGTGGAAGAGTGGGCAGCGTAATGCTTCTGGCTAAGCCAGTCCATGTCTTAAATGAAGAGAAAAAGAAATTAGGCTTAACTGAAAACATATGGTATATTGCACTGGGGAAGAGGTCTGCTTAAGAGGATCGTGGCAGGGTAATAAATAGAGACAGGAAAAGGGCACGTGTGGCGGTTTGGGTGCAGGATGGGGATTTTTTTCTCTCTCTCCTTTCAGGACAGTGATACAGGCTGAGCTCCTTTAAAGGGCCAGTAGTGCAAAGTGAATGGCCTTAATCACGGTGCTCATCATTGAACATTCAACCACACACACATATATGTGACTAGGCCTTAAAGTAGCTTAAGCCACAAAACCCACACAATGCCATATTTCCTATTAAAAATTGATGTCTCTAATTATTACCATTAAACTAGGCACCCTTGTTGCACCCTATGTAATTTTGTAATTATAATTAGGATTTCTTGATCTTGTCTTGTTCCTTGTTCTCCCTGATATGACTGCTGAATTGAAATGCGTGTCTAAGTTTAATAATGACGCCCCTCTGGATAAAGATTCATACGGCACCAATTATTCTCATTTCTCAGCAGATACATTTTATGTGGATTCTCCGTGATGTTGTCAACCTTTCTTTTTTGAGTGTAGAATTGATTCATCTTAATTTTTCATGATGCTGAAACTAATTAAATACAGCAACCCTCTTTTTGCATTTATATTTATAAATATAGTAAAATGCATTCAAGACCAATATTGTTTACCAATATTTAGTATTTAAATGTAATATAATACATTTAATATGTTCATTTTAAAATAATGTATTTGTTTATTAGCGAATAAAATGAATATTACTAATAATATTAAATCAAATTAAATATATTTTATTTGGTAATACAGGCATTTTATTTGTTGGTCATTGTTGATGTGAGCTGTATCACATTTATTTAAATTTACTGATGCAAAGCCTGAATTATATGGTGACTTTTGAAGCACATTTTGTGTTTGATTTGTAAGGAACATTTTGCTACAACGTGATCCAGAAGCTGTTACAGGGCCACGAATGTTACATCTTATTGAATGTTTCTTCTGTTAGACATTGTACGCTTTTAGGTGGAGTGTGACTTTTCTGCAACACAAGAAGCAGAACTGCAATAAAAACGGACTGTTTTCTGACAGGTTTCCTGAACACTCTCCAATCTACCATTGGTTGAGCCTAGCCTCCCCTTCCCCTGATTTTTTACACATTTGAGGTCAGTACAGCTCTTTGGCTGTTGGTTAATCATTCTTATCTGAATTAGTTTATGGTCCTGCATTATCAGACAGACTCATCCTGGAAAACTGAACATTTAGTGGAAGCTGCTCTCCTTTCAGTCTTTAATGTATTCACTGATGCAGTCATGGAGACTGTAGTGTCACCTCCTTTTTAGTGTGAATCTCTTCTACATTAAATGTGAGCCCTTATAAGACCCAGAGGGGTTCAGCAGTCTATTTTTCAATGATGTTGTCAGACATGTTGCTGGTTCCCCAGGAGAGAGGCAGAGTAATCAGCCTTTTCATCTCTAGAGGAGAAGAGCCAGGTTCAGTGTGACGCTGTCACTTCCACTGGCCCAGCCAAGACTCACTCGTCTGCGCATACGCTACTCTGTCCTCCTTAGAAAAACTGCTGGCTCCAGAAACTAACATTTAAAACAACACCCACGTCTTGTGTGATGTTTGCTTTATGGGCTGATCCATTTTGACATGTGGAACGGTTTAAAAGCAGCATATTGCAGATCTGCAGCACATTAAGGGATTTGTTTGTTTTTAGGTTCTGAATCATGAGGGTTTTAGACTGAATATACCACATTTTTTGTTAATGACAGAGTATAGCTTCATAGAATTTTAAGGAGAAAACAGGTTTGGATTTAGATTTTTTTTTCAGTTTCGCAAATGGATTAGAAAATGTTTTGCTTGCTTTTATGGGAAAACACCTGCAACTGATCACATTTGTTTATTTGTATTGTTATTAGAAGCAGTTTGGAAGTAAATTGCATAATGGGAACATGTCATCTGATGGGTTTATAAATGCAAGTGGCTTCAGGCTTAATACCTTTGCCAAATGCCAGTTTAACTGAAGATCAAAACCAAGACTTGTTTTATTAAAGAGCAAATTGCCTTTATGGCTTTAATTCACTTTTTCTTTTCAAAAGGTAGATTCACAATCCCTTTTCTGTGTGTAGGTGTTGGAACAATTGTTCTGTTCGGCGCACCTCCCTAAAATAGCAGACGTACCAGGCTTGTAAGAAAATTAGCGAATTTAATTTCCTTGAGTAATGGAAATGTCATGCACCATTTAATAAAAGTCCATGAAAAAAGGCAACATTCTATGCAGTGCAGATAGCTGAGCCCTGTGGATTTGAAAGTTACACTGTTGCTTTGTTTGATGTTTTCTCACAGTTTTGTTTCTTTTTTCTCATTTTGATTGCAAATTAATCTGAACAGCTTCGATGTAAATACGAAAATGAGGGTTGTTTGGTGCCCCCCCGAAACTCACAGCGCAGCAACTTGAGCGCGCAGATAACTGCTTCCTTTTAAAGCGTGAATTATTTTACCTTTATGAGTTTGTCTCATCTTCAAGGTCAGAAATGTAATTTTTGCTCTTTCAAAGGGTTATAACCTTAAAAGGGAGCCTACATCCCAGGTGATTAATGAGAGACTCCTGTATTTGATGTTTCAACGCTGACATTTTAAACTTTAAATATTTTATATGCACACCTAGAAAAAAAAAAAATGAAGATACGCATTCATGTGGAATAAACGGTATTGCGGAGAAGAAAGGCCTGGCCGGGTATCATTTTAATAGAACGGTTAGAGTGCAATGGTTTTTCTTGGTGATTTTTATTTGAGGTTTTTATGTGTGCGCAAGCTGATTTAAAGGCACACTAAATCATCTGGGATGGGGAGTAGTGGATTATGCATTTAATCAAGTAGCAGACCTTGGAAAAGTGGCTGGCCGAGCCACTAGGGCATCAGCTTTAGGCCCCAGAATCTTTTGCTTGTCCTTTGAGTCTGCTTTATATAAAAAATTGAGCCAAAAGCCATTTTCACCTCCATCTGATCTACTTGTTATTAAAATACCTCGCCCTACCGTATTTGTTTTGAAAAAGCTTTTAGGGGCCTGGAAGAATGCTCAGACCTGTGCCCATCATCACATCTAATACCTTTTTTATATGTGGCATAATAAAAGCCTGGAGAGTGAAAACCTGCTACCTGGTATAGGAATACTGCAGTTAGTCATAAAATCCATCGCAATCTGCCTTTCTCACAACCGCTGCCTCAATTGTAGATAGGCCATCCCAAATATCATTCAAATATCCCAATGAAGACTATTTCACAAGGTTAGAGCCAGATTTGCTGCTCTGTGACATGTACAAAAGTTGCATCGTGCTCGCTTTCGACAACATCTCTCTACAGACAAGAAGAACGAGTGCAGGGCTCGTGGGGTGACGGTACGCAATAGCACCTTGTTTGATGCGGGTCGGTTGACGGGTAAGACCACAGTGATTTCCTGTTCATAAAACATTCCCATTATTGCTGGTCCATTGAAAATTAATATGTGCTTAATGCTTGATGACTTGCATTTTCCTGCAGGACAACAAAGCTTTTAGCTCACTGGTTAATTTATACATGACAGTGCTTAGCCTGACACTGCTGTAAAAATGCATGAGGCCTTCATTACAGCCAGTGGCCACGAATTAGCGGGGAGTGAGAGAGACGCTGCAGAAAGTTCTGGAATGTTCCAGTGATGTATTATGCTTCCAAGAATTTCTGTTTGCTTAAATTGATTATCTAGGGAAACATGTTTCTGCCTCAGAATAAGACATTTAATTAACATTTAATTAATAAAGTTTAATATAAGAAGTGAGATATGAAGTCATAAATGTTTTATAAAGTCAGAAGAGTTATTTGGTACAGTATAGGCAAATTATAAGATATAAAGTCACATTCTGAAACACAAAGTTGCTATTGCTAGATATACTGTACACTAGAGTTCAAACTTTTGAGGTCAGTAAGGTTTTTGAAATGTTTTTGAAAAAAGTCTCTTATGCTCTTAGTCTGCATTTATTTGATCAAAAATATAGTAAAACAGTAATATTATGAAATAATTATTACAATTTAAATTCACTGTTTACTATTTTAATGTATTTGAAAATGTAATTTATTCCTGTAATGGCAAAGCTGAATTTTCAGCTATTACTTTAGTGTCACTCTTGATCTTTCATTGTAATATGCTGATTTAGTGCTCATGAAGCATTCCCTATTTATTATTAATGTTAAAAACAGTTATTTATTTGTGAGTAATATTTTTGTGGAAACTTTGATCATTTTTCTTTTAAAATAATTTTTATCTAAAGCGAAGATGTTTTTTTTAATCTTTTTTTTATATATATATATATAACTATTGAGACATTGCCAAATAAGTTATCACTGGATATTTGGTTATATCGCCTGTTTGTGAGCTTTAAAAGATAAGTAATTTGCACTTTTCTGTATTCGTACCTTGTTCTATATAGAGCACTTAGAAAGGCAAAGGTGCATTTAATAGGATTTACAAACAAACATTGTATATCAGGGCCGGGTTTGTCTTCTCCTTCTATTTGCTCCTGGGGGGGATTAAATCCGTCAATCACGTTGACTGACGGCTCTCAAATCACATGTTTGGAGCAAAGTGACTGATTTTTGTCAGCCCTTGTCGGAAAGAGAATGGCGTTATCGGAAGCACCTTGTTTGGAGATGCGCAAAACTGCTAAACCTGCAATTCATGAGAGATCTGTTTACAATCTGCTCTGGCCGCTAACTGCTAAGCAGTGTGCACTGTGCAGCGGAGCATTATGGGCCGCTTCAAGGAGAAGAGCGAGTGATTACATCCTCAAATAGCTGCCTTGTCTGTTCTAACCTCTTTAGAGGAGAAAGAACATAGTGAGCTGAAAGATGTTATCTTTATAGCAAACCCCTTCATGCACATGAAGTGGTTTTAGTCCTGTTTTAGGGTTTATCTTGCTGTATTTAGTTAATATCATTGAGGTTTTCATTCATAAGAAAATCTTATGTCATTCTTATCTGATTCATTTTTTGTGTTATATACTCAGTCTTGTGCCGTTAAGTCATTTGTCAGTGGCAATTCGATGTCTGAAGCTTGACAGCTCTGCCGCTGCTGCTCCATTGATAAAGTGTCTTTTTCAAGACCATTATTTCCAATCTTCCAATTACATGCTAGTTAGTTTTATAGACTGAGGCTAGCTTAAAAAACAAGGCTAAAACAGCTGCAAATTGATCATTCTGAACTAATTTGTTACTTTTTCCTCTCAACGTACTGTAAAAACCTTGAGGGTGTTTGCATTGAATGCACACACATATTATCAGTTGGATTACCATATTAACCCTTTCCTTGACTGTGGTGCTCTTGCATTTTTTTGTTTTCGGTCAAATGCAAGTGGAATAATAGGGCTCTGTTGCTTTAAAAGTGGACTAGCTGTTTTATTTAGCTGGCTTTGTAGGGAGGCCACATCTTATGTCTTAAGTCAATCACTGTATATTGTGCATTGCTTCATACATTAAAGCTATAGGGTGATGCAAACAGCAGATTCGATTGCACGGTCCATTAAATGTTTTTAATAGTGAAGCTGCATTAGAGATGGTTTTTTTTTTTTACAGCAATAAATACATCACTTATTGAAGCTTTTTCCCAGTAGAGGCCAAACTGCATTAGTACATTGACCATTACGATACAGGAAACACACATGCATACAATGTATATTGTGTTGGCTATAAGAAACAAGCAATTTTGAATTAGTTTTCTTGTAGTAAACAGCATTAATTTGCAGCAAGGTGTTCTATTCAGGTCGAAACAGAGAGCGTTGCAGAACAGGGAGAGGACTGTTTATCCCGAAGCTCTTTTCCGCTCAGTGCCGGCCGCTCTGATCTATACGACCCCTTTGTAAATAAATCTTCACAAAGTGCAAGCGCGAATTTTATCTGAAATGTGGTATTTAGGAGATTCAGAGTGAATGATGATATGTGACAATCAGTCACAGCAATTAGTGTAACTGTTAAGAGCCCTTTTTGTTTTCTCTCACCCATACAGAATGTCACAAATAAATCCTCGCTTGCATTTGCATATTAATTGGATCGGAGACGTCAAGCATCTTTCATTAAGCAAAATGATCTGCATATTTGGAGACATAAAATAGTTTATTTCGACGTGGGAAAAGAAGTCATTGAAAATTGACCGCACATATGATGTAAACTTTGTTGATGGAGCCTGACAGCTTAACCCCTTAGGTGCCAGACGTAACCGTGGTGATGGCCTATTGTTATTGAGACAAAGATGTAATTGCAACGTGCAGAATTAGGCATTGTAGAAGCCTAAATGAGACATCGCTCGGACTAGTTTCATATTGCGTGCAGTTTTAAATATGCCTTTTCAGTGCTGTTGTTTAAACAGGGTTAAGTCCTTGTTTTTAGCGTCAGGAGAGGTGAATGAAAATAGATCAAGCACATGGCATTTCAGGTTATCGCAATGTAAGTTGATTAGATGAGTTAATGCGCAGATTCAGTGCAGAAAGAAAAAAAATAACACTTATGATCTTTGGCTCACAATGGAATGGCAAATTATCTGTTTCTTTGTATTGGCCAGAATAGTTTGTTTAACCCTAGTGCTCGGCGAGCCGATATTCTCTCCCTTTAAATGTGTCAGATGAAAGCAAATATAATGGAGGACTAATTTGAGATGGCAAGCGAAATGGACCTGGAGGGAAAAGAGTGTTGTGTGTGTGTCAGACATTGCAAAGCTTTTGTTTTCTGCCACTGCCTTCCATTCTAAAGGGAAAATCGACACTGGTTTTGGTTCGATATGATTAAGGAAAAGAGAGAGGACGGTAATGGAAGGGCTGTGTATCGCGGGGTCTACATGGTTAGGGGCTAGACTTGTGAATAATTTGATTAGGTTGCAGGGGAATATATCTGAAGGATTATGTAAATAGCCTTGCCCCCATGCAGAATTCTTTTGAACTCCTCAGAAGTCGCATCTGCCGGGGTCGGCTGCCAGACAGGACGGCCGCCATCGCGTTGGCTGATTCCTCTGTGTTTCAGCGAAGTGTTTAAAGGTCATATTGAGAACAAACAATGCTGGCCCTGATACAGCTTAAAGGGCCTCCGTCTTAAACGACTCAAATTTATCTTTTGTCGATTAAAAATGAATGATGATTACGAATTGCATAAACATTCCCCCGCAAAGAAGCCGCTTTAATGCGTTTATTGTCCTAGAATAATTAGTCTTCATCAACATCTTAGTGCATTTCCAGCTTTAATATGCTCTTTAATGCAATGCGTGTATATTCAGAAGCATTTTCCTCCTCTTTGATTATGAGATTTTTCCCTTGGCCTTATTTGGTGCATTTCTGGGTGGGGATGTGTTTGTATAGAGCACTATGGCAACCAAAGTCAAGGTGACCAAGACCATGTTGAACACATTAGATTAGCAGAACACAGAAGCAGAGACAATGCAGCTTGCACAAAATGCAATTTATCTGGTGCCTGATTGTGGGCCTTTCAGAAAGCAGCCCTGCTCTCTTGCCTGCCGGTGGATTTATTGCAGAGTAAGTCTTACCCCGTCTCCTGTTGTGCCTGTGGCTGTGTGCTGCTTGGTTTGCTGAATGACTAGCTGGAAGAACATTTTGGCCAGTTAAGGATTAAAGAGAATATGTGTTGATGATTCTGGGAGAGGAATGTCTGTGAACCAGAGAAATTTAGTTCAGACACGTTGTGAGCGCCTGGGATGCATCTTCATCCACTTTTTTTCCTTATTAAGAAACTTTCTTGAACTGAAATGCACATTTTTTGCTCTTGTGTTAGACTGTTTATATTGTTGCTAGAGGAGTTACTATGCACAGCAACCGGCCATGTTTATCTTCAGAGGTGAAAAAAAAAAATGCAGTGTCAAGACTGGTTTGTGACTTAATTTATACATACAGTGATGCTCTTTTGAATGAGGAATGAAGTAGTTTAGCCAGATAAAAAATGTTGAATACATGTTATAAATTTCACAGGTGTTTTAAAGCCACGCATGCAGAAAGCATTTTTTATCTATATCCTTCTTAGGATTTGATGTATTTGATTCCTGAGAGGCAGAGGCATTAGATTTGTCTGGTTTATGATGATCAGAAAACATTTTTCATATAAGGTTTAATCTTACAGGAACGTGTACAGGTTACATTTCAGTACAAAATCAAAAGGGGAAAAATAAAAACATATATGCATAAAGAAAATGAAGTTGACTTTTAGGACCCTTATTATGTTAAAATAAAATATTTTCAAGTTAATTAGCACATTTGTCCCGAAGTTGCCATAATAATTCTGGATGTCTTACTTTTTTGTATATATCAACATTTGAAATGGATCAAAACCTTTCATCAGAGTTACACATGAATTTTGAACAATACCCATTCTTGTCTTATGACAACTTTTTTGATCCACTTCAAATGTTGACGTGTGTGTGTTTCATTTTCTTCAAGAAAATCTAATTTCTTATTTTTTGAGGTAAGATGTGGCCTGGTCTTGTTCCTGACAGGTTCTAGCGAGATTCACCCATATATTTTATTGTCACAGGCAGCATCAAGGCCCCACGTGAACAATTTCCAAAGCAGCTAAATGCCACTAATTTTGGCAGCGGGTTTCAAGAGCAGCTCCTCCCAGGCAGCACGTTAAATATCAGTGATAATTTATGCTCCCCTCTGTGCTGTGGCCGGGGCTGCACTTTGCGTTAAAGCACATGGCTGTTAAGAAGGGAAGTGTTAAAGAATGCTTCGTAGGAACTGCGGTGGCTTGCCAATGTTAAAAGTAATCGCTTTGGCAGACGCTATTTTTGAAACCTTCAAACGCGTCTAACTTTACATAAAGTAGAAAACCCGAGAACTCTTAAGCTCAGTGTTCTCTGTGTTGCCAAGCGCACCGTCTGTCCCTGTCTTTCAGGGGTGTAATGCACGTGTGTCTTTCCTGTACGTGAGTATGCCCCACTCACCGCCGCATGAATTCTGGGACAGTTTTACACTCTCTCTCTGTTTCAGTCTGGGGTTAGGGTCTCTCTGTACTGTCCATGGCCTTGCACCGGCTGTGGAATTTACGGCACAAGTCATTGCTCCGGCAGGAAGGAGCATACTGAAAAGAGTTTAAAAAACACATTCTGCTTATGGATATCTCAGTTGTTGTGCTTGAGAAAAGCGAGTTCTCTGCTGAAGCGGTCGCAGTGGCTGTGAGTTATTTAAAGGGGACAGCTGGATAACAGCATTTTTATTCTATTTTTATTCTACTTTTTCTGCTAAGAGAGCTCATTTTGCAGTTGCTATATGCCGTTTGGGTTATTGGTGTGCGCTGGGTGTGAGATTTAAATAGGAGGGGGAAAATCTGAGGGGACTTGCTTTGTTTGGGACTTGCAAAGCAGGAAATTGCAACCAGGAGACAGGGCTACATTTATCGGTTTCCTTTTCAAAATCTCAAGGAAAAATGGAAAGGAAAACAAAATTTCTCAATAAGGGTCAGGGAACATTTCTTCTGATTGGAAAAGAATGGAACTAACCTTTGGAGGAAGAAAATAACTGATAGAGAGGTTGGTAATGGGTGCTGTATGTTTTATTTAGGCCTCAGTACTTACTGTTCTCAATGCACTGTAAATATGTCCAACTTTTCAATTTTAAAGGCGCAATTTAATAGCTGTGTTGAAATATTTTAACCAGAAATTACTAAACTTAATGCGAGATGGCTACAGGTTTGATTGAGCATCCCAAACTTCCCACATAGAAACCAATGGTGGGGATTTGGAGGTGGGGCTATCTGTTCTGTTGACCAATGACAGCCATAGAAAGGGAAATACGCAATTAATTTAATTTTGAATAATTTTTGTTTTTCCATTTGATCACACTAAAGACACAAATTACACCACCTTTAAAATGTAAATTCATATACTTTAGACATTAAATTGATCAAAATTGACATCATTTTTTTATTTCAAATAAATGCTACATTTCTGTTCGTCAAAGCGCACTAATAAATGTATTACAGTTTCCGCAAAAATATTTAAGCTGCATACCTGTTTTCAACATTAATAATAATAAGAAATGTTTCTTGAGCACCAAATCAGCCTATTAGAATGATCATGTGACATTGAAGACTGAAGAAATGGCTGCTGAAAATTCAGCTTCGCCACCTTAGGAATAAATTCAAATATGTTAAAATAGAAAACACTTATTTTAAATTGTAATACTATTTCACAATATTACTGTTTAACGCATATTTTGATCAAATAAATGCAACTAGGTGAGCATAAGATACATAGTGTATACTGTTGGCCTAGCTGAGATCTCTCTCCATAGTCAGTCACCACATGCAAGTCTGTGTGTATATAATAACAAGTAATCCTTGTTAGAAGTCACCTGGATAGTTGTTCATGCTTTGCAGCCATACAGTATGTGTGTGTGTGTGAGGGAAGATATAGAGGTATTATTACCCCTGAGAGGTGAAAGGTCAAGCATTAAGCAAACTGCCTGCTTAGAGCTGTGCACTGGAGATCTCACTCTTCTGGCCCTGAAAATACTCTAGTGACTTGTCTAAATAATCAGGCAGTCCTCTAGCATAGATAACAGTGCTGATAAATAAACACCAGAGGCTGAAGCTAAACACAGACAGCGCTAGAAGAACGCACGGCCATGCAGTTCTTCAAAGTGAGGGGATTTGTAGCGTGTCAAGTGCTCGGACCTGTCTAAGGGGTTAATTTGTTTCTCTGGTTAGTGCTGCATGGGACTACCTTTGGTCCAGAGTGCTTTTCGGCTATTATGTTTTTTGACCTTCTAAAAAGGAACAGTCAGTTTTGACCTCATTCATGAAAAAGGGGGAAAAAACAATGGACTGGGTGGGTGAAGGAAATCACATCATATCAAAATGAGATTAGAAACTAAAGAAAGAGCATTCAAAATCCACCCTTGATAAATAAAACCCTAGTACACCTTTTGACAATGAAATAAATTGATTTAAAAATTAATTAAGGAATGTGTCCTATGCGAGATACATTTTACACCGGCAAAAAAATTATTTCCTTTAGATATTTCTAAACATCCTTAATACAATAAAGTTGCTTAAGAAGCAAAATTATTTGTATATTCTTTGTAAAACAAATTTGCTAGCCAAACCCATTTGTTTGTGATGTAAAATATTTAGACTCTGTCCATTACTGGGTACAATAGCAGCATTTTAACACTATGTGCTGATTTGTTGCAGAAAAACGTACTGGGAAAGTATTCTGTGGGGGGTAGAAAGAAAGAGGGGAAAAAAGAAAGAGTCAAAGAGAGCACATTATCACACACAGTCAAAAGATCTCAAAATGCTTTGGGTCCCATATTAGGTAATGCATCTCCAGCAGAAAGCAAGTTAATGAGAAATATATTGACATGCTGGTGTTACTGTGGACCTGTAGCAAGAACAGAGTAACAGAGTCTGCTTACGGCTGTTACACTGTGTGCTAAAGCCTGGACATGAGATGAACTGAAGACAGAAGCTGTTTTATAAGACTTAAGTGTGAGAGAGAAATGTTCAGCTTTAGCTTTAAAGTCCTTTAAACCCATATGAAATAAAGATCAAAAATTAATATCTCAATGGTTTCCATTAGGCAGATTTCACCGATTTGTATCCTGCTGTAATCCCCTGTTGTAACTCCTCTAGACTTTCGGATAACATCTAAACAATGTCAGCAATGTTGCTTAAGAAAGATTAACATTTTTCTAACTCAATAAAGAGTCACTTTTCCTTTGGTAAAGAACTGGCAAGTTGTAATTGAATATATTTTATTTTTGGTGGCTGAAAAAGAAAAGCAAACTTAGAGCCCAAAGTCATTCCGCACTTGTGAAGAGATAGCTGTCTGTTTCGTAATGCAACTTGAATTTTGTTCTATTTTTGTCAAGATTTGCTCTTCTAAATGGTGGAAAGGGAGGCAGGAGCGCTGGGTGCGTCACAGCTTCTGTTTTAGGAAAAGTGACACTCTGCCTTTACAGACTCTTCAGAGCGCTGAGATAAGGAATTTAGGGGCTTTATCTGAAATGCCACAGTTTAATTTAAAGGGGTGAGGCACTTAGGATCTGGCACCGGCCTTTCAGTCTAGTGATAAATTTGCAAGAAAGTGGAAAAGATTGGAGCCCGGAGAGCAGATTAGTGGGATACAAATATAGAAGTGACATTGTAGCGGGTATTAGTCAGGTGCTCATCTGAGCGAGTGGCCGGCCTCTGATAGGCTGGAATGTATGGCTGCTGAACGATTGATTGGTGTGCCAGATTGATTGGGCCAGTGAAGCATTGGTCTTTTGTGTTTCCCTTAACTACTACCTGCCACCTCTCCGTTTCCTCCTTCTCCCGTCATTTTTTTCCTCCCTGATTCTCTCTCGCTCCACAACAGTTGGTGTGTGTTCATCTTGGCTGTTCTCCATGGCCTGTTTGATGTGGTTTCCAGAAGTCCTGATCTGAAGTCCCTGAACACACTTTTTGTCATCGCTAGACCTGCTGTCTTTTTAGCCTCCATTGACTCCTTTTAACCTCCTCCTGTCTCCCTCACATGTAAACAGCTGTTTGTCTCCCCATCCGCTCGCTGGAGATGATAACGCTCCCATTTTTCTCATAAGTCGCCTCAATGTTTCATTCTGGCGGACTGTGTTGATTTCAGTCGCTGTGTATTTGAGGAACACCACCTTTACTGACTTTCTGATGCATATTGCACACAAAACTGACAAGCATTCTGAAAATCGCTAGTTCCAATCTGAAGTCTTTATCCGACTTCAAGGTGTACCGGACTGACACAGTGAGCACTTTTGAGGAATAGCCAATCACTTGCTTAGCTGATGTTGGCCAGATTATTGACATCAAAACTTAAAAAAAATAAAGTTTTATTTTGAGGCACTAAAAAGTTAACTATGAATGAGATACACTAATGTTTAAATGTATGGGGTCAGTAAAGTTTTACTAAATATTTTTTAAAAATAAATGTCTTATACATTTTGTTTTTACCCATGCATTCCTACTATTGTGGGATAGTCCATTTCAGATTACTACACCCCAATGTAAAAAAACCAAAACCCTTATAACCCTTAAAGGTCCTCTAAGCGATTTTGGGTGACGTCATTTCTTGTTGGCGTTCGAAGTATTGCCAAACAAAACGGAGGCTAGCTCCACCCTCCCTCCTCCTCATCCCGTCCCCTCCCCCACCCTTCCGTGCTTCCTGAAACAGGCTTTTCCGATGTAAATTCAGGACTTCACGCGTTCATGCTCCTTTTCCCTCTTCTTTGCTATTTGTTCATCGGAACGTCATCTCTTTGGTCGTGTGTCGGCCAAATCAAAATTCAAGAGAATATAATTGTAACGTTAGTCGTTGTCGTTGTCTAGGACATCTCTCCTCTAGCTAACTTCCCTCTTCATGCTTCTCTCTCCTCCACTCCCCACACCCCCCTTCATGTGCACGCGCACTAAAAATGATTTGAAGATTTTATTTAGGACCACTAAATATCTGGCTATGAGAAACAAAAGTCCCTTTAATGTAGGGTATGCGGTGGACATTTTGGATATCCCCTTTGCAGTTTTTTTCTATGTAGGCAATAAATTGATGAATTTCTCTCCCTTAATGTCTCTGTGTTAAAGTGTTTGAAGCTTTTTTGTTGATGTTTTGGTACTCAACCTTTCCACGGTCAACTAAACTGATGGCTTTCTGCTACCGGATTGATTTTTGTTGTCAGTAGATATGGCTGTGCTCTGAAAATATGCGTAAGCTCAGCCAAATCTCTCACCAACGTCAACCGCTGCTGATTCTCAAAGTGCCACCGAGGGTTGTGTTACTTGTGGGCATTTTATCAAGCCTCCTCAGACATGCAACTCAGCACTACATTCCTCTCTGAAGAGCATGCCATATTTTCCATCCAGAGAGAGAGAAAGAGAGGGTACAGAGGGAAACAAATGGCCATAGACAGGCAGTGTTGATTCAGAGGGATGTTCGGAGAAGAGCCACTGACCCTACATGGGCACCTTTCCTGCGTATACCAGCACGTATAAGGTAAACCGATAGCCGGTTGAAATATCTCCCACTTACAATTAAGAGACAAAAGTGCGGACGGGACAGACATGGATTTTCTCACAAAGCTGACGAGGTTGTGCTTTGGAAATAAATAGTCTATGCCAGGCACATTCAGTAGGTGTTGAGTAGAACGTGGGTCACCCTTCCTAAGGCCTGTGTGTTTGTGAAGCAGGGATCATTGTAAACAGAAGGGGGTCCTGGTTCTTTATGGCTGTTCACTCATACACTTTTTGGAGTTCTAATATATGCTTCTGTTCACACTCAGTTCAGTTATGAACAAGAGTGACAACTGGATTCAACTCAAAAACTTCCTGAAATTAGAACTTGGGATTGGAATTATAAAATATTTTACAATTCCGGTTTCTTAACAGTTCCATTGACAATTATATTAGAAAAAATAAAAAAATAAAAAATTTGACAAATGATGAGATGATTTCAACAATTAATAATTGTATTTATGCAGACTTTTTAATGACTTTTCTCAATAATTTTAGTGGTGGCATAAATGCAATCCATCAAATGGCCATAACTATATTGAAAATATAGTATAGTTGCAAAAAAAGGTCTGCACTCTAAGAATACTTTATTTGTTACAAACTGGAGTGAAGAATATACAAACATTTCGGCTTTTTGCCTTCGTCAGTGTCAGTAACTATATTGAAACTATTCTAAAAATTAAAAAAATAAATAGTAACATGTCAATAGTCACTGTTTTTCCAACAGCTTTTCATCAGTTTTGATGGATGAACTTGTCTCATTTTGGGTAGTTCATTAAATAAGGTTGTGTCACTTTATAGTGTTATTGAAATATCTTTGATATTTACTTTGGTTATAGTTTAGTTTACTTAGAAAAGGAGTTTGACTTTGTTATTCTTTCTGTTGTATGAACAGGACCATTTTTGGGTCACACCTGTTAGTAAATACAGTTGTCAATCCCAAACGCTGACTGTGTGAACATAATCAAACATACACTGGGAGATGAACATCTATGGTGGTTTGCTGGTCTGAGCTGGTCTAGCTGATGTTCCAAATAGCATACCCTCAAAACATTTCTAAAACCAGCAAACTAGATCCACCTGACAAAGCTAGGATATCAGCAAACCAGATTTGTCTGGTTTAAGCTGTTTGTGGCAAGAAGAGCAGGGCCGAGAGCCGTGGGAACGGAGCCGCACCAGTCTCGAGTTCCTCCGAGGAGCCCTGGGAGGATAAAAGGACAACAGAGCACCAGGCCTGGACTTTATGTTGTTGTTAATGCGGCAGTCGTCCGTGAGGAGCTGCTGCTTTACTTTTGCCTTGTTCTTTATGTTTATGTTGTGATGGTTTTACATTGAACGTAAAGTTTTATGTTTTTCCGGTTCCCGCCTCATTCTTTCCTGAGCCTTTTAACTTCGCTACACTGTTTTTTTCTTTTTTTTTTTCTTTCAAGGATGATCTGAACTGGTTTAAGCAGTGATGGGGAATATGAAGTGATATGTAGGGTCCCTTTCCTGCCTGGAGGGGAAGACCCAAGAGTAGGATCTCACTTTCAGGGCCAAGCTAACATGAAACAGGGAGCAGACACTGCTGTCAGATCTCCCTCACCTCTTCCTGTCAGCCAGCGGCTACACGCGGTCAGGCTGCTGTGTGTGTTGGATGCTGTTTGCTTTTGTTCTCGGACACAAACAGACATGGGCACACAAATTTGTTTCCATGCGCTGAAGTGCACAATTCATATGTATCTTTTCTTTCTCTTACGTTCACTCACAGACAAACGCTCTTGGATAAGGGCATTGGGGACTCTATTTATTGAATATGGTATTTAGAATATTTAAGAATATGATATTACTCTTACTGTTTATGCAGTATGTAGCGAAGGGTCGAAGTTTAGCTGGTTTGCATGAGCCAGTAAGTCACTATATTATATATAGTATAAGAAGTATACTATCCGGATTAATCCGGGACATATTACTCACTGCCAGCTCACATTAACTAATGCAGGCTCTGAAAATATTTGCTACGTTTATCACAATATTTGGCAAGATGAGATTATATGCACCCTTAAAGGCTCAATTTAGATAAATCAAACTGGCATTTCCTCTCTTTCGAGTCTTTTCTGCATCTTGCTGTATTTGCTGACATGCAAACAACTAAACAGCCTGAAAAAGTATCTTAGAATTATACTTTATTTTTAACTCCGGGGCCAGCAGGGAGGCATTTAACCCTGATTACTTTATAGGGCAACTCTGCTTATTGGATGCTTGGATTTTGCAAATTTATTTAAACGCATAAGGCCTTATAAAACAAATAACAGTCAGCTGCATTGATGCATTATCTAATTGATTAACAAGATGCACATCTGATATGATTATGGAGCCAGATAGAGAGAATAAACATCCTTAAAGCACATTAAGTAGCATCATTTCTTTATTTTTTATTATTTACCAATTACAAATGTGGTGAGCTGATACAGTATTTTTGATTTACATGCTTTGTTTAAAAATAGATGTGTAAAAAAGATGCAAGGACTTGAGGTGTTATTGGCTCTTGTCACAGTGATCTGAGCGCCGTCACAGTTTAGCTCCCCTTGAACTGGGCTAATACTTGTCTATTCCGATTAGGATTAGTATGTGTCGCACTGACTCAGGCAGAGTCAGGAAGGGCTTATAATCTAATAAATCTAGATAAAAAACACAGAGATTGGTTTACTGAGGAGAAGGATTTAGCGCTGACCATCTCGGAGTGACACAGGGATTAGCCAGGCTTTCTGTGCTGCTCTCTACAGGCAGGGGGCGTGGAAAGAGACACAGCGAGATGACCAGGGCTTTATATTGCAGAATAGACAGTGAGTTTAACTGCTAGTGACAAGGTCAGGGTAAGGCTTGTACAAAAAGGCTTTGTTCTATAGGCAGATTAAAAGGCTCTTCCCCAGTTTTTATACTTTTGGATCTTGTAGGACATGTTATGTGTTAATCCAGACAGGAAAGCGCTGCTGGTGGGAGGGTAGAGGGGCCTGTGGGGAATAGAGGATTTTTGACTGTATAAATTAATTATGAATCAACTTTTTTGAATATGTGGAATATGTGGAATATGCACTTTTTGGATTGAACTGTGTTTGATATTCTTGTTGAGTGCTCCATGTATTTCCTTTCCTTCCTCTGACTGTTTTTATGTGAACGCTTCCATATTTGTGTCTGTTGGCTGTGTGTAGCCGTGGCAACAGGCCAGGCCCGGGCACGTTACAGGACTCCTTTTTAACTTGAGTTTGACTATACTGTTTGTTTTGATCATTTATTATTTGAAATGGTAGTTCAAATAATATTGAATGGTGTCCTGTCTCATATAATCATAGAGGTGAAGAGTACTACACACACACACACACACACACACACACACACACACACACACACACACACACACACACACACACACACACACACACACACACACACACACACACACACACACACACACACACACACACACACACACAGCTTTTAGCTTCATATATTGTAATTGTAACTATTTTTTGTAACTGTGACTTTATATGTCATAATTAAGCCTCTTTAATTGCAACTTTGTATCTCACAGTTTGGATTTTTTCTTGCATTTGTGGCTTTTTATCACGTAATGTTTGTTTGCTTTAAACTTTATCTTACAGTTGCATGTTTTTTTAATTCATATGAGAGACATTACAATGACTTGAACAGTAGTTAAAAGAAAAGGCTGTGCAATACTTTTAAAAAAATGCACTTTTTAATATGATTTAAGCTAAAGAAGAGTCATTGTTGATTTGATATGTTATTGTGAATAGGTTCTGTACTGTCATGACTAGAAAACAGCTTCCTAGTGACGTTGCCAAGATGTTCGCAGAGTGAGACTTTGATACTTGTCACTTTATCTCGATAACCTTTCTATTATCTGATATATTTGTTGGATACATTATTTTATGGGTGACAAATACATTGTATGAATAGGGTGTTTCTAAAATGGATCCGATTGTTGTCATTATCAAGTCCAAGAGTCCTGTTGAATCAGCCATCAAAACATAGATCAAAAAATACAAAATACTCAGTCCACCTTTAAACCACTGAAAAACGCTGTGCTGGTGTTTTAAACTGTGACCTGACATTCTGATGTTTGTATTTATTAACAATTCAAAGAGTTGCTCACTATCTTAAGCAGAAGACTTTCAAAGGCAAAAGAGCACAGCCCCACCAAAACGCTTATCCTCTTTCCTTGGGAGACAGTTAGCAATATCATCTGGCAATTAAGAAGAAAACGAGAGAGAAATGGAAAAGCCAATTACCTCTCAGAGTTCGCTAAAGGCCATTTAAACAGTGTGCCCATGACATAATAATGTTTATTGTAAATATTATAGTCAGAGCCGGAGTGAGCCTGGCGTGAGAGGGAGTGAAAAAAATGGCATCAGTCTGAGACAGAGAATAATTTATTAAGATCTGAGATGCGCCAATTATGTGGAAAGGACCAAAAAGAAAAAAAAAAAATCTAACTCTCCAGGAACCGCATACATGATTGCAATCTTGATTAAATCCCCCTGGATCTAATGAGTTGATTTTCTGCTGTTAATATTGCATTGGCTGATGATGGATTCGTTAAGATAATGGAACGGAGCTAAAATATAAATGACTCCCTGTCAAGGAGCAGATTTTTGTCATTTTGCGCCTGACACCTCCACCGTGGGGATTTGCTAAGGCTCTTTTTTGAGCCCAGATTGGCCAGATCTGGAATACTAATTTTCTCCTGCCAAGACTCATGATGCCAAAGCATACCCCCTCCCACACGCTTGGTAAATATCCCCTTTTTCATCCGAATAAAGGCAGCTAGGATGAAACATTGCACGTGCATATCTGTTTCACACCAGCTAATAAAGACCATTTACAATCCAAGATGTTTTCAAGGTAAACAACATTTTCATCCCCCCCACCACCACCTTTTGTTGTTTTTCATATCGTAATGATCCACAAAATAAATGTGTGAGTGGATGAAAGCCATTGGGTGCTGATGAACTGGTTGTATTGACTTGTTTCTGGAGATGAATAAATGTTGCAGCCCGACTCAGACCTGGGCTGCTGGATCCGCCTCACTTCATATTAAATGGCCTGTCACTTAGGCCAACAAGATACATGAAATGTTCTCCATGTAGCATATTGATCTCTCGCTTTTCTCGCCTCAAACAAGCAGGTTATACAGATGTGTAGATGAAAGTTAATGCAAAAAGCATTTCTCTGACCAAGACTGGGAATTAGTGGGGATTATGCACTGGCATTGATAGCGGTAACGCTGAGAATATGAACTGGAGTGAAGGTGGGTAGTTATGGTAACATGGCTAATCAAATGTACCAGCGAGGTTCTCGATGGAAATGAAAAAAGTTCAGTAACGGGATGATGTATGAACTCTCAGGGCGTAAGTATAACAAATTACTCTCGTTGAGATTAAGAAGCGTATTGAAGTCAACATGAAAAGCAGTTCGTAAGTAACCCCTTTTCCCACTTACTGTACGTATTTCCTTGTGAAACAGGATATTTTAGCAATCTATTTTATCTATTTGTTGCGTGTGGTTGGAGGGCGAGGGATTTGAGATCGTCAGCCCCTGCTGGTGTATTCATGAACTGCACCATCTGCTTCGAAAATCATCTTTCTTTCTTTCTTTCTTTCTTTCTTTATTTTACCAGTCTCCTAGATTCTTTATTCTGAAAATAATGTAATGTAATAAATGATGACCAATAAAGGCCAGGAGCATGTTTTTAGAAAATAAATGGGGTCAGTTATGATTTCATGTCAGCTACGAGATGAGTTCACTTCCCAAACGTCTTTGGGATCTCCTGATCGTCTTAATCGTAATTGTGGTCGGTTTTCATGCTCTCGCTGACCTCGACTCCCTCTCCCGACCCCCTTCTCTTTTTTTCATATTACCGGGGAAACAGTGTGATAGAAGCTCACCCCCGGCCCTTTCTTCCATGTGTCACTTTTTTTGTCTCGTTACATGGTTTTGCTAAAAAGTTCTTTAATCAATCAAGTACGAGGCAGAAAATAGGCTTTGTCACGGCCGGGCCCGGGGTCGTGTGATGCTCGCTTTGCTCAGTGACAGCTCCTCAAAAGGCCCAGAAAGGAATATTTTGCGGGGAAAATAGTGGTTTCCATGGTGCCGGCACTTGTTGCACATCGCTCACCATTCTTTGCTCCCACGTGAGCAGCGGATTTCAAAGAGATGGACGACAAAAATTAGGGCAGGAGGGCAGGGTGGGGTGCAGAGGTAGCTGCCCCTCGGCCCAGTGTCCTCCTCTCCAGCAGGCAGCGGAGAATAGCACCGAGGAGTGACAGCAAAAAGGGGGGCCTTCTCGCCTCTGTCAGCTCCGCATAAGCAGCGCTATTAAGTAAATGTTCGATTTTTCATTGTGCCACAGCCGTTGAATAGAGACTCAGAGGGGAGTACGTAAAGAATGAAAAGGTCTGAGCCAGGGAGGAAAGGCTGCTCGCTTTAATGGCTCCCAAAGTATGTCATCTGAATCATGTAATTAGCGATTAGCTTTTATTTGGGCCGAGCCTGTGTCCACCAGAAAGGGTTACCGAGTTTCTAATTTTATAAGTTACAAACACAGCCAGGAAATGGAAACAATGGATCGGCCGTAAATCCTAACTAAGAGGACATAGGATTGTTATCTCAAGCTGTTTTGTATGCTACTTTGAATGTGTCTGTTCCTGTTTTTAATTATTAAACCTACAGGTCCTCTGTGGATTTGCTGGGAGCAGCTAACTTCGCTTTCAGGATAGGAAGCTGTCATGTAAGAGTTTTGTCATGCACACAGGCTCTGGGGGTTTGAAGAAAATCAAGTTCTATGGAAGAAAAAAAAAATCTTTAATGAATGTTTTCTTTAAGGTGTGAGAAGCACATTAATAGAACTTGCTCTCCTGGTTTGTGCTTAGAAGTATATTTCATGCCTGATTTGACCTGAGCTCGATCTTATTGCGAGACTGCTTTCACCTTTCAGAGCTTTTCTGTTTGTGAAATTACTTAATAAGGTCAAGTTTTTTTGTGTGTTCGTGTCTGGGCTACTTTAAAAAATTTGCAATAATTTCCATAGAATCATCACCAGGCAAATAACAAACAAGGTTACTGCTACCCTTCAGCTCTACATGTCATCTACATGACCGTTTTTGTGTTTCTAGCGCTGAGAGAAGTGCGGCGCTCATCTCTTTCTGTTGGTTTAACAGGTGGCGCGCCTCTTGTGCGGGTTTGTTAAAAAGTACACTCCTCTCTTGATTGAGTTACTTAACTAATAAGACTAACCCACAGCGGATAACTGTGACGCCGACCGAAAGGTAGCATCTAAATGTCATGTTTTCATGTCAACTGTCCGCTGCATAATTTCCCCGCCAAACGATGCCTAGTCGAATGTGTCGAGCTAGTTTGTCTTTGAGATCCTCGGCAATCTGCTGTCAGTCTTCAGTAAAGGTTAAGGGGGTGCTGGGATATCTTCCTTGATGGCGTTTTATCATGCGAAGCATGCCCTGTTTCCTGATGAATATATTAAAATTATTACTGTGCAAACAGACTTTCTAATTACTGACCTGCTTGCCATTGTACTCTGCGTTCTTTCTTCATGTTTTTTCGCCTCTCTCTCTCCCTTCCTCGCTCTCTCTCTTTCTTCATGCCTTGTTTATTTATCTGCACCAGTGAATACAGAATAGTCAGAGCAATGTCATTTCCATCCACATGAAAATGATTTTGAAAATGCCAATCTTGCCTATTATACAGTGTAATTACAAGTCTGTTTTTTTATCGTATCTTTAACCAATGGGGAGACCCTTGAGAGGGTAAATATCTCATCTATGCTCTGTTTCAAACCCTAGCGAGCTGCCTACGGAGGCGGCATTGTGAGAGGTTGCAAAGGGTAGGTAACTTAATTATGGTGTCTTGTTTTAGCCAAATATTAAGGCAGCATCAAGTATCATTTGTAGAAAAGGCAATCTCAGAATGCGCTTCGATGAGCTCTGTGGAAAAATACATTTAAAATTGTGGACAAAGTGAGAAAAATGTTGATATAAATGAACTTATTTAGTTAAATAGTGAAAAGTGTCCAATGTTTGTGTTCGGAATTGGACAGAATGATAGGACCAAACATGTATTATATCAAATATTACATAACTGCACCCGAATGGGGTATAGGTGTGTCTCTTATATTTCCAAGAATGAGGAATACCACACTTTTCGTGTGTGAGAAAGAAAAAAAAAACTTGGCAAACGTATCAACGGATCATTATAAATCCGAAACATGCACTTGATTAGCCTTTCTATTATGTTTGTGTTCTCATCGCATTGGTGAAAAATGTGAAATATGGGGAGGTTGAAAAACAGTCACATTCCTTGCCTTTTCAGGCCGGCTTTTGTTCTGTTTCCTTCTCAGCAGGTTTCTTGAGATCCAAAGGCATAAAATGCAAAGTTTTCTTTTCTGTCTATTATAACGTACACCCTGTCATTGGCTGTCATATGACGTGAGCTGCCGTGTGTGCCGCTCTAAACGTGTTATTAAAGTCACCTATTTACCGGCACATTCCGCCCGCGCCACTTCATGCAAAAGGGCAAGCCTGTTGTTTACTCTGCGGCGGAGATGTTGCACAGGGGTTTGATCTGGGGAGTTGGTAGGAGCGGCAATTTAAAGAGAGGACACTGCAGCTCCCAACAAAAACAATTAAAGGAAAATGAAAGGCAGCCCCTACGGGTTAAAAATAGAAAATTAGCAACATGGATGCTGGAATGCACGGCTCCCCCTCATCCCAAACTTACGGGCCTGCATTGTTATGTACGATCAGATCTGCCAGTTCCTCCTCTAAGCTCCTTGTCACATTTTGACTTAATGAAGTGCAACTTAGAAGGGAATTGGGTTCATCATGCTAGTCGCACGATGCTCCCTTGTTGTAGCAAACAGGGGCGGCGTGGGACCAGAGCGCTACAGCGCGAGTCGTTATCATTCCGGTCAGTCTGTTTAACACAAAATTAAACAAAGAACTAATTAGTGCTTCATGAATTAATAACTGCACTGTTGCCGAGTAGAAGTTAGGTTGCTGAGGGGAGATATAAAATAAGTAGGAAGATCAGGTTAGAATTATTATTACTTTTTCGGTTGCTCATGCTCTCAAGGTTAGAAAACTTTACCAGTTGCCACAGTCTCTAATTTGGGTGTTTGTTTTTCTATGTGTGTGTGTATATTAACTTTTTCATCCCATGATAGCTGAACTGTTGGCTGGGCTTAAAGACCGCATGACATTGCTAGATTGCACGTTAACATATCCATATTGAAACATGAAGTTTGGGCGGGCCTTATCAATGTCATTCCAATAGTTACGTCACTCTGACTCAACAATAAACCACGATATGCTACTTGTTAGTTGGTTGCAGATGGTATTCAGGGGCGGAGTTTTCTTATTAAAAAGCATTCGATTGGACATAAATCTGTGTAGTGCAGGATGGGTCCGTTTGGGTTCTATTTTGGGGGTTTTCCCAGAAGAGAAAGACTGTAAATTTTAAATAGACTAAATGCCACAAAACTGTTTTATCTCTGTGACGAAAAAGCTCAATATACTGTATTAAATTGATGTTTCACATGAAAAAATGCCAGATTAACAGATTAGGCTTGTTAAAGGTGAAGTGAGTCATTTTCTTCAGTATTAAAATACTTTATCGTACCCTTTTGCATAATGCAGAGACAACTATAAATAGGTTGATTTCTGCAACAACAACAACAAAAAATCTACACTAGCTATAAAAACATTGCTTTGTTTGTTTGAGCATCCCAACCAGTCAACATGGCATCACTGGTTCAACCAATCACATGAGTTTGAGGCAGATCTATCGGTATGTTTGACCATGGCAGACAGGGAAAGTGTTTCCCTGTTTGAAACAATAATTATTTAATTAAAGCTAATTTAAAAGTTCCAAATGGTGTTGCTAGTGGCACAAGAATGACACATCACTTCTAAATAAACAATAAAGTGATACAGTTATGTTACACAGTTCAAATTCATTACACTTCAGTGTCTGAAGTTGGAATAACTAAGAATTACTCTGCTGTGTGCTCATCTTATGGCGTTAAACAATACTTATCTCTTTCTCATCCATGCTCAGTTAGGCTCTGCTGTTCAAACCACATATATCACCAGACATCTCATCATGGATGTTTGCTTACAGAGGAATCAGAAGAAAGTGGTCACAGTTGGCTTGGCTTTACTGCCCACTGTAATATGAGTGTTGTGCTGGCCTTGGTTAATGCACGCCGGCCAAGGTCATAGTGGCTAATAAAATCCTCCCTCAATCAGATTTTAGGATTACTGTTTCTAAGTAAATTATCATCGGCAAGCCGCGTTAGAATATTTGTGAAAAACTGGCTAACTGATGGCACACCTGCTCTCCTGGGCTGAGATGAGTAATGTAATGGGGGTTTCTAGTGGGGTCTGTCACCTGTCAGTCCCCACCAACTGCGACACCATACAGTAGCATTCTGTGTGTACGCAATGGGTCACGACGGGGGCCGTTTGAGAGCCTTTTGTTCAGTCAGCACTGAGTTTCTGCACCCAGAATGCTAAGGGGAACAACATATCTTCACATTTAGACAACTCAGCCAATAAACGCTCAGTGTGGATATGGGGGTATTAATGGAGTGTTTTATGTAATGCCTGATAAATAGATGTTTGGATTCTATTTACTCTAAAGTGTTTTTTCTCTCTGTCTTGCAGATGAAGTAAGCCTGTGAGCGGAGTGACTTTTTCCATCAGAGAGAGAGAGAGAGAGAGAGGTAAGGGAAGCATGCATGAAGGTTCATGTTTAATCGTGTGGACCCCCCCCCCCCCCCCCCAAAACATAAAATATACACAGATGATTCATGTTTTTATTTATTCTAAGATTTATAGGAGCAGTTTTTTTCCCTACAGGTTAAAAGGGATATTTTACCCAAAAATGTTAACAATTTGTGCATTCTGTCACATAAACATTGCTGCTTGCTTTACTTTGACAACACTGATATGTATATACATTTTGGAATATAGTGTACAGAGTTCTATGGACTTACTTTTTTTGTCCTCATTCATTTTTGGGAAAAAAATTGACTCTTTTTTCAAACTGATGTTTCAGTTTTCTGACTGATGTTTCAGTGATCCAGTTTCAGAGGTTATAAGATCACTGGAAAGAAAGATTATCACTAATAATAATAATAATACATGTAGCCTAGTATATGAATAATATTGACTAATATACTAATTCAACTATATTTATATTGTGATTTGCATACTTTGGAAACTTGAAAGCTCCCCATTTACACAGCTCTTGTATCTCACAGAAGAAAGAAAGTCATACAGCTAGTGATTAAATGATGGCAAAATGTTTATTTTTCTTCTATGGGTTTCAAGGCGATGCTGTAATTTATCTAACTAACTTGCTTCAAATTTGCAGTGTTTGTTAAATGTGAATGCAGCTTAGCATGCGGTTTTCCATTATCATCATATTTACTGCTTGACAGCTGCCATCTCAGTAAGCATAAGATGCCACGCATGATTAATACAGCTCATGGAAGTTTACGGACAAAGTTAAGAGCATAAGAATTTGCTCCCCTGGATGAATGACAATGTTTTCCATGGCTTTGCCCGTGGCTCCTGAGTCAGCAGCAATCTCAGCAGAGAGGAGTGATGTTGTGTGTTGTCTTGTGTCAGTCTCGGGGTCATCGTCATGTCCAGGGGGTTCTGGCCTGACCATGATACGCGGCTCAGAGAAACCAACACCCCTTTGTCCTGCCAGTGTCTTTCAGTGCAGGGCGAAATACACACTTGCAGCATAAATCACGGACAAACTATGTCTAAACAATGTCTCTGCAGCCACCGGCAGTCATGCATGGCTGGGCAGGGAATGGAGAGAGAACAACACAGATCATGCTCTTTGTGTCAGGCGATATGTGGATGAGATGTTCTCCAATTCAGGCATCTTTGTTCTTCAGAGCCTTTTTAAATCTCATTTTTTTCCTTAGATAACAGTGTTTTGGCTTTGCTGTCAGGTAGGGGTGGGCGGTAAGAAACACAGTAAAGGTGTATATCGCAATTTTTATTATTTAACAATTTCTATTATTTAACTATTTATACATTTTGAATGAAATATTTTAGTAAATGAAATTTAATAAATGAAAATTAGTTAATTATTTTAATAAAATAAATTGCAATTAAACCACAGTGTTTTTTGTATTACATAACCATGTCTTCATCTAATTAGATTTTTTTACTTGTTGATGGATGCAAACCAAGTTATACAATTATTTTTAGTTATATTTGTCATACAAATATATATTTTTTATATCTTCAGTTAAAAATATTTATATATGTAACACTTACAATGAAATACGTTAAACAGTAATACGTTACAAAAATGACTGGAAGTGCCATGTTTGAAGCGATATACTAGTTATACTAGTAAGTCAACATTAAATCACTCTCGTTATAATCAACAAGCTGCCTACACTGGAAACTCCCGCAGCATTTTGAGCCGTAAATTTAAACAGTCAATGAAAATCTCTATCGATTGACGCATTACTTCCTTTGCATGGTATAAACTGTCATACCCAGGCCTGCTATCAAGTTAAAGCAATGTTTTTCTGTGTCTCGGCCTAATAAGCCAGATGCTTTAGGAGTCCCTCTTCGCATTCAGACCTAGGACAGTGTGCCAAGCCATGACCCAATTCTCTCCTCATTGCAAACTGAATGGCTGGAGTATAGTTAGCTTAATTGGGTTTTGATATATTTAATTCAGCTAATCAGCCAAACTGGCTCCAACATGGGGCCTTGCATGCCTTTTCCCTTCCCGAAAAGCTCCCAGAGACCAGGCGGTTGCAGCGCAGAAGCCTCCCAGAATGGATTCCCTCTCAAACAGTGGGAAGAAAATTAAACTGCCAAATTTGTTTTTGTTGGTTCAGGCCTTCTGCAGGGAGTTGGAAGGCTTTTAATTGCACTTGCTGTGAAGAATTGGATGAGCTGTTTTTAAGACAACAAAAAGCAGGCTCCCTCTCGCTAGACGCCGAACTGGGCGGTTTTCAGAGATCACTTGGGTCAAATGTAGTGCAAAGACAGATTGCGGAGACCATTCTCTCTTATTTAAGAAATTACAGACATTGATATATTAAACCCTCTTTTATATGTCTAAAGAGAGCTTGTATCTGCTGAGTTAGCAACTTAAATTGTCACACTTACTTTTGTTCCTTTGGTATATCAGTCCAAACTGGTATAACAAAAAAGCCATCACCTCTTTTGTATGCCCTCCCCTATTTACTTTTTCTCATTTTCCTCTCAATTTTTTTGGCCTTTGAATTTTTTTCCAGTGTGTCAAAACAAGAAGAGGCTACATGGAAACGGCAGCCCTGTGTAAATATTTATGATGTAACATCTCCATGTGAATAGACTTTCCCTCTAGCCCATCCATCAAATCCGCCACCTCCTCAAATCGCCCCCTCACCCCCCCCCCCACCCCCCCCAACACCCGGCCGCCACTTAGGCCGCAGGAAGCCAAGACAGGAGCATTGCGTTCCCCTCGCGCTCAAAGTAATTGTTTTTCTTTTAAACAGGGGCCTCCAGGCCACCACATCTTTTGAGACTGTGGTCTCTTGCCTTTCATAAGTCCTGAAACTTCAAAGCCTATTGAGCTTTTTGTCTCATTGGAACGTCCACTGGCCCCCAAAATGGTGCGACAGGGAAATGTGATGTAGGTCAAATTACAGCAGTTGCGCTTATAAAAAGCGAAATTTCTTAGCATGTCAACGGAAGGCCTTGGTTACCTCTCATGCTACGTAGTTCAGTTCAAAGTTAACACACGCAAAATGCAAAATAGGATTTGGTGATTAAATACCACAAGTAACTTATCATTAATCTGGTAACTTGCTTTAACACATGGCTTGAATCGAAATAGACGACTGAATTTCTTTTTTAACTTTTTTTTTCTGTCCTGAATTGAGCCAACAAAAAACATACTAGGATTAAATAAATATAAATGTTGTACATAATTCTATAGATGCATTTATGCATTTAATTTATTTATTAATTGTAATTAATTGTCAAATAATCAAATTATCAAATAATTATTCACCAGTACATTTTCTTGATTCACCTGCAATTGCCAGTTGAAGCTAACAAAATTCTTTATTAAACAAATCTAAAGATAAAAAAACAAGATATTTTTGTATTATTTTCTACTATTGTAAATTTTTACATGTTAATGTTTTAATCAGCATTTATCTCACATTATCTGCCTTTTTTATTTTATTATTTTATTCTCACAGTGCATTCTGGGTCTCTTCAAAATGTACATTCAGTGCTGCTTTAGATTTTGGTGAATATGTATATTATGAGCCAGCATAATTAAAGGTATACTCCACCCAAAAATGAAAATTCTGTAATCATTAACTCACCTTCATTTTCTTCCAAACCTATGACTTTCTATCTTCTATGGAACAAAACAGAAGATATTTTGAAGTAGTAGATGAGGCAGAATGACAGAATTTTTATTTTTGGGTATTTATATTTTTTTGAAACAGCCTTCACGCCGAGAGAACGCTTGCGATGTCGTATAATGTTGCTCTATGCAGCTTGCTAAATTTTGAAACAGACTCAGAGGGATCTCCTTGGGAAAAATTCCTGGAAATTTGCCTCTTCACAAATCCTTATGTCAATCAGGGTATTGCAGAAAAGCATAACGAATGCAAACAGATAGTGACAGGGAGCATCGTTGTGCATAAAAATTCATCTGTTGCATTTGGGCCTGGCACAAACAGGTGTGGTTTAAGTCTGCTTCTTCCCGGATGTGGTGGATTACAGCCGTCTCTCTTTATGTAATTTCTCTGGTCTGGGTGGGAAATTAGGCAGTGCAGTGTCTCAATAGACGACATTACAGTGCCACTGTGTGCCTTTTTTATCAGAACAGACGGTTGCTAAGATGTAATTATCACCGTCTCTCCCTGATAGACTGTGCTGAAGACTGAAAAGGTAATATGGATTATCACAATAGTTGTACAGCTCAATACTGCTATCTAACTTTATCCATTTATCTGCAATGATGGGAATCCTTTGTGTTGTGCAGCGGTGTAGCATCTATCTAAATAATAAAGGCCATTGTCTCCCTCTTGAAGAGAAGGGATTGTCTTTTTAATTTCAGCGCAGTTTTATTATTGTTAATATTCAAGCTGCGACTGCTCTGTGCAGATGAAATTGAAATATTAAACTCAAAACATGAAAGTTGAAAGCCAGAGAAAGCTTAAGGAAGTGGAATATATAGTAATTTTTTTAATTACTTTTATCCAACAGGTCTCAAGGTGATTTCTAGTGGATCTGTGAAGTCGAGTGCATACATGAAAATGTGTTGATTTAACCCTCTGGTGCTCGTCTTTCATTTTTTTTTACCCAAAAAAACATTTTTCCCCTAATTTTTTTCTTCATCGGAATGGTACGGAACTTGGTAAAGGTTTTGGCACTTGCTATGTGAACACAAAAATAGTCACACTTGTGCTCCTCGGGGTCAAAAATGACCGCCTTGGAAATGAATGGGAGACGAATTTCATCTAGTGGAAACTTTTGGTCCTGCGGCCAAACCAAATCTTACTGAATTAGTAATCTTACTAATTTTTTGAGATATCAGGCTAAAATTTGAACACAACTTGTTTAGGTTTATGGCTTTAATTTTTCATAACCATAAGCGTAAAATTCTGTTACTTTTTTTAAGTTCACTTTTTAAAACTTTTTTTCACTTCACAGCAATAATCTGCCAAGTGTCGTCTTTGAAAAGAGATCAAACTTAAGTCTGTGATCTAAAGCATTCAAGATTTACGACAGATTAAGTTGGAAATTGAATTTCAGGTCTATTCTCAAAAAGTGAATAAATGGATTATAAATACAGAATAAATATAATTTAGCACCCTAAAAATACATTTGCGAACTAAAATGAAATGTAAATGAATTTCATTGACATAAAAAAAATACATTAAGATAATTTTTGACTGACACCAGATACATTAGGGTTGTGTTCTTGCTCTGCTTTTAAAATAATGTGAATATTGTGATATGTGTTAGGAAAAGGATGTAGCTATTGAGTATTTGTGAGACCTCCTCTTTAATCTTTATCTGTCTTGTGTGTGTCTGCATTTGTGTGACACAAGGACAGCGGGCGCTTTGAAGAACTCGTATAGAATAGACAACACTCGTTTTCACCTCTTTCTCACATATTTGGAGTGCCTCTTCTCTCCTGGCAGATCTATTCAAGCTTTCAATACCTTTTTCTCCTTCTCCGTCCCTGCTCCTTTCTCAGCGAGCAGGAGGGTTTTACTTTACCCCTTTGTCATCCTAATTGATTGCATTAACCTTTTGAGTATTGAATTTCCCCTGCATCACACAGAGCACAATGTGGAATATTATCATAATCTCTCCTAGTAATGGACACAGGGCAATCAACGATGCTTTAGGAAAAGTACATCTTTGAAAGATGGAATGGCATATTATTTTCAATCAAACGGAAACCCTGGCTTTGAGAAACTTTGACGCTCTTCTGAAGGGTTATGTCTTTTTACGTGCCCGACAGTTGACACTTTGAACCGTGCAGTCTTTAAAACTCGAACCTGCTCGGCTTAACAAATCCATTTTTCCTTAAGATCCCTCTTATCTTGATGATAATGATATATATCAGCACATATGAGGAGGAAATTTTATGTAACATTATAGTAGAGCATAGTTGGGCGTTATATTGCAATTACATCACAGAGATGGCTTTTTATTAATAAAGGGTTTTATATAAATGCATATACACATAGCCTATTGGCTAACTCATTTGAATGTTGATCAATGTCCATTGTGCCTTTGAAATATAATTTATATATATATATTGTGGTGAGTATGTCAATCATTGGTGCGTTATTATAATGAGGAGCTTCCTGTGTTGAAAAAGAGACAGAGGATGTCTATTGATATGATAATTTGTGTTTGTGTTTGTGTGGGTGTACGGCCCGGCCACCCGCTTACCTGAAAAGACCCCTGTAGTGTTTTTCTCTTAGTGCTAGTTTGAAGTCTTAGGGGTCAGGAGATGCTGGCTTAAAAGGCAAGATTAGCTCTCTGTTTACTTTGCAATTGCTGGGCCACATCGTTTAATCCCTTTACCGTCTTTACATTTGCCTGTCAGTATTTAGAGGGATGTTTAAGTTCATTTTCTTGTAGATTGTCTCAACAAGGCATTCAAACACGTACATCGTCACGTTAGTGCCACACCCCAAGAGATATTTGAAAGATTTTGTCATCACTTACACATGTATCTTTTGTTTTTTTCAAACCAGCACTATTTTATTTCTTCCCGTTCACACTGTTTACAATGCTGCTTTCCATACAATGAAAGAGGATGGTGACCAAGTCATGTCAAGCTCCAAAAATTACTAAAAAGTACAAATAACTCATTTGTTAGTTTTAAAGTATAAGTATATATATATATATATATATATATATACAGTGTATATCATATACACATAGGCTATATATACAAGTCATACATATCTGCACGTCCTGCTTTTGCAGATTTAGACGTGTTCCTAGGTCAACACATTTTTTTGTATCAAGGAAAAACATTCCTGTCCAAAAATCCAGTCCTAACCATATCCCACCCCTAAGTTACCCCTAAAATCAGAGGAAAATAATAAGTGAATAACACTGATCTAGAAGCACCTAAGCCTGATTGTAATCATAAATTAGACATAAACTGTAAATGTGTCCCTCAAATCTGATTGGTTGATTTGTTGATCCAGGAACATGTTGTTCTTGGTGAAATCAGGTTCTGCTTATACTTTATGTGCAGTGTCATTTTATGTGATATCATACTGATGTCATATAGCAAATTCTCATTTGTGCAATTTGGATAAACTGTACACATATTCATTTTTGGCACATTGTGATCGGTTGTGAAATATTTACATTAGAACCAATGATGTTTAGCATCATTGACTTTAAACCTAATGTTCCATGACATGATAAATTTGGATAAATAAGCAAAATATTGGAGGATTATCATCAAGAGATGACTTAAGTGTTTGTATTTTCCTCATACTATGGTGCTTTTATGTCTTTTTTTTTTTTACCTTGACAACCCATGGCAACCAATGACTTTGAACACATATGAAATCATATTATAAAATATATAATATTTATGGTAAAAACAGCATGAATATTCTGCTAAACTTCTCTTTGTGTTATAAAACATCATACAGGTTTTGAATGACATGAGGGTGAGTAAATGATGACAGATTTCTTTAATCAGATCTCTTTAATCAAACCACTTATATATATTTTATATGATATGAAGTTTTATATTTACAGTATGATAAAGCTATAAAGACTATAAACATTTCTGAACAAAGCATGTAACGCTATCTGTTCACTATAATGCCAGGCTAATGCTTTTGATTAAAATGGTTTAAAGTCAATGCTTTGTCATGTCCCCTCATTAGAAAAATAGTGACATAAAAACATCCTTTCAACAAAAACACAGCTTCTGTTTGTGATGGGGCATGGTTTGTTGAATTTCAGGATCCCAACAAAAGGCCACGTCTGTGTGTGGAGCAGCTCTACTCACAGCCACCTGGCTTCTCTCTCACTCTCTTTTGTATTTTAGGATTTATTCAACAAAACCCTGAAAACTGGAGCGCTGCAAAAAGCTAAACTGACTTTTCAGGTTTTAATGGGAGAGTAAACAGTGGTACAAAGCATAAAACTAATTGATTGTTTAGCAACAAGGAGTCTGTGTTATCGCGTTTCCCTGGTAACATGAAATTATTGTCTAGTTGCTTAGATGAATTGAAGCAAAACAGCCTTTAATTCATACCAACTCTATTATATATTTTTTTCAGGCAGGAGAGAAAAAAAATCAATTGAAAGGGACCCATATGAGCAGAGCAGACTTATGATCAATAATTATTGCAAACAGGGATACATTGTCTTGATTTGATTGCTTCGCATTTGACGTTCGAACTCACAGAATGCTCATATTTATAGAAAAAATGCTCAGATAATGAACAGCGTTGCCGATATCTCAATTTTAGGTTGCGGGGGCCATTTCACGTTAGTTACATGCAACATAAACTCCAAAACAAAATGGAGGTTTTGGGTGAATGATTGGTCAAGGTCAATTAATAAGACAAAAACATCTCGCTGTGACTCATCTCACTCCTGGGTCCACCGTCGCTGATGTCCGTTTAATGAACGTCATACAGTAGTTTCTCACAAATGTTCAATATATTGCCATTTCACCAAGCAAGGTCAACCAGTCGATGAGTGTTATTTTTATACTCTGACAGTGAAAAATTCAGTCTGGGTGTCAATCGTTCATTCATTAGATCTGCTTCCTTTTCTGTAAGCAAGCAAACCAAAACATACCGATCATTCTATTCATTGTGTTCCCTGTGGGTTGGTCTGTCAAATTGCACACAAAACCTCACTTTTGTGCTGGTTTTTAAAGAAGAACAAGCTGCGGGACAAAAAAAATGAAACATTGAGAAGTTTTGAAGGGTCTGGGAAGTGAGTACATTAGAGGAACCTATTCATTACTCCAGCCTGTGCTGGCTGACTGGCCCCTTCTACATTAATATCAATTATCATCTGATAAATTGCGCAAAGCGGTCGGCACTGCTCCGGTTTTCGTATATTTTAACCGCCTTGTCAAACGTACTAGTGTTGTGTATTCCTAGCCCATCCTCAGATTTGCAGTTTGAGCCAAGAGCTGCCATTTTCAACATTTTTTTCAGCAACTGACACACAGTGTCATATTTCCTGGCTTTGCCCAAACCAGCTGTCAGCTATTGCGGGCTTAAACTCTTCACTTGTGTCTCAGGTTCTCTCGGGTCAAGACTAACAGCATACTAGGCGAGTATACGTATATGCACATTTCTCACACTTGGTAAATTCAGCCATATTCCACATGCAGACGGTTGTTTGATTAGCTCCACCCAAACATTTTATGACCTTATAACTTTGTTTAAACAAAACGGTCTGTTCATCTCTCTTCCTCTCTTTTTTTTCTTCCCCCCCACTCTTTTTCTCTGTTATCCTCTCTCTGGGTAGTGTTCAAAGACCGATATAGCAACAAACCTTATTGATCTAATCTGTTTACTGCATGCTATTTTCAACAGTTCCATCTAAAACTCCCTCCCTCTGCAAGCCCCACCGACACCCACCGCTCTACCCTCGTTTGCCTGACCTACATGGCGGTCACATGGCCTGGTTCCCTGGCCTGGCATTTTATGGAAAATCAGCGGGTGAGATAAAGCCGCAAGGTTTTAAGTGTTATCCTCTCTATCCTCTCAAGAAGGCTGGTGTTGAAAGAGGCACCACTGTCACAAGTCAGGCCAATTTTGGGCCGCCCATGACAGCTTTACTTCCACCTTTGACCTCCAGTACAGTTTGACTGGATTTTCTTGGTTTCTGTTAAGGATTTTTGCTTTCACATTACTGTTTGTCATGTCAGGGATAGTTCACACCAAGATGAAAATTTTGTCATTATTTACCCATGCACCATCATGTTGTTCCAAACCAGTTTGAGTTTATTTACAAAAGGATACATTTTTGTGCTGATCGCTTTTTTCCTATGCAATGAAATATATATAGGGATACTTTGATGAATAAGTGGTGACTAACAGCATGCTAGGCGAGTATACTTATACGTGACCCTGAAATTTTGAATGGTACTGTATATTGTATGGTTTCTGAAGAGTATATATAATATATTCATACACTTTAATAGTGTTTTTTGTTTTGCTATTTATGCATTCACTTTAATTTTACTGAAAGAGCGGCCAGAATTTCCTTCAAAATTTAGCTTTTTGTCTTATCCATGGATAAGGAAGTACTGTAGGTTTAGAATGATGGTAACTTTTTTACTTTTAGTGGGTGATTTACACCTTCAAAACTAGTGGTCGTCCGATACATTGGCCGATATTCCGTATTTTTTAAATATCGCCATCGGCCAATATGTTTTTCTGTTTGGTCGATGTGTAAGAAGCAGGACTTTTATTTTGACGGGCGACACTGAGAACGCTTGAGATCGGCACTGCCTGATCACACAGCGCTCACGTTATCCGTCTTTATTAGTTTAACATTTACGGTTTCTGTTTAGCAGTCATATCTAATATGTTATTTGATAGAACTGTTAAACAAAGAAAGTAAACGGTATGAAAAAAAAGTTAGCGTTTGCTTTTATATTATTAGTATTATAGTAGGGAATAATACTTTCTCATTTACCTTCAATACGCATATGCGCTCCTATATCATTTAAACAAATCTCTGTATATCTAATAAACATTTAATTTCACAAACCTTGCAGATTTAACCGAATCCAGCTGTGAGATCTTCTGAAGTGTGCATTTGTAACCCGCATGAACATGTTAATGTTCGGTCCGTGCGAAGTGAATGCGGACAGGAATTACGGTTCACGTGGCTTTGCGGAAGCGATACAAATTTCTTTATTATAAATTTTTTCAAGGGTTGTACCTTAGAACCTATTTCATGGTTTGCGTTCTCAAGCCACCAGCCACTGTTTTGTGCAAATGAACGGCCGGATCGCATTAAGGGTTTTCTGTTAGAACGGTGTTGTGTTAGCGGCCCCTAAGTTAATAACTAATGATCGTTGCGACGGAAGTGAATCAATAAAAACTAACTTTAGCTGGACAATAACTTTATTCTAGAGCTGCTGTAAAGCCAAAACAATCTCTGTTACTTTAATTTCCTATTATCACTGTAATACTGCTATGAAACAATATATATTGGTAAAAGCGCTATATAAATGAAGGTGACTTGACTTGACAAGGAGTAGAGTTCAGCTTCACTGGATACGCGATCGACAAACTTAAAACCCTTGATTTTAAAATATGCTGCGCTATATCCAGTTTCCCACTATGTCATGTACATGCCATTTTCACTGTTCTGTATGTAAAAATAGTGTTACTTTGTCTTTACTAGAAAAAATATAATTACCAGTGCGCACAAACTTACCAGATTACTTAGTGCCAAGTGTTTACTTCCTTTTTATTCATATATTCATATATTTATAAACAATTACTTTATTTATGAAAAATACTGTAATGGGATTGCAGAATCAATTGCCATCTAGAGTATAATGTTTATTTTAAAGATTTATTTTATTTATTTATTTAATAATTACTTATAAATGATTAAATATTAATTTAAATAAATATATATTATATATAGGCTTTATATCTGCCATTGGCCACCCTGCTCTCTAAGATATCAGCATAGGCCATCAAAAAAACAATATCGTTCGACCACTATTCGAAACCCATTCAATACTTCAGGTGTCTGTAGTGAATTCTGTGTAGTGTGTTAGGGCCACCATTGGATGATGTCAGTGCCGAGCCAGTGGCTAAAGTCCAGGCTAGAGTAAAGCAGCCAGTGCCGAGGGCTTGCTTTCATGCAGTGACCGAGTCCCCTTCACACTGTCGTCTGCCTGTAAATTTTCTGCTGCCCTTGCTGTTCAGCCAATTACACCAAAAGTGCTTTAGTGATTTTCCCCTCCCTCTTGTCGGCATTTATATATTTATTTATTTTACCGACAAATGCAAAGCATCTCTGAAGGTTAAAAAAATGCTGAATTTCACTGTGTCTATAATATAAACTTTTTTCAGCTGCTTAGCTCACAGTAGGACTGATCAATAGATGTCAGCTGTGCTTGCTACTTTCAACAAGCATTTGTGCTGCATAAATCAACTCTACCACGCTTTTATTTTCAAATTTTGATTTATCCAACTTGTTGGGTTTCTTTTAAGCAGCAAATAAGTAATTCTATTACAAGCTAACCTATGCCGTACAATGAAATAAAACTGTTGAATAAAACACTAACATGCTGACAAAGTATACGAAAGAAGATGAATAAGTTTAGCAGAACATTTGTGCCTGTCCATAAAGCTTCTTTCCAATATTGGAGGTTAGAGATTGTTAATGCATGTTTTCGGTCGAAGTGAAAGGGTTGGATTGATTGTTTTTGGTTGACTGAAAAGATGTTAAGATTGTATAAAGTGGGGGAAAGTGTCAGTGTAGTATAGTGCGTCTGGTGGAGTGACAGACTTCCTGGCTTATACCTGTGCTGACCTCAGATCTGTCTGTACGGCTGATGATGATCAGTTTTGTTCTTCTTTTTCTTTCTCAGTCACACAGTTGCTCATAAGGGGCCTCTCATCTGAGGGAGGGTAGTGTTGAACTTCTTAAAAAGCCTGTTCTTCATGTGAACTGCCATGTTGGCACTGTTCCTTAAAGTTTTAAAGGCTCATTTCCTCCTGAACACTTCTATTTAGGGCCCGGGCATCAATTGTGTGAGGACCCTATTGGAATTGCTCCGTTTATTATAGTTTCTTTCTATCTATCTATCTATCTATCTATCTATCTATCTATCTATCTATCTATCTATCTATCTATCTATCTATCTATCTATCTATCTATCTATCTATCTATCTATCTATCTATCTATCTATCGAGGACCCTATTGGAATTGCTCCGTTTATTATAGTTTCTTTCTATCTATCTATCTATCTATCTATCTATCTATCTATCTATCTATCTATCTATCTATCTATCTATCTATCTATCTACCTACCTACCTACCTATCATCTATCTATCTATCTATCTATCTATCTATCTATCCATCTATCTATCTATCTATGTATTTATCTATCTATCTATCTATCTATCTATCTATCTATCTATCTATCTATCTATCTATCTATCTATCTATCTATCTATCTATCTATCTATCTATCTATCTATCTATCTATCTATCTATCTATCTATCTATCTATCTATCTATCTATCTATCTATCTATCTATCTATCTATCTATCTATCTATCTGTTTGTCTGTCTGTCCAGATATATTTATGCATACTGTAAGTGCATAAATGTATATATTGGAGTAACTACAAATTATAAAATATATAGATTTTAAAATATAGTTGCATAAATATATATTTATATACATTTTATTTTTTAAATTGTTTTTATTATTTTTATAGATTGAACATTTATTTTCCTGCCTCTTTTACATTTTGCAATATGTTTTGAATGATCTATTTGGGAAAAAAATCCTTTAGTTGTCCTCTTTACATACATCATATACTTGAAATATTATATTGAATTTTTTTTTTCCCATATGGGTTCTTAATATGTTCCTCTTCTTCTTGACAACAATTTTTTTGTCTTTATTCAAAATTTTGGTCTGGCTCTGAAACGACTTTCTTTTTTCTCACTAAAGTATGTGGAGGAAAGGAAGGAGCTTCATTTGGAAAGGTAAACAAGAAAATTACCCAGTGGGTTTGTTGTTGGTGTTCTTAAAGATTTATGCTACATATTAAATTAAAATTTTTCCTTGTCTCCATATTAGAAAAAGAAAGAGTTGTAAAGTTAGGTCAGTGTTGAATTTTTTATAATACAGAGGAAGTAGCCAGGCAAACAACGGGGGAAGAATAGAGAATAAACAGCAAGAAAAGTGCAGCGTAGAAAAACGCTAGCTGCTTTGCTAACTAGCTGAGGGCGGCGCTCAGGGTATTAGCACAGGTTGCAGTTAGTCGTTTCGGGACTTACTCAGGTCTGGACTGGGTGCTGAGAGCTTCACACCATCTGCATTTCTCTGTTAACGCGCCTTCACATCCGTGGGAGGATTAGTGGAAAATCCCCAGGTTTTTTCAACCAGTTGACAAATATCAGATTTGTCTCTAAAAATTAGCTCCATCCATATCTCCCACCATATGACACACAAAAAAGATTAGCTTTAATACCCAGCCAGCTTGAGTGTGGGAAAAAAAAGCAGATTAAAGTTTCAGTTTAGTAATATTTACCGAGCCTCTTCTATATCGCATCCCAGCCCGGCATCGAGCAGAGTCTTCCAGAAGCCGCACTCGCACCCCCCCCCCCCCCCCCCCCCCCTCTCTCACTCAGATGGCAAGATGTTTGTCTAGCAACAATTAATGCCAATATTTATCTAATTCATCATCGCCCAATCCAGTGCCTGAAGGTTGTCTTTTTAGGATATGGCTTTTAAACAAACACAGGGAGCAGTTAAAGAGCGTTAAGTGAATAAAGGCAGCAGGTGCCCTTTCAGACAGAGCTTTGTAGTCTTCCCAGGCTGCTGTGCTGTTGTTTTAGCCGCCCATTGGTCTGGAGTAGGGGGTGGCTGGGAAACGGGCCTAGTAGGCGACCCGGGACCCCTCTACTGTCCCATTGTGAGCACTTTTGTGGAAAGGTAGCAGCAGCATTTGATGTCACTTTAAAAGAGTAAGCCCTTCGCATTACGGCACGGCGTGCTGAAACCCATTCATCCATAAGTTCAACACAAATTTACTGTTTATAAATTTGTGTTATGATATACCGAGCTTTTGGTGGGTAAACATAATTTAAACAGCGCATTTCACATCACCTAGATAAACAGCCTTTATCACGTATTCCAGCAAAAAGAATTATCGCAGGGAAACAAATTGATGCCCAATGAGGCAAGTTGCAAGGATATTGGTTGCGCACGCACGACTGAACCCCCACAGCTGTCATCGTTAGCAGGTACGGAGGATTTGAACGTATTCCGCAAGCATTTGCTCAGTCAATATGTTTCTCTTTGCCATTTAATTATCATACTCGTGATCATGGCGTCTAGGGGGGAGAATAGGGCTCGGATCCACCTGCACACAGGATACTGGCTCGCTGCTCTCTTCCTGGACCACCTCCATACCCAGAGGTTGACTCCTCAATACAGGAGCCCATAAATGAAATTAAGGTGTCAATTAGTCAATTATGGCGTAATAACTCGGAGGGCAGACGTTTAGAAGCAGAGCGTACCTCAGCTAAGTTCATTTCCTCTGGTCCAGGAGTCCTTCGTCCTGGCCACACGTCACTCTTCCACCCAGAGCCGCTGAATAAGGCCTCTGCTCGGTTAATTCTATTTTCCGTCCGGGTATCTTTTTTGGATCGACAATTTCCTCTGATTGGTTTTATTTTGAGCCGCATTTATTTATTTATATTTACGTTCCTGCCCCCCCTCCAATGCAGGGATGTACTTTTTTCTTCCCCAATTTGGCTTTAGAGACTTTTATAATTTAGTAATTAAAATCTTTGATAGGCTTTTGAAATTGCATCTAATTGAATTTAATGGGGAGATGAATTTCAATTTTATTTGATTACCGGGACCCCTGGCATAGGTATTTATGGAAAAAAACTCTTCAAAAATATGCTGTGTGGGCTAAGATGGCATAATAAAATTAGAGGTAATCAAATTTCTCTGTCGTGAATTTCGCTCTAATTTCACTATAATTTTCCATTAGATAGCTAGTTTACAAATATTTGCTCATCTGCGATGGGAGAAGCTATCTGTCTAAAATGATTATGGTCAGGGCCTTCAGAAATGTGGCCCTTTCTCTCATTCCCTTTTAAAACCAGATTGCGAGAGACCGAAATTAGGAAGATTACATTATGACTGTCTGCATCCGGGAGAGATACTGAAATGTAATGATGGCAGGCAGGGGATGAAAGCTGCGTCAAGACAAATGTTTGTACTTTTAAGTAATGTTTTTTAAGTGAACTGAACATTTCAGCCTACCAGCAGATAGATACATGCACCTTTTTTCACTCCTTAGATCACAGAGACATGTTTAACCCTCTTTTTTGTCATTTGTTTGCAAAATGACGATGAGCTAATTTAATAAAGATATTTTCATTATAAAGATCACCGCCACAAGTCGGCCAATTAGTTTATGATAAATAACTTCTGACCGCTCCTTTTGGAGATACGTTCGCATTTTGGTATGCAATACATTCACCCCCAGAAAAATAAATATATAATGCTATCCAAATAGACGTGATGGGGAATAATATCCAACATCACAGACTTCGCTAGAACAATACAAGGGCAAATGCTTTCTCAGGCCTTCTTTTCAAGCCACTGCACTAGACTCCAGATTTGTCATATTCAATTTCCTGTCAATTTCACAATTGAGATTTAAGGGAGGGAAAAAAAGTTCTATTTTAAAACCTCTGTGGGAAAGCTTCTTTTTCAGGCCAGAGAGATGATGGTGATGATGGCAGTGGTGCTGATGCTCCCTTTTCTGTCCTTTATTTATTTTGTTTTCTTTTTTTGTGACGCCCTCCACCTCACAGTCGTCCACTCGGTCTGCGCCGTCCCACTGGCTGAGACAGCGAGAGGGTTCAAACACAATCTAACTCCCAGCAAAGGTCAGTTTTCTCACTCCGCATGCCCCCGAGCCCTAGGCACAAAAGCCCCTCAATTCACATCTTTCAACTGGGCGCTGGCTTTTGTCCCGGCAGAGCGAGGTGCTTGGAGCGGGCGGCCATCAGACCAGCCCCTCCTGGAGTGCGCGGTCAGGGGCAGCTAAACGTCTGGCCCCTGCATCCCTTTGACGGATGCAGCCCTGCCATGTCACAGTTCCCCCTCCTCGCTCACCCCCATGCCCTGAGCATACCATCATAATGGGCCACATCAAACGCCATTCAGCTCCTCTCCGAGAAACAGAAATGGCAGCGAAAAGAAAAATGATCTGCGACCACTGGCCGTTCCCTACCGTACAAAGCGTTGCGCTCGATCGCTGCGCGTCTTGTTACGGTGTCAGTCAGTGCTTTGAGTGCGCTCGACACGTGTATAAAAGTGGTATTCTGTTGTTTTGTTGCAAAACTTTTGTGAAAGTTGGCAGAGGCCGATAGGTGTGGCACGTCTGCTGATATTTTGCATGTTTAGGGTTTTTCTCTGAAATGTCTTGAAGATGTTTGATGACTGACTGGCTCATCCCTTCTGGATTAATGAGTTTAAGGTTGGAACATTTTGACATTGTTGCTTTATGACTCATTCGTGTAATCACTAAATCAACCAAAACCTGTTTTATGCTCACAAATGAGATGTAGCAGTTAGCAAACAGGAACTTGTGATTGACTAATTTCACACAGTTATGAGATGGTACTCAGAATATGCATTTCCCCTTTTCATTGGCCTTATTTTTCAGTGCTTTCAAGAAATTAAGCTCATTTTGTTTTGGCCTAAACTTGGCGCTTCCTGACTGGTGTTTACTCATATCATTTGTGGTTCAAGTTGCAAATGGAAATATTTCCAAAGTCGACTGTGTTTAGATAGAAAATATGCTGAAAAAATGCTGTCCGGGTGCGCTTTTGCATGCCACAGCGGAAGAAACTGCCAGGCAAATAAGGGCTTTGTCTTATAAAGTATTCATTGTCACCTGGTAACGGCTGCCGTTTATCATTTCACCTGAAATTACAATGAAAACTGATACCTTATCTGGGGGACAAGCACATAGAGAACAGGCAAAGATGAATGAAGAAGAGAAGGAGGGGAAAAGGGAGGGAGAACGGGGGATGGGACATTTAGTTTTTTTCCCCTTCCTCATAATATACAACCAACTGTTCCGAGGATAAGGTTACTTCAACATGTGAGCACTTTTCAATACTGATGTCTGTTTTTTTTATGAGACAACTTTAAAATATGCTATAAAATATAACGTATACTGTACTTTCTTTTATGTAACCACCCTTGTTTTACACATGAATTTCACTGGTATGCTTTTTTTTTTTTAAATATTCCTCAAACTTCCTGTTTTCAGTACATAACACTCATAAAATGAACTACGATAGTCAAATGTACGGTAGATCAGCGTGGGTCTTTCCCACAATGTTCGAGTAACAACAACTACAAAAAAAAAAAACGAACACTTTGTTCATTTTAAAACGGGCGTGCTGTTATCATCATAATCATGCAAAAAGTGTCCGACTGATATATCTAATGAGCTTGATATTTTCTCTGAGCCTTTGAGTTTTCCCTCCCTCCTCATTTTCATGGAATCGTGGAAGGCTCCTCCCCGAGAGACTTGAAAGGCTAGAAGAGCCCAAAGATGGGAAGGCCAGCCCACTAAGGGGAGGAAAAAAGTGCGCTCAGGTTCCTCCACTGCTGTAATTTCCTATCTGCCTATTCAGACATCGGCAACTGCTTGGTGTGTGCGCGTGTGTACAGGAGCAGAACCGTAGACTGAAAGAGAGAGAGAGAAAGAGAGAGAGAGAGGCAGGAGGAGCAGGCGAGGAAGGGGCCGGCTCTGTATTCTCTCACCTACCCCCCGTCAAACCACAGGAGGGAGGGGCCAAGCCAAGCTGCCAATCAACCTCACTCGTGGCAGCCGGCATTATCTCTGCTACAAACTATTGACAGATTACATGTCAAGGAGTTTAGTACATGATTGAGAGCAAAAAAAGGCATTTATTGTCAACTTCTTTTAGTTTTGCTTTTCTCACAGACCAGCTTACATCTGATGATTTTCAAACAGAGTTCAGTAATATTATGAAAGTTACATGCTTGACAGGATTTAACTTCGACTACCCTGAATATGGTAAGTGACCCTCTTTTCTATAACCTCTGTGTGTGTGGGTGTGTGTGTGTGTGTGTGTGTGTTTCCATAGGTGAGTGTTTTAATGTGAAATATGTTTTGAACAGGGAAGTTGATCTTGTTTTACATGCCGTGGATCGTCGCTGTGAGTTTACTGTACATTTATTTATAACTGTGTGACAAGCCCCGAGAAGATGGCAGTGTTTAATACGAAGTCCTGTGTTTTCTTTTCTCACTTTACTCATGCCTCTCAGGAGGGGATGTATTTAAGAACACTATACTTTCATTTTAAACCTGGAAGTGGTCAAGTTTATTTGCTCTGTTATTTAGACACAGCATATCACTCTTACCTACAGACGTTCAGTTATGTTTGAAACTCATATATCTGTGTTTATTAAAACAGTCCTGTTTGTCTGAGTACAGGGGATTTTTTGGCGATGCCGATATTACGTTATGGACGCACCGATGTGGCATAAATGTACATAGGCATGTAAAAATATCAGTGAAGTGACTGGCATGGCCTAGGGGTTTGTTGCCAAGGGGACCGAATAAACAAAATGCTGTAGTAACGTTGTTTTGACACATGTAAGGGCTCACAGAACAAATGATATCCCTCTCCTTTTTCTTCGTTCCTCTGTTTATGGATATTATGGAATTGATATCAGTCATGCTGTCCCATCCTGTTTCCTAATTTCCCTCACCAAATAATCTGGCTTTAGGAGCTTTAGATATTATTATAAATTGCATGTTCCTAAAATAAAAAAATATTGTTGTTATGGCATAGTTAGTTTGTGTTGTGTGGTTTGAGTTTGTTGAATTTCTATTTCAGTTGAGTTTTAAATAGAGTTCCTGGAAATTCATTTTATTCCGTTTTTTTTAAATAGGCCTATATATATATATATATATAGTTTTAATTTAGGCCAGAATTATAGTTTATTCACACACTTGTTTGTTTGGCTTTTGATGTGTTTTACTTCATGCTGTTTAGGTCAAGTTTTAGACTTCACGTTGATATTGTGATATTATATATTGTGGTGTGTATCTGCCATGTTTATTTTCAAAATCGATATTTTATCATTTAATAAGAAATAAAAATTTTACTCAAAAATCTAAAATGTCATTTTTTTTTAAAGTTTTGAAATAGGACTGGATATTTAACTAATCAATAACCACGCTCTATTTGTTTTTGTTTTTTTAGCTTGGGAAAGAAATACACACACACACACACACACATGCACACACATCAGTGAATTTAAAAAAGTAGGTTTTGTCATAGCTGAAAAATTCAGTCGATAATTTTAGCAAGTTTTTTGATGTGATATCTTCATGTCTTGTTGCCCTCAGGGAAGTTTTTTTTTGACACTAATGAACACTGTTTGTTCTAAAAGATAAATGGTGAAAGATCAAATCAAATTAATTGAAAATAAATGTAATTGTGGCTTCTTTTAAAGAGCATCTCTTGAGCTTTCAGAAGTGACTTAAGATTTATTATGTCATATTTATCAGAAACTTTTCCCTTTTTCAGAAACAGAATCACATTTTGCTTTCTGTTTTATTCTTTTTCTAAATGAGACACACCCGAGATTTTAAAATCGCTGTCATTTTGCTGTGTGCCCTCTCTTCAGATGACTGGAGTTATTTTATTACTCCAGTAGCTTTTTGTTTCTCCTGCGCGAGCGAAAGCAGTTTTAGCCTCTGTCCACTTTGAGCACCTTTACCACTCATCTGCAAAATAGGATCAAATGAGGAGGAAAAATCAACCCAAGGTTTGCAGCCCTCAATAACCTTTATCACAATTTAGCAACAACCGAATCAATTTGATGTCTTAAGCAATAAAAAAGGCTGTTGCTGTCCTAATTCTGCTGCTCTTCGGATGACAGTAAATTTACATTTTTTAATTAAACTAGCTGGAATTTTTATGAGGGGGCTGGGCTATGCTAATGGGAATGTTGTGTGCCGCAGATTAACAGAGTTTTGAAGTACATTTGGAAGGGGGGACATTAAAGGGGGAGAGGATGCTAGGCATCACATTTAACCCCTTTTATGCTTATTTTTCCTGAGGGACCCCGGGCACACCCGAACGCTGAGAGAGAGGCAAGAGCGCTCTTTAGTGAAGGGGTGATCAGTGTTGCCATGTCAACTCATGCATAATCTTTAAATTCTAATCTATAATTGATGAAACGCACAGATCACATAGAAGAAAGGTGAGTTCTTTTCAGAAGGACATCGGAAACGCGTTTTGTATAACATAAGTCGTTTGAAACATAACAATTTGTAGGCTTTTTTATCACTTGTTTTTTTTTTCATGTTAAAATGTTATACATTTTAACATGTAATTATTTATAGCTGTATTTATTTACATTTTGTATTCATATATCTCTTGCAGTATTTTTTTTTCACTTCACAAAATGCAGTTTATATCAAGTTAATTACCGAAATTAAAATAAATACTATAGTTTGTTATATAAATATAATTTGTAATAATCAGTACAATTAGGATTTATCTGCTATAGTAGATGTACTTGCATTTATTTGTTTCATTTCATATTTGTTTGCCTTGTAAATCAAATTAGAAAGGCTAGTAAAGACATAAAGAGTCCAGCTTGAGTTTCCCGATCAGTCATCGGCCCCCCACCATCAAAAGGAACTTTGTCATCCTAATACCCCAACAGTCCCCCAGCTCACAGTCGGGCAAACGATAACGGAGTCTAATACAGGAACGGATCAATCTCCAGGCATGTGAACGTAATGCGTATGAGCTCTCTCTTCTCCTCTCCTCCTGTGCATTCATGCAGACACCAGACCCTAATTAAAACTTCAAAACCTTTCTGTCACTTATACACAGTAATGCTCTAATTGATACTGTGCTAGAAACGTTGTTGACTAATAAATTGATCACAAATATCCATTTTATTCTAAAAGATGCTGTTTTTATTTGTATATTTATATAAATTCATAAAAATTATAATTATTTATTAAATTGTATATTAAATAGAAATTATTAGTGAATTATAGTTATTTAAATCATAAAAACACTAGACACAGTTTTCCATATTCATATTAATATAAAAATATAAACTTTGTGAATGAGCTGGAATATTATTTGAGTAATGATTTAATGAGTTATTTTGTATAATTTCCCAGACTGTAAGCAAATCCATGTATAAACATAGAATTCAGGTGAGTTGTGGTGTAATTTTCAGTAAAACAAAACAAAAAAGGGGGGGGGGGGGTATTGCTTTAAAGGTATTGATGCCTCACAGGTCTTGTGGTTTAAGTTTTGCATCTCGCAAAAAAGCCTCTCATAGTGTTGCTGCAGTATCTCGTGCCATCTACCTCACCTTTTGCAACAAATGTGCCACACGATTGAGTATTTCATGATCCGTTTTCTCCCCGTCTTTGCAGACAAACATTGAGTTTTCGTGGTTACAAAAAGTAAAAGTTGTGGAAAGATCTTCCTTCTCCATGTGCAGGGCCTCGCAGAAATGGCTTAATTTCACGTTTATGATCTTCCACATGAAATTCTAATTTCATGCAGAGTGGGGGAGACAAATAATCTGCGGCAGCTGATACGGCATATAAGAGGGGAAAAGAAGAATATGAAGAAGCAATTAGCACAGTGTGGAAGACTTTAGTCTGTTTGTCTGAAAGCTTGAGCTCCAATGGCCTCGAATGAAATTTGCATGCTTCGCTTATCGGCGCTCCCTTATTATGCCGTCTGAAAGGAAGATTAAGCCGGTACAAAATGTGGCAACTAATCCTTTTAAATGTGGCAGGGGTCTTTAAGGTGTGAACAACCCTGTAGGCAGGTTTAAGGCAGGGTTGTTAGAGAGCCTTTACCGCGAGCCACTCTGTGACGGCTGAGTGAACGCTACAGGCTTCAGCCACTCCGCCGAGTTCCTTTAGTCTGGCAGGAGTGGAGAACATCGGCTGGATCGCAGTTAAGGGAGCAATTGGCCTGAGCTGATGGATGGTTTGTCTGTGCGCTAGCAGTCTTTAGCTCCTTATCTCAGACTCAAACAGAGAGGTCACATGGGGTGGGGCAGACGATAAGATTAGAGCGTTTTCCGGTGGTCCTATGTGAAATCTCTATTCTGTGTGCATGTAACATTCATCTCTTGAAGTTTATGGTGTGAAATTAGTAAGTTCCCCCTCGTCATTCGCTTATTTGCTGTTGGGTTTTTTCCCCCCCTGAAAGACAATCCTCGTATTTTTTTTGTATTCTCTCAATGATAACCGAGGGAAATGAACGTCTTCGCTGTTGCCTTTTTTCCTCAGAGATTGTTTGCATTGGAGAGCCACAGAGCTGATATCCTGTCCTCTCTGGTAATTGACTGCAAACAGGGGTGCTTGCGTTCGAAACCTCCCCTGCCGTGAATCCTCTGGTTGTGTGTGCTTTTGCCTGTGACATTCTATTCACTTGGGTCAGTAGCAGGCAGCAGCAGCAATAATTACAGTCTGTACATGATAAATCTGAAGCCCAGCTGTTGCGCTCTGTCACAGCCTACACACTAAACCGAGCGGAGAGAGAGAACAAGAGAGAGCAAAAGGGGGCTCAGGAGTTTGCTGTTTGACTGACTTATTTTTTTCAACTCCGTAACTTGATAGGATTACATGGTTCTTGGACCAACACCTGTTAAGAGGCTGTTAACAGAGCAGTTGGCTGTCTCATGGCTAGAGCTTAGAGCTTTTTCAGACTCTTCTGTGTGTCCTCTTTTGGGGTTTCTGTCTTTACAAGAGTGGTTTTGGGACTCAAGGCTGTTCGGAATCAGACTTTTGTTAAGACCAAAGGGAGGGTGCTGAGGTGTCTTTAGTTCATACCCTTATTCTGTATCAGAAACCGGCTCACTGCTTTTCCACACTGGATAACAGGTGTGGATTTGGCATCCTTAAATGACTTCAATTTGAATTCTAGTTAGACGTAGAGCTAATGAAAATCTTTGCTTTCATTTTTACTTTATTATTTATTTTATTTTTATATATATAGAATATATAAAACATGTAAAAATAAATAAATACATATATATTTTTTTTATGTATTTATATACAGTGGCCCTAAGAAGTTACAAATAGTTTGTAGAAGTTAATAGTGGCCCTAAGAAGTTAATTTAAATAGTTACATTTTACACTTCTTGTTTGAATGTCTTTACCTTAGACAACAAAACATGAAACCAAGTCTTGTGCATTTAAAAAAGTCATAAAATAATTGATATATATATATATATATATATATATATATTTTTTTTTTTTTTTTTATGGATAGCATAAGCACTTTTTTCAAGCAAAATGTTAATAATGTTTCAAATGATTAAACAATAATGTTTATATATTGTTCAAAATTAAAAAAGTTTTTGGACAATGTTTATGTCCGTAATTAAAGGGAAGATCTACACTACTCTGCTAGGAAACCTGTGTGAACTTGAGGGGAATTGACTTCATACATTGACTAAAAAACACATTGACACTAGTTTGTTAATAGTAATTGCAAAAACTATAAAAGTTAGTTGTGAGAAATGCTCTAGTATTATTTGTTTGCAGATTCCACTTGGTTTGATATCTGTTATTCAATGTATTTCACATTCACAAATTTTAATTGTCAAAAGGTGTCCAAACAATTTTTGCAGCCACAGTATATTTTTGGGCCAACCAACTTACGAAATGAGTCAAGCTCTGTACAAGCTATGTGGCAAACAAGTCACCTGATACCATGCTTGTGTGGTATTATTTATGCAATTTTATGTCCTATGAATCTATTCATACACTCAAAGAATGAAAGGACATATTGGGTTGTTGAAGGCAGCCTTCATTAAATAGTGTTACAGCATGATTTAGATATTTTCCAGCACTGCCCAGACCATGACAAATGCCATGTTACAGCTTGCACAACCAGCAGAAATAGAATGAAAATACCTGTTCAAGTCTGCCCAGAGTTTTTAGCAACTTTTTTTCTCCTTTATACCTTACATTATGCAATCTGTGGTGTAGATCCCTGGTATGTGTGGATTGTCTGAAAGCATAAGGCAAGGTAGGGGAGAGATAGAAAATGCTAATGGCTTGTTTATTTTGCCTGTACTCTGCTATCCTTGAATACCATATTTGGATTTTGTTAGTCTCACTTACTGAGCTCAGACCCTTTCAGAGGGGTTCCAACACCTGTCCTGCCTATTGTGCCGGAATTTTCTATATTTGGCTTATAGTTAGACTCATTGGTTGGTACAAAGGGGCAACATTTGTCAAAGTCGATAGAGAGAGAGAGAGAGAGAGAGAGAGAGAGAGAGAGAGAGAGAGATTATTCTGCAGTGATTTGGAAGGCTTTAAAAAAAGGGCCAAGAATAATATTCCCAAAAATGTTTTTTAGTGTAGACTTTGTAGCAATCTGCAAATGATATATATATATATATATATATATATATATATATATATATATATATATATATATATATATATAATTTATCTATACTTTTACAACATGACTCAATAACTGTATTTCTGCAGCTAACAGTAATCTTATCTTAGAAAGGAGGGAATACATTTTAATAATCGTAATTCAGATCGAATTGATTGTCTTGATAAGTAATCAGAGTATCCCGATAAATAAGGGAACATTATGACTTTAAAACAGCAGAGCACTGATCTGTTCTGAAGGTGTCGTGTCCATTGGACGCCCATCTGAGCTTCTCTACAGAGTGAAATAACCCGCCCGGCCCTTAATTGTTTGGAAATATTGGAGGCCCCTTTTCACCTGCGTGTGCGCTCCCCTCTCCCCTGATTCATTTCAGAGACCGTCCTCGGCTGCTGGAAAATGGCGTTAATTTTTTTATTACCTGTTTGACTCTCCAGCCTTATTACTGTAGCCCCTTAATGTTCTCCGTAACCGTGGAAACCGGATGAATAAACGTCTGCAAAAGAAAATGAGATGATTAAACAGGTCATCCTTGCAAAACAAATTCGCTTGGTCAAGCGCAATTTGTGTACCAAGCGCCTGTCTTAACAGTTTGCTAACAAGGGGATTGTTTGCAAGGGTAACGGGAAGAGAAAAAAAAAATGGAATAATGATAAACTAGCTCTGAACATGAAATAATCTGTTTAGGAAAAAAAAGATAAAATATGATAGTTGGGAAAAATAAAGCAACTTAATTGTAATACCTCAGCTTAAAAGCCTGTGTGTGTGAATCTCAATGAGTTGGTCTGTCTTTGACATCTTTTTGCCCGTAAAAGGAATTTGCCAATGTGTTTAATGTTCACAAACATGTACATTTGGCTTAAGCGCACACATTACAAATCCTGCAGTATTTGAATGGTTATCTCCTATTTGAGGTATAGACTATACATGCCGGGAGGTATGTGGATAGTATGTGAAGACAGCGAACAAGATTCATGTCCTAACGGACTGTCTCGTACGGGACACCTCCTGACTCCGTCTTCGGACCCTTTAAGTTTGAATGTTTTCTCCTCCACCCTCCCTCTCTTCCTTTTCTCCCACAGTGGACTTGTTTTGACCCCTTTTATGCATATTTAAGATGTAATATTTCATCTCACTATGATGGTTTGGTTACTCTCATCCCTGTAAATAAGAGACTTGCCTTTGCCGATTTAGATATAAAGATAGGGCAGAATACCAGGCCTGAATTAAAGCTGTGTCTGTGTTCGCATTGGGACCGCTAATGACAAATGGTGACCATGCCGTGGTGATGTTGTTTATGGAAGTACGCCACTCAAGGGTGTTGGCTGTTTACACTGAAGTGCCACTTTCCCTCTTTCTTAAAAAAAAGCCCCCCTCCCAGGTCAAGGGAGTGTGGGTTGGTCCTGGATTGGAGGTCTTCGGGGCGAAGTTATGGCACATTTTGAGAGAGTGTTGCTGCCCCAGCACTGGGGTATGTGTGGCAGAAACTGAAAAGCACTCGTGCATTATTGATGTTTTAATTTGTGCAAATGCCCAAGTCTTTGTTAAGTGATTATAGAGCTGTAGAGATAAGAGACAGGTACTTTGGGCAGAAACAAGAGCTGGTGCCCACTTTGTTGGCCTAGTTTAGGTGCATTGATTGGCAAGGTTCAGTGAAAAAAAAGTCAACGTGTCAAAGATAAAAAAAATAAAAAATAAAAAAACTGTTGATCTTTTGTACCTTTTTTTCTCAACTACACCTCTCCCATTTATGGTACAGTTTTATAGGTCTTTTACATCCCTTATCAAAAATTATTTGATGTAAATATAATAGAACTGACCTGAAAAGCCCCATAAGCAAATATTGTGTGTGTCACGCCAGCAGCTGACCTTGGGAAAGAATGCAAAGTTATAATACCTCTCGCTAGAACAACAAACCCATAAAATAATGCTACACAAAGTGAGCTGGTTTAGGTAAATACGAGTGAAGGACTTCGCTTTTTTCAAACCGTGATTAACAGGAACATGAGATCATAAAGTTTTCCATGACGTGTCTCATTGCTGTTGGAACTGGCAGACGGTTTGTGCTAGCTATATCATTGCTGTGCACAAATAGAGTGAATCAACAGGAAAAGTGGAATAGTTTAATTATGCTGTCATGCAAAGCACACGCACAAGTGCGAAGTCGCTTTTTCAAATGAGAGTTATCACGTCGTCAATAATGCTGGAGGGTGTTCATGTTTCGTTTTTTGTTTTTTTTTGTCCTGCTGTTTTGTTTTCAGAAAAGGTGTGTGTGCCTGTTAAAGAACAGAGCGGTACACAGTTATTGAATGTATTTAAATATTTAAATTATCCTTATAATGTCTTAGATATATTCAAGCATTGCAAATATTGTAAGAGTATATTTTCAGTGCTGTTCTGCACACACACATATATTTTTTTGTGAAATTGACAATTATATAATACAATAGATTGTTTTTTATATATGTACATATATACATGTGTCATCAGTTCAGATCATTTAATTAATTCATTATTTTGAATTTGATATTATTTATATGTAAATATGTATGCTTGTGTGTGTCGGTGTGTTTTTAATTTTTTTTATTCATCATTTTTCCAATTGAGGATGTCCCCCGGTATTTCCGAATAAAGGTTTTGTCACTTTTATCTAACTTCTGCATTCACTGACATCATATACAGCATTAAAGCCTGTTCCCCACATACAGCCTGTCATCCTGTTGAAATTAATCAATGTGCAGTTTGCTCTCGTCGGCCGCTGTATGAATGAGGTCGAGAGAAACAAGCTTATGGCTGAAAGCTCCTGCAGCTTTAACAGGGAGCCTGTCTTTCATCCTGACCCACACACTCTGACAATCTTATAGACACAGCGCTGGTGGCTACTTTCACTTACCATGCTTGAAAGGCATTGGCCACGTCCCATTTATGCATTAAATCTGAATTAAATCTGTCTCATGAGGCCACTGGCTTAGTATGGGAATTGAAAAGATATGATGTCTCAGGTGGGGTGAGAGAAGGGAACATGTCAGTTCTGAAATTTAGGGTTTCAGTTCGGTCTGCAATCAGACTCTATTTGAAAACAGAACGAAATGTCCTTCAAACTAAATAGGTACTTGAACTGATAGGGCTGAAATGAGTGTGCAGTAATAGACTTTATGATATTTGAAAGCAGTATTTTGCAGAAGTAAAAGAAATATCCCCTCCCTAGGGTGAAAGCCGAGCCCGCATAGGAAAGTGAGCCTCTATTTTAACGTGTTTCGCTGTGACAGATGACATTTAGCCCATCTATTGGATCGCATGTCTCACATTATCTCTTATTTCACTAAACCCAGGGTTAATTAATAATTGATGCAAATGCTAGAATACCACTAATAGAGAAGAGATACATTAAGAATTATCCTCTAAATTTAATTTATTTCCTGGTTGATTGATTTTTTAAAAAATATACTAAATTTGCACAAAAGATTAAAAAAAAATACATGTAGAATATTTAGCATTTTCATGTAAGTTTGGCCACATGTTTGTGCTTGGTGGAAACTCGATTCACTTCTGGTAAGCAGGCACTGTATATTTTCAGCCTGAAATGTATACTGTATGTGGTGTGCATGTTGAGGCAGTAAAGGTTTTATTTGGTTCCTGTGCACTTAGAATATTCTGCGCTTTCTCACCAGCTCACAAAGAGCAACTATGTGCTGTAATTAACATTTCAGCAGACTTATATCACTTTGCCTGTATTTTGTAATCAGCAAAGGTTTTCTGAGGTGAAAATACTGACATATCCCAATAATTAGAGACTAAAGTGCACTTTTTATGATGTGCATATTTCCCAACCAGGAACTGCATGGACGAGAAAGGGCTGAAGCGAGAAGAAGAGAAAACAACTTGCATGTTTTGGCAAGTTGTTTTACATATCAAAAAAAATTCTCCCTCATTGCGCTTCGAAATTTGTTCTCTGTCAGTGGTGAGCTGCCATACAGAAGATGCATTAAAAGTGCCATAACCCGGCCAGGCCAAAATCAATTGGAATGGATAGTTAAGCTGGCGCTAAAAATCAATGAGCAATTCATGTCCTTGATCATACTGTGTCATTTCTCTCAATGTTAGTGCTCAAAGCTTAGCGATGCATGACCAGTCCTCCCCTTGCACATCACAATACATATATATCCATATTTCTTTATTTGTGTTCTAAATTTGTGCATATTTCTGTTGCAATAGATTTTGCAAGCCAAGTGCACGGTTGTGCTGGCCCCTGCCATGCGTAGGAAGAATATCCCGAGTAAGAGAAATCTTATCTGGACAATCTGGGCTGAACTGGATGAGTTGCTATCTCAATCAAACACTTAAAAATAGCTGAGGGTCAAATTTCAGTGATCATAGTCTTCTTGGCCTCTCAAAATGTTGCAATCAATTTGCATGGAATACCAAGCAATGGGAAGGCTACCCATCCGCAGGTCCCGTAATGGAGGGCAGGGGGCAGGGACATGGCCAGACAGATTAGGAAGATGAAAAGTCAGTGTTTCAAAATAGTAATTTTGTCCTTATTAATGCCATTAGTGTAACAGTCAGCATGCATCAAATCAAAGGAGGAGAGGAGTAGCTCAGTCCCTTGTCTCAGAACTGTGACGGGACTGTGTCGAGAGCGATTTGAGCATTTTGTGTTGACGGGTGATGGTCTATTCTCTGTAGTCTTTGCTAAACAATGCCGTACTATATTGTTTTTTGTCTTGTAAAGCTTGCAACACCAAAGTCAAGAGTTTGATTTGCAGGGAAGGCAAGAACTGATACCATGATATACCATGAAGTCACTTTGTATAAAAATGTCACATTTTTTAGATATCACTAAATAAATTATTTTTTACCAGAACCCGTAAGGGGGAAAGTCCGGCAATCTCTTAAAAATCTAGATTTGGTGTAGAAACAATTTTCACAAATAATTACAAAGAAACTGCATGTAGTAAATTTACTCAAACGTGACATTTTTAAGTAGCAAGACTCAAGTAGTATTTTCTTGTAAAATGCACTCCTGTTTTAGTTAAAACTTAATCATAACTATATACACCATAATGATATTCTAAAACCAAGAAATTCATCGTTTTTTTAGATTTTGGGTTGACTGAATGTGAAATAATCTGAGATTACGGCACAAAATGATATCATTCACATCATCAGTCGTGTAATTATCATGCAAGAACGAGTGCAAAATGAAGGGATGCGAATGGACACAGTCATCCACGACTGTTATGTGCTGCTGTTAATAACGCAGACCTGTTATTGAACACAGTTGTGATAAAAAATGACTACAAATGACATTTCTGAGTCCAAGACCCGATGGAATCGATGTCTGTTAACAGGCTTGTGTCCACACACTCATTTCAGAGAGAAATCTTAAAGCCACCTCCTCCCGTTCGGCATTTGGCATGTGACTACAGATATTTTTCGCCCCCCCCCCTCTGTTGGTATAATTTGTTACGTGTTTGTGTAGCCTTTCAGCAAGCAGTTGTTTGGCACAACAGGTGTGGCTCTTGTGCCTTTTTTCTGACTAATGTTGCAAAGGGCACTCAGTCATAGGGTGAATGCCTCGGATTTAAAGCAAGGGCCTTCAAACCAGTTGTCTTCTGGGATAGAAAAAGCTGGTGAGCTGAGTGCACATGGGCAGTTGGCTCCCAGAGGTGAGATGTACTGGAGCAGCTGGGTCTTTTTTTGAAGGGGAGGATATTTTTTCCCCTTGTTTCCAATAAAGCATAAATGAATGTTTGTGGCAGCCAACTGAGGCCGTGGAGTGCGCATGCCAGAGCGGAGTGGTGTAGTTGTGTCCTCTAAAAGGGGCCACAGATTTTACCAGGCTCTCAGAAAACAAATGACAGATTAGTGATGTTTCTTATTCTAAATGGTACTGTATAAACAGGATCTTTTCAGACATTCCTTCTGTGGAACTCAAAAGAATATATTTTTTCGAAAAGGTTTTTGCTCATACTATAAAGGTCAATGGGGTCCAAAACATCACTGGTCCCCATTGACTTTCATTGTGTTCACAGAAAAATACTGAGACATTTTGCAGAAATATTCTGTCTTCAAAGAAGAATGAAATTCATACAGGTTTAGAAATTACATTAATGAAATTGTTGGGTGAACTATCCCTTTAAATATGTAAACAGCCATTTTACTCCTGTAATGTGATGCTGTTTTCGAATGTAACAAGACATTCTTTAAGGAATTTTTTTTAGATTTTGACCATTAAGAAGTGATTAGGTGATATAATATATAATTTGTGATGTCATCAGTCAAGGAAGTCGTTTGCAATTTAAATTATTACATTATTGTAAACATTGCAAGTTTACAATAACCGGATTAATAAAGTACATTGTATGTTCATGTTGCATTTATATTTTTGACGCTTTCAGTGTAACTCCAACAGGTTAAGTACGAATTCCTGTATTTCTTTTCGGAAAACACCTCTTAGTAGCTTCATATTTGCTTCACCACTCCCCCCCCCCCCCCTCCTCTCTCTCTCTCTCTCAATCCATCTGCATCATGTCGATCTGTCAGGCTGCCAGTGTCTGTTCCAATTAGATTCCACTTAATACACGTAACCTCGATTAACACGCAATCAAGCTCAGATAAATCACATCCTTTAAGTCTCCCCCTCCGCCTCAGTACCGTTGCTGTGCATCACCCTATTTTCTCTGTGAGCACATACACTGTTTCAGATTCTATAAAGCCAATTTGATACTAGCATCTTGGAATCCTTTTTTCGAGATTTCTCTGTGAAGATATATGTCTTAGTTGGCATCGGATATTCATCTTTCAGGGTAATGCATTTTCTGTTTCGTTATAGATTCAAAAGCTGATGATGTGGGATGCATACCAAAAGAAAATGTTTGGAGAATTACGTATATGCGAGTAGATAATTCAAACCATTTATGAGCCAAAAAGAAAAATCAAACAAAAGAAATAAAAAACAAAACAACCCAAGGCAAAAGAAAGGCCTGTGCAGCACTCTGGAGTCTGGCTTTATGTCTCGCTTTATTAATCACGCTAAAAGTGCTAACATTGACATGTTTAACAGATTAGAGTTTTAATAACAGGCCGGGTTAAAGTGCTGGCGCATCGGAGAAGATATCCTGTCTGACTTGAGCCCTGCGCTTCCCCTCCCTCGGCCGATGATAAACAGGGGCCGGGTGGAGGCCTTACCCCGTGGGGGACAGCCGGAGGATTAGGACCTCACCTCCACATCACGTACTGCTGGAGAGCTGCTCATTATTAACTTACGCTACAGGGAGCCGCTGCCCTCGACCCAGCAGACTCACAACTCAGGCCGTGGCCCCTGAATGTAGTGAGATTATCGACGTATACATATAAATACCTGACTGGTTTCGTAGAGGTGCCACACTAAAGCGGCGATGAGTTTCTTTAGGTGTAGGTGGACAATTCCTGCTGGCCTGCACTGTGTAAATAGAGCCGGGATTTAAAATAAATTAAGCTATGAGAAAGGCTCAGGTTGATCCTTTTCTTATCTCTACTGCTGAGTTGTCAGCTCCAAGCCTTTTATGGGACTTTGGTAAAGCCCATGTGCACAAGAACAGGGACAAGTGCCTTAGATTTACCATTCCTGCATTAGCATTCGGAAAAACAAGTTGTTTATAAAAGGCAAATACATCAAAGCTGTGTGAATGTTTAATAAAGCAGCCCTTTTCGACATGGAAAAAGAGTCCTGTCCCTTTAAAAAAAAAGTTTTCTCTCAAAGTTAAGATCGTCTTTTTCCCCCCTCTCATCGCTCCCAGAGAGAAATAGGGAATAACGCTGATGAGTTTTAGCAGCTTCAGCCAGGCGATGGCCGAATATAATAAGTGTTTTCGCAGACGTCACCCGTGATTATCTCATCGAGGCATTTTGGGTGAATGTGGTGGATTTAGAGGCTCCTCTATTGTGCTGACATCATCACTCTTTAACAAGCTCCATTAAATCACGGCTAAAATCATCCGAAACTCTCACGAACAATGAGTGTCTGGGAAATTAAAAGGGAAAGCCTGGGGTTTAAACTTGTTTTTTTTCTTTCTTGTGTGTTTGTTTGTTTTGTGCGACATAGCATGTCTTACATTGTAGAATGAGGGAATTGGGGCAAATTCCCTTTCTCATTAAATAATTGGATAGAGGGAAAACACTGTTTTTCTATGTATGTGCAGTCAGATGAACAATGTGAGGACAGTTCTTCAGTCCATTGTTTATGTTTCTGTCTTTATGCAGTTTTGTGCGCGTAATGAATGTGCCTTTGTGCTTTTATTTTGCAGCATGTGGTGTCACTGCATGATTTGAATGTAATCATATTTTATAATCTTTCTTTGGAATAACAATTATCTCTCAACACGCCATGTTCCACAATCTTACAATAATATAATGCATATTAGTAGCTGTGGTATCTGTGTAGTTTTTCAGCTCACATTTTTTTAAGGAAGTTTTGATGATTACAAAAAAAAATTCATTTCACTTATTAAATGTTATATTTTATTTATATTTATATATAAATAGATTATATTTAATATATAAATTCTATTTTTTATTTATATTTTAAAAATGTTTATATTTTATTTACATATAGATGCATTTACATGTTAATATCTCTCTCTCTCTCTATATATATATATATATATATATATATATATACAAGATTGTTATAGATAAATATAATTCATATATAATATTTATTAAAAAAACATTTAGTTGCTTCATATGAATATTGCGTGTAAATTCTGTATGGATATATAGTACTCTTTTAAAGGGAAGCCAGTGACAGGTGGACTGGTGGTCCATGATCAGGGCACTGCTCCCACTTGCTGTTCTGCTGGTACGAGCGACCCCGGTTAGAAGAGGAGCACAGTAGAGGTGCAGCGGAGCCGTTTAAATAGGCTCAGCGTGGGCAGCGTGGAGCGATGTGACAGAATTAGCTAAGCACAAGTGAGCATGGCTGGTAGAGAAGCACTGCTGGCGCTCTGAAGGATACAGAACTGCTGCTCAACACCAGCCAGCCAATAGAGACCCAGTGCCCCCCCTCCTTTAGGGTTGTCCCTCATCACCGTATCCTTTATATTATAGGTGAAAAGTTAAAAAAGTTCCCATATTGTGGCATATTTAAGAGCAAAACAGAATCTAAATGCTGATTTTATCCATCTGGAACTGACTGGACTATGCAAAGAGTTTTTTTCAGGTCATTAGAAGGGTGGTGTTGGGAAAATAAATGTTTCCAAGATTGCAAACTTTAAAAAAACAAAAATAAAAAAATGCACAGATGAATCTGTACAGAAACATTTATTATTATGCAAATTATTATTAAAAAAATAGGGCAATATTGATTTCAGTAAATTGTGAATTTTGAAATTGATCTTATTCTATTCACCCCAAAATTGAGAGATGTGGAATAATTAACAGTTATATAGGGACCAAATACGTAAAACAGGATGGAGGGGTACAGGTCTGGGTTTTATGTCCCAGTCATGATGGCCAAACAAGAGACAGTTTGCCGCTCCTTGGCCCAACTCGTGTCACGAACATTCTGAAATTAAAAACCCTGCAAATAAGTATTTTCCAAAGTCACTTTCTCTCTGCAGCATCATCAGTGAGGACCGCGCGAGAGGCGAGCAGCGGAAAGATAATATGTTTAGCGTGCAGACAACAGATCAAAGCTCATCCCCAGTTAGTGAGTGTTTGCGGCTTTGTATGCGTGTGGTCAAGGAAAGTGAGGGCAAACAAAACATTGTGCCGTGTGAGAGTCAGCACTTTGTGTGTCTCTGCGTGTGTTTGGATATCAGGGTTGAGTGGTGATGCTTGGGGACGTCCAAAGCACCAGCGAGGGCCTGCTTTGATTTTGTCATTATTACAGGGCCCTAGTTATTTGAGCAGGGCTGGGGGTAGATTCCATGGCCAGCCCACTAACTGTGTCTGCATGTCCTTAATTCCTGTTGATGTTCAGGCCTTGGGCACTGAGCGTGATGGAGAGGACGCGTCACCAGTGGAAATTATTGTTTGGCCTCTGAATATCACGTCGAAACCACCGTAGTTGATGGTCGCCTGTGTGGCCCCGTCCTAAAAGGCCAAGAGACCCAGGGTTGGTGTATCACTGCACAATGTACCGCACTGTCTTAATCTGTCACCTATCTATTCAAAAAATGATGTCATAACTTGTCAGTTTCCTTACATTTAACCTTTATGCAATCACTTTGGCTAATTTCTGCTTTTCTTCAGCAGTAACTAAATTCAATGGGGTTGAAAAGATTTTATGCTTTGATATTAAATGAATTTTAGTTCATTTATTATTATTATTTGCAATGGGACTTGCAGCAGCGATTTTATTATACAAGGATTGTTTGTTTCGATATGAGGAAGATTTTTTGTTCCTGTTTGAAGAGTATGTTTTGGTCAAAGATTTTTGCACATATTCAGTGTTTGTCAGTAGGGAAGTTAGGGAACAAGAAGTGAAAACTTGAAAAATGACTGATTTACTGAACTTTTCTGTACTGGTTTGTTAAAGCATTTATATCATATGATAGACACTACTGTTCGGTACGATTTTTTGTTTTTGAAAGAAGTCTCTTATGGTCTCCAAAGCTGCATTTATTTTCAACAAAATACAGTAAGAACACTAATATTGTTTAATATTATTAAAATTCAAAATAACAGTTTTTCAAATGAAATGTATTCGTGTGATGGCAAAGCTGAATTTTCAACATCATTACTCCAGTCTTCAGTGTCACATGATCCTTCAGAATCATTCTAATAGGCTGATTAGGTGCTTAAGAAACATTTCTTATCATTATCAATTTTCAAAAAAGTTCTGCTGCTTAATATTTTCGTAAAACGGATACATTTTTTCAGGATTCTTCGATAAATATAGTATTTAAACATTCATTTGAAATGTAAGTTTGATTTTAAACAATTTAACCGTACTGTAAATAACGTAATGCATCTTACCAGATAGAGTAAAAGTGTGATAATCACCTTTAAAATGTTAAATGATTTAAATTTTGCAAATTGTTTTTTGAGTGTTTTTTGAATTTATAAAAATATGTCTCAATACCCCTCTTTTCTGTCTTAATCCGTTGCACTCCGTCAAGCTGTAGGCATCTTATTTAAATACCCTCTAAGAAAGGTCAGGTGAACCTGCAATCAATATAATTATATAGGACTTCCCATTAGTCGACTAGTCGTACAGGCAACCCACTGTCTAGTCAATTTTGAAAGTTAGTTTTGGACATCCCTACCACTTTTCTGCTGTAACACTAAACATGTTTATGATTAGAGAGAGACGGCGAGAGTGTGAGAGAGAGAAAGAAAGGGCAGGGGAGAGAGAGATAGAGTGAAGGGAAAGAAAAAAAAACAATCTCATCAGGCGAGAGGCCGTTTGCTTAGCAAGAGCTGACAGTCTTTGTGTATGTAAATGAAGAATTTAGACTAATGGAGTTGAACCATTTCTAATTTTGTGATGGCAAGAGGATTTTGATTGAAAGTAATTAAGCAAGCTAGCTGTAAAATTAATTAAAGCAAAAGGAGGGGGGATTTTTATTGGATTGGATAGCGATATAGCTGCTGTCAGGCAGGGGGACAAATGGGGGTGACCTGGATTCTCTGCCCTCCCTCCTCCCACTTGAGACTTTTATGTCACTTTAATCTCCTTAGAGCGGCTGGTGTGCATTTGTTCGAAATAATCAAGGAAATATGGTCAGAAATTGTCAGCTTTCAGATCTAATTTACCTGACAGCCTTGCGAGCGCGTATGCGCGAATGTGTCCGTGTTGGTGCGTATGCCTGCGCGTGAGGTTTTTTTCTTCTTCCAGTCTCCCCCTCGTCCCTCTCTTCAGCTTTGTGGAAAATCCTTTTGACAGTTTTGAGACATCTTGACTCCTTGTTGAAAAAAAGTGACAAGGAACTTGGTCAGGTTGAGATGAACCCTTCAATGAGCCAACGCATCAGGGCTGAGACTAACTTAATGTGTAAGACTAACTCACATGAAGTGTGCACTTTTACAATATTGACATTGTTTCTGTTCCTTTTAGCCCATCTTCTATGATTGTTCAGAATGTCTGATGCACCAACGTATTAAGTAACATTTTTACCAAATATGTAACCATGAAATATTGGAAAGGTAAAATGTGGTGAATTACTTAAATATACATTTAAAAAACAACAACGTTAGACCAAGTTATAGAACCCATGTTAGACATAGGTCATTTCACATATTAAGTGTCCTAAACTTTATAAAAAAATTATATAAATTTATTGTATTAAGGTAAGATCAATTCTCTCAAGCAGGGTGGCATCTGCAGTTATCATCTGAACCCGAAAAAGACCCATCATGTGGAGTAACAGTCCTGAGTAGATCCAGGAAAAGGGGGGTGGAGGTGAAAAGCAAGCGTAGGGTCCCAGTGAGGCTGGGGTACGGGCCGGTGCCTCTAACGGGATTAAACCCCTCTGAAAACACCCCCTCATCCTTGTCCCCCAAGAGCCCCCTTCCGGCCCCGTTTATCAATTAATATGATAAAAGGTGGAACAAAGAGCTTCCCTCCTTTCCGTAATTAAACTTGTCCATCTCTGGAGGACCGTCACTGCGAGGACCCTCCATAAAAAGTGGCCAGGATCGTCAAATCCCAGCGTGAGTTGCAGAGATGGGAGCTGACGTGTGGTCTACACTTGTAATGAAAGAGCGCTCCCTATGTATGCCATTACCGTTGAGTGGAGGGTGATATTAACCCCAGCGGTTGCCCACCAAACCCCTCCATTATGACATCATGTTTTCACCGGTACCTTCCGTCACGAGCTCTCAGCTCCTTATCTCTCCTGTCACCATATGTGTGAGGCTGTTAACAAACCTGTACTCAGAATGGAGAATATCAGGCGCTTTGGATAAGAGAGAGAGACAGAGAGAGAGAGCCCGGGTAGACACGCGCTTTCACAGCCAGCAGAGCTTTTGATAGAAATTAGTTTCACACAATATGCAAATTCCTGCAATTGAAAAAGGGGCTCTTTAAGTGACAGGTTGATATGTGATTAAACGACAATTAGAGCGCTGGAAATAAGCGACATCGGCAGGTCAAGTGCTGAGCTGAAAGGTAGCAGACTATTGAGGTAACAGTCATGGGGGAGGCCAGGAACAGGACCTAAAACAAATTAGCTGCTAAAAGAAAAATGTTGGCACAGCTTGTCAATAAATGTGTAAGAGAGGGAAAATGAGATTCAGAGCACAGAAATGTGAGCAAGGATGTAAAGACCCAGCATGATAGGGTGTTCTGGCTGGTTGATAGATTTTGCTTGGTCATTACTTGGGCTTTCTGTGTGGTTGCTAGGGATGGCTAGATGGTTGCTAGGGGTTGGTTATGTGTTTTCTGGGTAGTTGCAAGGGTGTTTCTTGTGGTTGCTTAGTGTGGCAAGTCAAAAGAGCCCTTTCCCAAATCTCTAGAATAAATCTCTTTAAAACCTAGATGGTTTTAAGTCATTCATGTTTGAAGCACTAAGGGTATGTGGCAAGTTATGCGTTGATAATTAATACTCAAGCTTTGAGGTTTGTTCAAATATAAATGATAGAAAAGCGATGTTTGTCTTAGTAGGCACCTCTAACTAAAAGTAACGTGAGTATGTAAAAGTGCCTGTAATACCGTTGTGAAGTTATAGCTTAGGTGTTATCTTGTGTGCTCATATATGCACATTTGTTTGTCCTTTTGACTGTATCCATGTAAGTAGACACCAACACACACAATCCTTCTGCTATTAATAGTGTACTTTTTTCTCTCTCCTTGATTTGGGCCTAATTGGCTATGTCCCCCCGTACTAGCCGTTCCTCCCCTACGGTGGGACTTAAAACTATGTGACGGAAGGATTGCCTTTCTCTCCAAGAAGGACATGAAAGGCCCATGGCTTGTCCTGGCAGCAGATGGCTGTGGCCTCTAATCCCCTTTGATGCTGCGGTGGGCAGTTGCTCCTGAACATCTCCTGCAAAGCCATGAAAACTTGAGCTACTTTTCCTCTAACTGACCCCAATTGTCAAGGAGCCGGCAGCTGTCAGACTTGGTTAGCTGTGCCTTAACTGAGACTGAAGGGCACAGGTTGCTCTCTCTCTCTTTCTCCCTCTCTCTGGCTTCCTGTTTTCTGTCTGTCATTTTCAGTGAATTCCAAGGGTGCAGTATGACTACGGATCCACATGGGCCGCACATTCACAGATCTTTTGCAGGTAGAAAGATCCCAGATGGTTCGTGTTCCACTAAGAGGCTTAAATTTCATCACGGCTCACCTTAATTATCAGAATTACAAGCAGCGCAGTTTGTATTTCCCCCCGAAATATTAAACATTTATTTTATTTATTGAGGAATTTTGATGTCATGTTGATTTTAAAAGAAAAATAAATAGCATTGTCCTAATAAGACATAGAAAAAAGTGTTATTTGGGTAGTATGCGTTTTATAACAAGCTTTATTATCTAAGGGAGTATTTAAGTTTGCAGAACTGTCCATTTGACAGAGATACAGTATGTCTTTTCTCTCAACTATTTCCTCATTCGTAGGGAACAGACATAAATGAGCACATACACTTCAAGGCTTTACCATCAACACCACATTAGTTTATAGTGGTATATGAAGAAATTATGGTTTTCCATCCACTCGGATAGATTGAAAGTGAGGCAAAAGGAGAGTGCCCCCCCACCCACCCGCTCAACAGTTATAGCACTAAAGAATAGACTTGTACTAAACAGCTTTGATTAAATTAAAATCACTCACCCAAATGTTTGAGTGTGTTGGCACCATTATCACCTCGGGTTCTTATTAATTCGGCACTTTAAATAGATTCAGAACTGAACTTTAGCAAAACCCTCGTCTTTTCGTCTCCCTTCCAGTCAGCTCTCTGATATTAATTAGAGGAGGGAAAAGATACACTAAAAGCTCAGTTGTTATATTTGGTTGAATCCTGGCAGCTTTTTCAAATTGTGCATGTTAACATGCCACCGGCAGCTCGCCATCTGGGTGCATTTACGAAAAATGTTTCCATGATGGGATTGTTTCAGGAACACTTGCCATAATCATTGCTCGTATTAGCTTTCGCTGATGTTTACAGCAGATCTTGCGCATGGTGCGAATTTGCTAGCACCTGATCTTGAATAGATAGGCTTGATGCTGAGTCGTGTGCAGGACTATTTCAAGACTGAAATGCGATTGTTTTAATACCTTAATCCACCTGTCCTTGGCATTCAGGATTTTAAAGAACTCTCCTGGTAATTTCAGTGGCCTCCATTTAATCTGGGCCATTTCATTCTGACCTCTTCGGCTGATCCCTTCTTTCTCCTCCAGCCTCTTTACGTCACAGTTTTAATGTGTCAAAATGACAATTTATCACCCGACTGACCTATTTAAACAGTGTCGCTGCAAGTTGACCAATCAGAATCAGCCGGATTCATAACCCCAAAACAAATATTTCCTCTTAATTAAGAGTGTCCCTCTTGTGTCTTCCCACACACAAAATCATTATACAGCAGTGATTTGACTACTTGGCAGGAAATATATCACTCTTGACTGCATGTTAATCTGTTAGGGCCTGGTTGTCAAACGAGAATGGGGGGCACCAGCAGTGACGCTTTCTCTGTGCATTGATAGCCCCCTAAGGGACAGTTAACCCTCAAATTTCCCCTGTCTGGCCTGGCTCTCCGGGTGGGCATTGGCACTGAGTGTGGTTGGGGGGAGGGGTGATTGTAATGCTTGTTGATAGTCTCAGGGATTTTTTTTTATTTGTGACGGATCCTCATTAAGTGCAAATCTCAATAGCGAGCTGGCACTTTAGGATTCTAAAGGAAGTTCAAGCAGGAAAGAGTGCATTAGATACACATCCCTCCTGTCCTGTATCTGTTTTCCTGACCTAATGTACTTTGCGAGGAATTGAAAATAGGAGTCAATAATTATGCATTTTAATTATTAAACTGGGTCCTTCTTTAATTGTGCTTTTTAAAGCCTCTGTGCATGGACATGATGCTTTATCACTCTGTTAGTCTGGGCAAGCTTTAACCAGACCTCTATGCTTCCATAAGTCTGTCTCTACTTCACTGGGCTGTAATGCCATCTTTCTTTCTTTCTTTCTTTCTTTCTTTCTTTCTTTCTTTCTTTCTTTCTTTCTTTCTTTCTTTCTTTCTTTCTTTCTTTCTTTCTTTCTTTTTTTCTTTCTTTCTTTTTATTTATTGACTTACTTCTCACTCTGTATATTTGTGAACCAAATCAGGGAATATTGTGATTTCCATGCCTGTAACTCTGATTAAATTTAAAAAAAAATATATATATATATATATATATATATATATATATATATATATATATATAATTTAAATATTAAATGTTCCATTGTCCAGAAAATTCTTTTATAAATAAAATCTCTATAAAATATTTTTATCCTTTTACATTTTAAAATAAAATAATTAATTAATTTATATTTATTATTTTATTTATTCTATTAATAATATATTTTTAACATAATAATATATATTTTAAATTTTTTATATAATAATATATATTTTACATTTAATATGTTTATTATTTAATTATTTACATATCATTTACATTATATATATATATATATATATATATAATATTATTGCATTATATTATTATTAATATTATTTTGTGTGTGTGTGTGTTTTACATTTATTTTATTTTTATGTTTTTATAATTTTATAAATAATATGGATTTTCTTTTTTTTTTGCTTTATTATTTCATTCAGTACTCACAAACTGGGCAAGTTATGTAAATTCATTGGACTGAATGTGTGGAATGTACATTACTGTGACTGGTTTGTGTGCTTATTTGTGTAAGTGCGTCACATTTAGGCAACAGATCATTTTAATTAGAAGATGCATTGATTGACATGATGGCTCTGGGCGCAGAGACAGGGATATCCAACAAATACTGTGGTCACGCTGACCTTGTTAAAGACAGACGTAAAGCTTTATTTTAAACAAAAAAAGGGAACATTTCAAGCAGCTAAACAACCATTATCATTGTCCTACATTTTCCCAAAATACAGCATTTTCAAATCAATCTTAATATTATTATACAATTAAAAATGAATAAAACATAATGTATTGGTTAATATTGAAATATAATAAAACATTGTGTTACCAACAATGATCAATCCACACATTCAAATGAAAAACTGAATGTGAATGCATGGCCAGATATCTCTCGTATTGATATATGCTGTTGTGAGCATCAAGTCAAGCAGAAATGGCTTTTCAGTAGGAAGTTGTAGTTTATGATCAGCCCAGTGTAAACAAATTGCTGCTGGTGGCTGGACTCAGACATCGCCTATTATTCAGTGTGGGAATGTTTGGTTTGAAACACAAGCATGTTATTGTTGCCACAGTGATAAGAGAGAAGAGCCGCTGGGGTGGCAGATATTGAAATCGCTTTCAAAACTGCTGTGCTTACCTCTAACCCACAGCTGATAGGGAAGAGCAATCCTATCAGTACCTGTCATTTCCTTAACATCAAGTGGTTTTAACACAGTGTTTACAGCTTATTAATGTAACATTTGAAAACTAGATCAATGAAGCCTCTGTGCCGTGGTGTTCATTTGTCAAGAACTAGAGCTGTCAAGTGACTTATACACCTACGATTGTACAGTACACTGAACTACACTTTTGTGCTCAGATCCACCGCTGTTGTGTGGGAGCTGAAGAGAATGGTGTAATTACTGTCTCTGAATTCATATAGTGATACATAAAATAGTATTTATCCAGTCTTCTAGGCTTGAGAAATGTGTTTGGCCAATAGACAGTGGGAGTTGTGACTTTAGCACCTTCTTTGTCTCAGATTTCACTAATTGTAATGTTTTGGTTTTTTTTGGACACTTACTATAACATGCACCATGAAACACCAGGATTTTGGAGTACTTTGTGAATACCACATTATATAAATCTGCAAATTATTCAGTACCTTGATATATAAGAACAATGTTATTTCCATCACTTTCACATGGTAGAGTAACAATACTTTTTTGTCAGGCTAGTAAGCTGATTTGGTTAGAAAGCATTCAGCGTAACAGAAGCGTTAACGTAAATGTCCTGTGCTTTTCCCCCCAGCCTCCCCCTCCGCCCATCCTCTCCTCAAACACACCCACGCGCAAATAAACATAAAAAGCTAATTTGTTAGCTACCTCATTTCAGAGGCCCGGGCGCGGGATATTGTGTACGAAAAGTAATGCTTTGTCAAATGTTGACACGTGTCGCAAACATGGAGCCCTTAGCAGAGCATTTATAAAGAGCGCAGGCGGCCAGGACTGTCAGCACATGAGGAGGAGAAGAGAAGCTTTGAAATGAGATTAGCCTGCTGTTTAGCTCCTGCACTCATGAACCTAATGGTAGATGTATGTCTCCACAACATAGACTCGAAACCGGCTGAAGTACAGACAGCTCATACTACAGCAAAATGTGCTTTGGTTTCTATTTCTTCAAACCCCCTGTGAAATTGTTTAACTAGTACAGTTTTTGTGTTTTTATGTATTTCTTGTTGAAATATGAGGTTTAGGAAGGACATTTACAAGGGCCTTTATTATTTTCGCATTATTTGCTTCTTGCTATTGTCAGTCAGAAGCACAAGGTTTTAGAGGGCTGAGCATTCTCATTCTAGAGAGATTTGATTGGACAAAAATTTGTTGGTTAACTTTAAGAGAGTGACTATAAATAATACATTAATTTACACTACCATTTAAAAGTCAACGGAAATGAAACAAAGGAAATGAAGTCGCCACAGAATTCTTGTTAAAAATAATAGCACGCAGTATGTAACAATGTTGTGTTTGTGACAAAACCAGCATTATGATACAGATTAGAATATCAGTATTAGACCCGGGACTGTTTGTAGAGTGGCTGATGGATAGTGTTGGTCCGGTGCCACACACCTGCCTTCGCCTCCTCACACACACACACACACACACACACACACACGTGCAAACACACCGGCGTTTGCCTCCCCGGTGACACCCGTCTGCCACGTGTATGTGTGTGTACCGCTGAGGTGTGGACTCCTGTCAGGACCTCTTATTATTTCCCAACAATCTCTCTCACCTTGGACATGCCCCCATCTATCCATCCATCCATCCATCCCTCCCTCGCTCTTTCCCTCTAGGGTGGGGTGTCAATGGCAGACCGTCCTGGGCAAAAATAAATAACGAACATAAAATTGGGAAACAAAGCGTCGGCGCCCCTTAATACGCAAACACCTCCAATATGCTGATGTTTTTCTTTTGCACATTGTGTTTTCTAAATTGCCTTTGACTGCGTGCATTTGTAATGAAACTTTATGTCCTTGCAGAAAGGACAGCTAGTCCGATTCGGTTAGGCCTGGGACCATCTTCTCATGCTGGCTTTTGCACGACGTTTTTTTAATACCCCGGCTTATGAATAAATGAAGCCGGGGTGCAGTTTTTTTTCTTCCATATTTGTGTAAATTGCTTTAAAAGCATTTTATCATGTCATAAAAAAGTGCAATTGATCTGGAGTGCTCGGCCCACTGGACAGCTGTGTATTTTGTTAATGGCCACTTTGCTCCAAGCGGCTTATTAAAAAATTTATATATAAATGCTAAAATTGCATAAATTATTTAAACACAAAGTAAGCATTTTTTGTTTTGGTCTGGGGGGCATTGAAGAGTAGATTGAGTTTACTATAGCATCCCTTGATATTGAGTCATATCATATGCCAGCATGGATGCATATATATCACAGACGCACACGCGCAAGCACACGCTCACATGCAGAGGCGCAAAAAAAAGTATATATTTTTTGATGACTTAGTTTCAGCAACCATGGAATGTCACCCATATCCTGGTTGATTGTACTTTCGAATTTTATGATGTTTTTCATTGATTTGTTTCCCCGGCGCAGCTGCCGACCTCTATTGAGGGACGAACGTAATCAGCACTGACGCAAATTAGATGGTTATTCGTTTCGAAAATTGACAGAAAAACAATAAAAAAGATGAAATGCTCCCAAATCAATAGATATAATGAAATTCAAATAATCCGAGAGATGAGGTCTCCATGGCAACTGATAATGTGGAAAAGAAAACAATTTAATAAAGGACAGGCACGCTTTGAAAACAGATTGGGGGGGGGGGGGGGGGGGGTAGCTATATAGCGACGAGAGGGGAGCAGATGAGAGGAGGGCAGGAGGGAGGGGGGCAGGAGAGAGAGAGAGAGAGAGGAAAAAAAGACTGAGAGCGGATGTTTGTGGCGGCTGAACAGGCAGGTCTGTCGCTTGTTTCTCCCCGTGTGAAGGATCTGTGTCCATCCCAAGGACGGCAGAATAATTAGAAAAGCTTTCATGCCAGAAAGTGCAGATTCAGGTTTTAATACACAAAATTATTTCAGGGGCAGTGAATCGGAAAGCCATTTGTTGGTGACCTTCCTGAGGGGCCCCCTGGTACAGGGCAAGATGGAGGCAGTGTGGCAGGGCAAGCTGAGTTATGGCATATTTGTGTTTTTATAGTGGCTGAGGGAATGGAGATGGGGAGGGGGGAGGGGGGAGGGGGTGTGCCGTGGGGCTGCGATGGGGGCAGTGTGTGTGTGTGTGTGTGTGTGTGTGTGTTGCTTTAGGGTTGGGGTTGCTGATGCTAGACAGAGAGAGAAGGAGAGACTTGCAGATCTGGCTGTATTTACAGATCAGTTGTCAGAAAAGCCATTTAGAGGGAACACGTACGTCCCAGCGCAATGACAGCAGAAGTGCCTGTTAAAAAGAAAAAGACAAGAAAAACAGACACTGTCGGAGAGAGCAAGTGTCATGATCTGAGGTCGTCGATAAGTAACTTGCTTTTGTACAAAATGCTGTCGGAAGCTCTGGTTTTGGAAATAATAAAGCTTTGAGCTTTTCAAGGCTGTGCATTACAGTAATTTTACCACAAAAGTGCCTAAGATTTTAGCAATTCTCTTGGGCTGTCACGATTCCTCGATTAAATTTGAGTACTCGATTCTTTTTGCAATTTACCTGTGTCGAGTATCCGGCAAAATACTGGAAGTGGCCCATTTCACGGACGAGAATTCATGAACCGAATTATTAGACCGTTTTCTAAGTCTTCATGATATGTTTAACCCATTTAAAAACCATACTATAGCACATTGCTATTGGGAATTCACAAAGACTGCGATTCAATTAAAAAAGTATATGCCTGCGGGTTTAATATTTATGTACATGCGTCTAGGTTACGTGCATCTCTGAGCCCTCTGCAGGCATTTGTTATAATACATAATGAACATAAGATGATTTTCAAAATGATGTATATTACATTATGTATTTTTACATTGTTGTTGAATAAAACCAAATGATTACTTGTTTTTGATACTTAATTTGAAACAAATATTATTGCCTCATTGTTATTGTATATGTATTTCAAGTCAAGTTAAAAAAATCTGATTAATCGCCAAAATAATCGACTGATTATTCGATTACAAAAATAATCGTTAGTGAGAGCCCTACAATCTCCCATCAAGTAAGCTAATATAGTGCATTATCCTAGCAGTAGCAACTTCTAACGTTATTCTTCTGCACATCTAACATTATAAGTTAACATGTTTTCTATCATAGAAAATTATCATATTTAATTAGGCTACTAACCTACAGTCTTTATCTATATCATGCTAGTGTTGCGAAAAGTGACAGAAACTGGTTAAACCTGTCTTTAACAGGTATGTGTTTTGTTTGAAGTATTTAATTCACTGTTTGTTTAATTTCGCTCAAACACTGTCAATTTGCTTTCGTGCTAACGCTATTAGTGGTTGGTCCAGGATAACATGTCCGGCTACATGAGCGTTTCTTATCCTGCTCACAGCTGTAAGCAAATTCAGCCAAATTAAGACTTTTATATCCTGACTGTTATGCTAGATAGAGAAGCACAGTTTGTACAGAAACTGGAGCATTATTTAGTACCGTGCGAAACATTGGCAAAATAGCCATTTGGCTATTGGTTAACATAATCCAATGTCAGTGGAAAAAGAAAGGCATTTCATAGAAAGTAATTACGTTTTGATTAAATATTACAAAGATGCATTTTTTTTATAATAAAATATGCAAAATAATATGCATAAGTAAATAGGATCAATTTTGATTTCGTGTCAACTTTATAACCCTGGACAAGTTTCCATATTCAGCAGGTCAATGCTTCTGTGTTGATCAATCAATCTATGCATGAATGAATTGAGAGGCAACACACGGCACCTCTCATTTGCATGGAGGAGGGTTCGAGTATCCTTAACACACACACACACACACACTGCTCATCCTCCCATTTCAGTCCAGTAGCAGGTCCCTGCTCTCATTCCACATTATTTCCCCTGTTCCATCGCCACACCTCGTATTTAAAGAATGATTGTTTTTTAGCTCACCCTTGAAACCTTCCACTTACCATAATGTGCAGTTTGAGGCTGTCCGGCCCATGATATTAATTTGATGCTTAGTCTCAAATTCTTCAGTCTGAGTGACTCTTCTTCAGGAGAGAGAGAGAGGGCTGTTATTATACGTGACAGAGGGTCCGGGCGGGCAACAGCCCCAGCATTAATACTGCAATGTGAAAAGTGCCCCACAAGTAGGAGCAAAACTTGAAATTCCACGCTGAAGAATAGCCAAAAGCCGACAAATCTAGCAGATGTGTGTCAATTACTCTGCGAGAGTTTTAAAAGGTTTTTTCCCTTCCTCTTGTCTTTCTATATATATATATATATATTATATTTATTATTTTTATCAAATCAATTTTAAAGTGACAGCAAATAAAATTGCAATTCAATGTAAAGAACTGCAAAAAATGATTGTTTTCTAACAGGTTTCCACTCCTAGCCTGCCATTTATTAGCTTAACGCATAGCCTCGCTATAAACTCATGCTTTTGGTTGAGCTGATCAGGCTGGTTTGGAGTCTCAAAAAGTAGCGATTTGATTAAAAAGGGACAGACTACAGCTTTAAAGGTACGAGAGTGGTATCTGGTTTCGGGGAACTGAGAGGAGTATGTGGGACATTATTACTGTCAGCTGCAGGCACTCACTCTATTGCTCTATCTATGGTCCTCACTTTAACGGTCTGAGCTCGCTGTGACGTCCAGTGACTGACCAGTCTAACTTCCTCCGCTCCGTCTCACTCAACCTCGTAGCGCGGGAGATCAGCTTAAGTGGCCCTTTTTCTCTTGCTCTCTATCTTTCTTTCTCACTCTCCTGGGCCTGTTTTTCCACAGTGGCTGTGGGGAGCAGAGGGTGTTGAAGGACCCCTACTGGTAAAGTGGGTAAACACGCACAGCCCTGACATCTGTGCTGTGAGAGAGAGAGCAAGTGAGAGAGAGGGAGAGGAGAAGGGTAGAGTGAGAGAGGGCGAGTGCAGCCCAGCCGTAAAGGCGCACAGGGAGAGAAGAGAAAAATGCCTTGCTTTGTGGAGAGAATTTCTCCAAAGCAGCAGAGAGAGGTGAGACAGAGAGAGGAGGGCTGTCTCCTGCCAGGTAAGACCCGCGCCAGGCGCCACACTCACACACACACACACACACACACACACACATACACAGAGAGAGAGAGAGAGAGAGATAGAGAGAGAGAGTGAGAGATGCTGGTGGCTTGAGCATGCTGTGGATGGGGTGGGTGTGAGGGTGTAGAATGACAAAGGCACTCATTACTTTCACTGTGTGTTTTGGTAAAGTAATACCTAACTATGATGTGATGACTGAATGGAAATATGAAGTTGAGGAGTGATTTTATTTTTAGGTGCACAAGTGACATTGTATGTGCTTAATTAGTTTAGCAAAAAAGTATGTATGTGTATGTATATATATATATATTACATTTTTAATTTTATTTAGATTGTTTACTTAAAATTAAACAATTTAAAATAAAAAAATAAACTTCATAAACTTTTAAACTTTTTTTTTGCTTTTTATTTAAAGTTCATGTATAATTGAAAAAAAATCCAGCTTTTAAAACTTCACAGAGCTATATTTGCTTTTTAATTTTTGCTTTATTGATTAATTTATCAAAATGTTGTGCAATTAAAACAAGAATAATGGGTTTTTCTGTAGTTTTTCAAGTTTTATAATTTTACAAAACATTGTTTTAAAATTTACTTAATTATAATGTATTAATGAACTAATTCAGTTTATGTAGAATTAAATCTTAAAGAATAATGCAATTCTATTAAACACAATGTATTGGATTGTTTAAAAAATAATGCAGGTTTTAGACTCCACACGTGCTCTCCACAGGTGTGAAATATAAGTTCTTAAAATAGAATAATTTATTATTCTTTAATGAGTCAAACGTTTATTCTCCTGTAATTTTTGTTTATATTGGATGTGGATTAGTCACTGTGTACTTTTTCTCTCAAATTGCTGTTCTTAATCACTAGCAAGGCCTCAGCTTGTGATTGCTCAGAATTTCTCAGTTAGTTGACAAGTGGTATTATTTGCCCAGCTAAGCGAGTGACTGCCGGTATCGAGCGTGCTCTCATGTGTTGTTTAGATACAGCTGTTCTTTCAACTGGAGGATTTTCCACAGAGCTTCTGTTTGGAAGATGCGCTCTTTTCCATCGCTTAATTAGATCTTCCGCTTTTTGTTAAATAAATACAGTGTCTTTAAATCTAAACACACATTTGCATGAAGCTCAGTGTGCTGCCAAGGATGCAATATGCAGTTTCAGGCCCATAGTGCAGGCCTGAAAAGTGAGGCAGAATGAAGCGAGAGAGAAAAAGAGAGAGAGGGGAAGGAAGTTTGTCTCTTTTCCAACCTCTTGTTGATTTGTTTCTATTGCTGATGGAATTGAGCCCTCAGTGAAAGGTGAGGTCACAATTGAATTTGGCTTGCGTTTCCGTGGTGATCTGGCAATGGTTCCGATGTCCCAGTGGATTGGTTTGTTTGTTTGTGCGATAGCGCGTGTGTGTGTGTGTGTGTGTGTGTTTCCGTGCATAAACACGGGCACGGGAGATTTTACAGAGTAGATATTTCCCCTCTTTTTTCACTCTTGAGCTGGGGGAGATTGATGACTGAATTGTTGAGTACATGTTAACAGTAACTGCTGATTTATTGAGATACTTAGAGTAAGTGAGGGTGCACCAACTAAGAGGGGAAGAAAAAGATATAGGCCTTTTAAGTTAATGTAGAAATAGAGCCTTTTTAAGTAATAATTGTGATTACTGGGCGGGGGGTAGGGAGGGATGTGCGGGCTTTCAGCCAGAGGTGTATTTGAGCGCGCTGTGAAGGAAACAGAGAGTCTGAGGAAAGGAATAGCTTGGAATTTTATCAAATTTATAAAGACTTTAATTGGAAGTTCTTGGCTCTTTTTCAAGGCTTGACATGGTACAAGTCTTTAGCGTTATCATAACGCTGAAAGAAATGTTACTTCATGCAGGTATTCAAATGAAATTCCCACTCAAACAGCATGTTATTTTAAAGGAATCAGCAACTTTATTCATTTACATTTCTGTGTCTTGGGAAATATTCAACAACATTCAGCCAGAACGTATTCATTCTCCCCTGAATATGATATTCTGCCATCCCTCCATCTCAGCACATGGGCAAAACTTTTGCCTTTAGGAAAAAAGGGGTCTTGTGTTTTAAAAAAACAACAACTATGTTTTAGGCTGAGTGAAATGTTTCCCCAGTTTGCACAGGGATGACTTTATTTCCTAGGAGGGATTTAAACCTACTCAATCCCCCTATAAATACAACCTTCCCCAGCAGCATGCCGGCCGTAACTCATTCTCTTACTCTCTCGCTAACTAAACTCATATTGCAGAGAGAACTTTGTTTGTCTTTGTTTCAGCTCGATCAGATCCGTCACGTCGACAGCTGCCTCTTTCAGATCTCTCTCTCACCATCTTGAAAAAGAGTAACTCTCATCAGAGCCATTTTTATCAGCCATAGACTTCTAACAATCGGAAAATAAATGGAATTATGAGTTTTTTTGCTGGTGGCACTTGCTGATGGCCAAACGGGGTTTTTTTTTTTTCCAGCACAAGGAGGGTTCTTTTTTGGCAGGGCCATCATCAGTGGGAACACCAAGCACATTGTCCCAGGCCCTGCTAAATTGCGACTTTTTCAGCATCAAGATGCTGGAGACGGTGGCTAATTTGAAACCATTCTTCTCAACTATTTTATATATTAAAATTATATAAATATGTATTTATTATTAGACATTTAGAAATGTTTAGCTCTCAACCAGGTGGCTGGGACCCACTAGAGGGCCTCAGCTAACTTCCAGGGGGGCCCCAATTAGTCTTAAAAGTATTTATATTTATTTTAATTTTCATTATCTTAATTAAACTGCTAAAAGTACCAGAGGTACATGTCAGCTTAGATAATAGGGGCTTTGAATATTGTCTTGGACAAAGGGGGCCTTTGGAGTCAAAAAGGTTGAGAACCACTGGCCTACTCAAATTTAAAAATGTACTCTTAGACCTCAACAATATTAGTGATAACCCAATCAACCTAGCAATATCTGTTGCCAGAAACGTTCTAACCTCATCAAAGCTCCATAAAGATATTAGACAGGGTCCGAAGGTTCAAACATCACAGTGACTTTTGAGTAGCATCAAGCAAAACATCTGAAAGCGTGTGAAATTAGTATTAATTGTATTGCAGAGGGTGTTGTGTAAAGTCGGGCGAGATGAATATGTGACTGCGGAGAGCGACTCGAGCGCAGTTCTGGGGTGGAGGAGACAGAATCTCTCTCAGGGCCTCTGATCGGCTGTGATCCGCCTGCCGCTACCTTCTGTTCTCCACTGTTAGTCCCAGCGGCTGCTCAGAACTGACACGCACAACTCCTCCACGGGCTTGAAGCCCTCTGATGTCCCACCCTCCCCTCCGTTCCACCTTCTTCTGGCGCTTTGCATTTACTTGTATTTGTGTAAAAGCCCAACGCCGAGCGAGATTACAATCGTGCGGCGGTACTTCCCCCCCTCTCCTTCTCTGTTCTCGTCGTCCTTCTAGTCCTCCGTTTGATCTCACTATCATCTCCCCTCTTGTCTCCGTTCTGTTCGACACCTGAGAGCCAATGCTTTAAGAGGACGACGTCTGGAAAAATGTACAGCGGCAGGCCATCGACTCTGATAAAGACGGTAAACAAGATGAAAAACAAAAGCCCACAGCAATGGTTTGTATAAAAGTCCTACCTGTTACAGCATCCATTAAGCGTTATTCCTCGAAGTGGTAAGACAGCTGAAGCCCTCCACATGCCCAGTGTTAATATTAGTTTGGTTGAAGAGAGTCCATAAGCTGATCAGTGGGGAGAGGCGCTCTGTACGCCTCAGGCAGTGCCAGGCCTTGCGTTTGGCTCCCGCTCAGAGGATTGATGTCTGAGAGTCAGTGGGGGCTCCACTGTACCTTTATTACTCATCAGCTGGGTACCAAACTAATTTGATAAAGCGCCACTTAATACACCAAACACACACACATACTGTGACCGCGCCTGGCACGGCATCAAGTGTGTCAGGCCGCCCAGCAAAAGGCTGGGCCGTCATTTAAACATGCCGTGATATTTTTTGTATTATTTTATTATTAGGAAATGACATGAGCTGGACGCAAACATCGTCCACATGAACACTTTAAGCATTATATACAACCATTAGACCACTATTTTACTGTACATTACCATATATGTATAGATTTAACATTTTAATTTTTACTGTAAAATTCTATAAAATTTATAATTATTAAATAATTATTATTCATTATTAAAAATAGATTAGATTGAATTATTTTTAAAATTAAATGTATGAATTACCTTTTAATTTGTATTATAATTTCCTTATTTTATGTTTAAATGAAAATATATTTTATTTTTATTAAGACATTTACTGTTTTTTCATTTTTATTTTTTCTTGCATTGTCCACGTGAGCACCACAACTCAGTATCTCAGATCATGCACTAATTGAGAGACCACTTTTTACTGTACATTACCATCTATGTATAGATTTAATATATCAATGCATTTAATTTTACTGTAGAATGCTGTAAAATATATTAAATAATTAATTAAATAAATTAAATGTTTTTGTAATTAAAAACTATTAATTATACTTTATATCAATGCATGTAATTTTACTGAAGAATTCTGTAAAAATTATAAATTGTATTATTATTAAATTAATTAAATGTTTGTTTTATTTTTTTTGTAATTAAAAAACAATGAATTACTTTATAATTTATATCATAATTACCCTAACTTATGTTTTAGTGAAAATCTATTTTATATTAAACAAGACATACTATTTATTTACAAAAAATATATACCTTGAAATATATAATGTTTTATTAATTATTTAAATTATTTATAGTTACCTTAAGGATGTTCCCAGTGTAAGACTAATACATAACACTTAATTATGTTTTATATTGTTAAATATATTGTGTCATATAATTATATTTTATTGTACAAAATTAAGATTTTCATAATCTAAAAGCCTGAATCCATTATGTTTTTGTGTAAATTTCTGCCAACCACATATATATATAGTATATATATGCATATATATAGTACATGGCTCTGACAGTGAACATTTGTATTTATGTGACAAAATGATTGACATACATATATGGTAGAAAGATAAACATGGAAACTGTAGCAGAATGAGACAGAGGAAGAGAAAGGGAGAGAGATGAAGAGGTTGGTTTGGTAATTACTAACTCTGTGCCCAGGCAGTGGAGGACAGTGTGTGAGTGACTGAGTGTGTGTAGGCCCTGGTGCTCTGATAATGAAGGGTTACTGTTGCAGATCTGACAGCGTTAATCTCCACATCGTCCTCTCCTGGTATTTACCCTGCTGGGGAGAGAACGGCAAGCCCACCTGACAACACAGTTTACCCACAGCCAGACACCTCAGGCTCACACACACACACACACACACACACACACACACACACACACACACACACACACACACACACACACACACACACACACACACGCTGAACCGGGATCAGTTTTCAGCATCCATCCATTTCACAAAGACAAACCACAGCAGAAACCAAAAAAATTACAGGAAACGTGGGGTAAAAACGTTTTCTTTACCTTTCTGTCAGTCTTTCCCTTTCATCTTTTCTTCCTCCCATTTGAAGTTTATGAAGTACTGTTTAAGCATTACAGAGGTGCAGACAGAGGAATATGAATATGCAACGCACCATATGGTTACACTTGCTCTGGGACTAGGTGTGTCCAGAAGGTAGAACCACGTTAATGCATTATTCTCCTCTAAAATGATCAGTCTCGTAGTGCAGCAGCGCACGGCAGCCATGTGTGCACGGGCTGTTCCGGGCTTTCAATGAAGTGGCCATGCAACTGGTCATCCCGGATGAGCGGAAGAGGAGAAATATGGCGAGAGAGTGAACTGTGCTGTTTTTTTTTTTTTTTTTTTTTTTTTTTTTTTGTGGTTCAAATGCAAAAACCCTGACAGAGTCGTGATTAAAAGTGATATTTCTGACACGTTAGGATGCGCACAGGAAGTAACCTTCTCCAGAGCCTTCATTATTAGATGCATGACAGACCTGAATATTTATAAAATATGCTTTAATAATTGATAACAGCAATCTGCTACAGTAATTCATCAGATTTGCACTTCAACAGAGAATCCGTTTTCATTTTAAAATAATAATAAGTCGAATGCTAATGCAGGTGAAATGCAAAATTGCGACCCGTGTGTGGCTGAAGCTCTAAATGCATTTGTGCCATTTTTAGTGCACTGGAAAAACAATGGCGTGTTAATGATATTGCCCTCGCTGCTCGTTTAAAAACTGTTATCAATGTCTATGATCATTTGTGCACCGCTCGTTTTGTTGTGCACTGAGCTGTTGTGCTGTTTACTTGTGTAGCTTCCGTTTGAGGGCACATCACATCTAAAAAACCAGGAAACCAGCCTGTTTTAGTGTAGAATAGACAAGAAGCTGATGTGGTTTTATCAAAAGCATATTCTTTGTTTGAGTCAGTATGCAATACTTCCTCTTGTGTTCTTTGACCAAAATAGCACACACACACACACACACACACACACATGCTCACCTTTTGTATAGCTTCTTTCTACTCATGATGATTCCAAAAAGAGCAACCACAGCCTTTTTTTCTCTCTCACAAAACTATCTCTTTGTTTTTGTACACAGTTATGAAATGTTCTCATTTTAAACTTAAAGTTTGCATGTTCTTGCAAAAACATTTGCCATCGAATGACTCTTATATTTGCAGGTGTATAAAATCATGAAATAAATATATCTTAAAGAAGAAACCAGTGACAATAGAAAAGTTTGGAGTTTAAGCATTTAAAGTGTACCCGGACATATGGAGTTCCTATAAATGCTGTTGGCAGGCTAATGCATCCAATAAATTAATAAATATATATATATATATATAAGATTATTAATTTAAAAAAAAATGTTTTTTCTACAAAATGAAAGATCAAGGCAAACATAGTGTTTTTTGACTGGTAGTGTGCATAAATGACACTGTGCATATTGATGAAATGTTATACAGTAGAATTATGAGTGAGTTATGGCACTCACAAGATGATTCAGATGTTTCAGTCTCGTCAAATGACCGCATTTCACTGTAACAAAGCCTAGATTAAAAGAGTTCAGGTTGGTTTTAAAGGGGTATTGTTGCAGAAGGGAACTTAAAGAACTAAAAGAGTCTGAACCTGAGAAGTTCAGGGGACACCTGCAAATTGTTCCTCTGTACATAAAATGTAAAAAAAAAGTCAGAGTCTGTGAAGCAGAGCAAATGCTTTAATGGTGGCCAGGGATCGAAGCTGTCAGCGAGGCTTCCTGTCTGGTAATGTAGTATTTTTTTACTTAACATCACCCTTCTTTTCTCGTTTCTGAAAGAGAAATGCACTGGGATCTATTGTGTGCATTACAACGCAAGCAGAATTTCATGAAGTTGCTTTGAAAACATACAAAAAACCTAAAAAATATGGCAGCTTGGAAATCATTTAGACAACCTACAAGCAGATATTTATACTATATATAAAAATAAAGTGTTTTATTTAATCTTTTTAAACAACTGGTATCAGTCTCAGACCTGTTTGTCAAGTAGTTTGCCAGGCCTTCTTAGGTAAAGGGAAAACTTACTAGATGTTGTTCCACATTTTTAAGAAAGTCACAGTTCTCATGCAATATGATGAGGAAGAAAGATCTTTCTGAAGATGAAAAGTATGAAATGGTGCAATGTCTTTCAAAAGGCATAAAAACAACTAATATTTAGCAAAAACTAAATAGAAATTGTCGAACTGTCAAAAGATTTGTGAGTGATTTAGAGCACAGAAGTACCTGGTCATATAAAGGTTTATTAAGAGAAGTTTCTGTCAAAAAAATAAATTGTATTAAAAGGGCAGCTATATAAAAAAAAAGCCAATGTTGAGCAGCAAACCGGTATTTGAAGCTGCTGGAGTCCCAAGAACCTCTCCATGCAGGCTGCAGTTGTGCATAAAGCTGCATTTCAGCCACCCCAACCAAAGCTCACAAAGAGAAACATTTACAGTGGGTGTAGAAATACATGAAGACTACATTTTAAATAGTTTTATTCACTGACGAATGCTGTACTACATTGGATGGTCTACTCTAGATGGATGGATTTCTGGATGAATGGCCACCCATTTTCCAACAAGATTGGCAACAGCAAAGAGGTGATGGGTGATGATTTGGGCTGGAATTTTGGGAAGTGAGATGCAAGGTTTCTGAGGGTGTCTAAAGGATTTCTGCTCTTGAGTTTATGATCATTTTCTTCTGTGGTATAAAAAGAAGGATAGTGCTTTTTGAAATGAACAGATTTTCATGCAGGACAATTCAGTATACTGTTAAAAAAATGTTAATATTTTAAGGCAGCACGAACTAACTTTTTTAAGTTGAAATTTTTTTTTTTTTTGTTACAGTATCTCGTGCTGCAAAAAATACCATGGCAATAAAACTGTTTGAAAATAGATTTCTACACACCCACTGTGAACGTTTATATACAGTATAGTTTATATTTATTCATTCAAAATGCAGTCTTTCTCAAATTTTTGACAACAGATGTTTGTCCGTCCATGAGAATTCCCCTTTTTCTATGGCGTTATTTTTTAGTCAAAAGTTATGAGCGTGTAAGACATGCTCACGAGCATATTATGTTATTTCACACGCGCAAAAATGAACCTTCAGTTGGCATGATAAAAGTACTCGCGCACAAATTCAACAACCGAGAGGTGTACAGGTAGCTGCGAGCGAGCGCCTGGCATACTCTCATAGGTTAACTCTGCTTGTACAGTGGAATCCTGCTCGCGCGCAGCGGGCTTCTGCTCGCGGAGTGCTGTTTTGCTCGCGCAGTGGATTCCTGCTCGCTCAGCTGATTTCTGCTCCCTCGAGTCTACATGACTTTTGACAATTTGGGGGCGGAACCAAGGAGGCCACTGACCCTCTTATGATTGGTCACTTTCATCGTAATCACAACCACAGGGACATCTTTGTACTTTGATTGACAGCTCTCATTACAGGAAGCACGGAGTCAAAGTATCTGACGGAGTTTTTTTTTTTTTATTGAAATATCAAGATTTACAGACAAACATGGCTGCATAACTTCCTTTTCTTTAGAATAGGATACAAGGACAATATAGTCAGAGGGAGCAGCTCTTAATACAACAAGAATATAAATGTAGTCTTAGTACAAAAATAAGGATATTTGTAAGCAAAATAAACATTTTAATAAATAAACGGTAAGGAATTATAATATAACATGACATAAGGGGAGAATTCAGTCTTTGTTCATCCATTTATCTTAGTTGGGAAGTGTTTTAGGGTATCATATATTTTTTGTGCTTTAGGACCTTTCAAAGTTTTTAAGGATTTTATATACAGTTTAAATTCATTTTAAAAAAAAAAAACTAAAAAAAAAAACTCCGTCAGATCCTTTGACTCTGACTTCCTGTAATGAGAGCTGTCCATCAAGGTACAAAGATGTCCCTGTGGTTGCGATTACGATGAAAGTGACCAATCATAAGAGGGTCAGTGCCCTCCTTGGTTCCGCCCCCAAATTGTCAAAAGTCATGTAGACTCGAGGGAGCAGAAATCAGCTGAGCGAGCAGGAATCCACTGCGCGAGCAAAACAGCACTCCGCGAGCAGAAGCCCGCTGCGCGCGAGCAGGATTCCACTGTACAAGTAGAGTTAACCTATGAGAGTATGCCAGGCGCTCGCTCGCAGCTACCTGTACACCTCTCGGTTGTTGAATTTGTGCGCGAGTACTTTTATCATGCCAGCTGAAGGTTCATTTTTGCGCGTGTGAAATAACATAATGTGCTCGTGAGCATGTCTTACACGCTCATAACTTTTGACTAAAAAATAACGCCATATTTTTCTGCAACTCATTTACATGTAGCGAATCATGGTTCATGGCTTTGAAAATTAAACCAATTGGCGAATTAAACATTTTTAACTTTAAAGTCAAACTTTCTTTTTCAACACAGGAATAAAAACTGCATTCAATGGTGTTTTTAAATTTCCCAACTTCTTTTACTACCTTAACTTGAGGATTTACTGAATGGCTTATTAATTCATCTTTTTTTTTTAACAGCAAAGTGTCTTAAATGCTGTCAAAATGTCTTGAGAGTCTTGTTAAAGAAGTGCCACAACTCATTTCTCTTTCAGACTGATCTCATGAAATGGCGTATGTATGACACGCCAATTCGTATTTCCATTTTTGGCGTGGTATCAACACGCATAATCGCTTTTCAGCGTGTTTATCAACGCCTTTGACTTAACGTTATATTACTGTATTATGTATATATAGATATATGACCTACCCCAACCCCGTCCCTAAACCTACCCGTCACTGGGGTTAATACCATTTATGAGTGTTCTCCTACCATCCTAGGAAAAAAAAGATCGCTCCACAGATGTAGATATAGATTTTGCTTCGTTTCGCTCGGACATTTAACGGCGTACACATACACGCGGAATCACTCGGACATTTAATGGCGTAGACATACACGCAAAAGATTTCGGCGTGGACATACACGCGGATAGCTCAAAATGCGTATAGATAACACGCCACTTGACTTGAAAGTGGCGTGTATGTTTACGCAAAGTCATGATGTCATGTTGTCTCTTTAATGAAATTCATATGCTGGTGAGAGGGGGCATGTCTAAACATCTAAACAGGTTGCTTTTTAGGTTTCACACTGAGGTTATCTGAAAGGGCCCCCCTTGATTGACGTTATCTGGCCTGACAGCGCTTCATATCAAGGTTAACCTGGCGTTCGAAGGCCCGAGAGGGAACGAGGCAGAGGAAAACAGAAGAAGAAGTCCAACATCATTTGGGTCCCGCTCCTCTCTGCCACTCTTTCCGTCTCTCACACGGCAGGTGGAGGTTTCTGCACTCTTAATTGATAACTAATCGAGCGGCGTGTGCTGTGTTTCCCCCAGAGGACGGCCCTAATGGTGGCTTGGCTTACTCAGCAGCGCAGCTCCGGAACCACTAAATTAAATATATCCCCACAGATAATGACTCTGAGTGACAGACTCCGGTCTGGGCGGCTCCAGTGGCCACCAACCTCTCGTTGTGCCCTTGCACTGGAGGAACAAGAGTAGCCCACCCCCTTCAGCGTCTGCTCCCCAATGCCCCACGCTAACCACGGCTCCTCGTGACAAAAATACATCTCAAGCAGTTAATCTGTGCAGATATCAGCTCAAGTGCCCTTCAGTGACATGGGGAGCCTGTCCTCGTAACCTTGCTTCCTGTCAATTCTTGCTTTGCACTCGGGCTGCCCGTCAAACATGGCAGCTCGGTCAATTAACTCTGTGTGTCAGGGCATGCTTCAATCAAACTACCAGCAAGCAGGTGATGAGACCATCATGGATTATTTTTAGATGTAAAAAAAGTATTATATTAAAGTAGGGCATCTACAACCATTGCTGTTTTTAAAAGGATAGTGCACCCAAAGTTTACTCACCCTCATTGTTTGTTATTCCAAACCTGTGTGACTTTATTTTTGAAAATTACAATAAATACACTTAAATACACTACCATTCAAAGGTTTGGGGGCAGTAAGATAAAAACCAACACAACAACTTTTAGTCAGCAAGGTCACAGTACTTTTACAGTACATTATTACAAAAAATATAAATTTCAAATAATTGTACACTTTTTATTCATCAAAGAATCCTAATATAAAATGTATCACGATTTCCACAAAAATATTAAGCAGCACAACTGCTGTAAAAATCGATAAGAAGAAGAAATCTTTATTCAACGAGTCGCGTGAGACTGATAATTCAACTTTGCCATCACAGAATTAAATAATTACATTTAAATATATTTAATTAGAGAAATCCTTTTAAATTCACAATACAATACAGTAGAAACATATTAACATTATTATTATTGTTTTTACTGTATTTTTAAATCAAATAAATTCTACCTTGGTGAGCAATTGAGAGTTCTTTCAAAAACATTTTTAAAAAACTTGCCGACCCCATACCTTTGAACGGTATTGTATTTTGAAAAATGCCTCAGCGATTTTTTTTTAAAAATGGGGTCTTATGATTAAAAAGAAAGAAATGGAGTGGCATGTTAATGATGACAGAATTTTCATATTTTGGTCAACTAAGCTTCTTGAGTTAGAATCAGGCCTATTCATTGTGACAGCTGTGAGACCAACTTCCTTAACGATTTTAACAAGTGTGATCAGGGCACGTGCAGAGACGTTCACATCACCTCACATTTTACTTTTCCCCAGTCCTTCTATCCTCAGGGGACATCTTTAATGCTTTGTCTCATAATTAGGCTTCAGAGATGTATTTGTTCTCAGAATTGAAGGGTTGCTGCCTAACTGCACTGCTTAAACAAAATATTTCCTTTTCCGTCTGTGTGTCAAAATATGCATCTGCCATTTTCTGTCCATTGTCCTCGGCGGCAAGTATGTGCGTGCCTTTTTTTCCCCTCGGCTTGTTTGTTTTTGTTACCTGCAACGGGATGTAACTGAATTATTGTATGTGGCAGAAGGTTCCATTTTGGCAGATAGAGAAAAAAAGAGAGAGGGAGAAGTCAAAGTAGGTCCTTCAAGGTCAGTCCAAAGACAGCATGCAACATGCAAGGTCACATTCCAGACTAAAAGCAATAAGTGCTTTATTGATGGGAAAAAACACACTCTGCAAGCAAGCAGATGTGCAACGGACTGATTAATAATACAACAGATTGTGTGTGTGTGTGTGTGTGTGTGTGTGTGTGTGTGTGTGTGTGTGTGTGTGTGTGTGTGTGTGTGTGTGTGTGTGTGTGTGTGTGTGTGTGTGTGTGTGTGTGTGTGTCTACTTGAGTGTGTGCATGCCCTCTGCATTCATATTTTGCTTCTCAAAAAACAACAACAAAACTTTAAAGTCAGAAAAAAAAGAAAAACTCATGAGCATAATTGTTTTGTCCGGATGTGTATCTCGCACTAAAAAATTGATCCCTGCATGGGAATCTGAAAAATCCATTAGAGCCCATCAGACAAAAAAAGGGCAGAATGATAGAGTGTATATGAGGAGTTTATAAAACCCCATCATAGTTTTGCCATTAATGCACATGTCAGCTGACGATTTATTTTCGGCACAACTTCTTAATGCAACAACTTGCTTTTGGGCATCAGATACCGCAGCAGTGTCATATTACAGCACTAAGACCAAAAACAAAACATTTCAAATAAGTATCATATAGATGTTTCTTATAACCTAGTGCAGTTCTGAGAAATTTTTTCTTTGTTTAATCATATTTGCCCTCATTTACACTACAAACCTGATAAACCTGCCCTGTTAGCGCCATTCCTCCCCTCTCATACTGCGATACTCAACAAACCTGTTTCAAACCTCAAATAACCCTCTTTTACCTTCTTATTCTTTCTTTCACCTCTTTTTTCCTCTATGCTTCACCTCAGCCTTTCCTTCCATCTTTTCCGGCTTTAAGCGGCAGTTGGGAATGGCATTGTTTTTAATCATCAGAACCCAGAAATTATTATTATCGCCTCTGACGCGGCAATTAAAACTTCAGGTCAGAGGCACAACGAGCGGTGATCAGCAGCGAAGCTGAGAAGTTTTAATTAGACGATCAGAACCATTAATGCACAAAAAAAGGTGTGCGCTGGGAAATTAACGTGAACGTCTTAATCAGGGTTACCGACTCCGAAGAGGAGTCAAGTGAACAGAGAGCAAAAAACAAATCATTTCCGCACCACTGGGACAAAACTCAATTAAATATGCATGCAGAAAATGGAAATTCGGAGCATCAGCACAGACCGTTGGAAAAAATACGGCAAATTCTGTAGACGGGGTCGCAGACCTGCTTATTGTTATTCTTGTGTAATAAAATCGAAAGAGAGGCCAGATGCTGGGGAACGAGGGTTTGTGGAGAACAGGTCCGACGCTGACTTTTCCGCTCCCCTTCCCTCGAAGCGTTGGGGGAAACTAACTCCTTCCTGCAAGCTGTAAATTAGCTAAATAAAAACAGAAGGGATTATTTCAGCATGTGTGTGTGTCCGAGCTTTTGTAGGTGAGGAAAAACCTGGCAACCTGCCTCTTTTAGGGCCCCATCTTATTGCATTAATGAGAAACTTAATTGCAAATATGCAAAATAAAGTGCTAAGGAAATGCCAGGAACATGTAGCAATTCTCATTCCTTTGTTTATTTCACTTTTATTTCGTGGTCATTCATTAATATTACATTTGCAGAGGCCCCTGACAGTCAGAGGACCCAGGTCCCCCACCTAGAACAAAAAAGAGTTCATTCAGACACATGCCAGGTCAGTTAATCCTGTCAAAAGGATTTTAAATATCAGAATAAAGCTTTAAAAAATGTCAAAACAGAATCAGGATCTTTGACTAATGAGGAATAATCCAACACTGTCCAGACCTGTTGCATTAATGAATGCTCTGTATTATCAGGGTTTTGTCCTTGAATTAGTCAACCTATTTTGAAAGTCTGCATGAAATCAGACAGGGCAGATCAGAGTGTTAGATCACTGTTAAGTCAAGGGTTTAGCCAAGTAAACAGAGTTTGTTTCTAGAACAATCACTGCAGTGGATACCAGGTGAGAAGGAGTATGTCATATCCCAGCTTTAGCATGCATACTCTTCCTGTCAGAACGGGAGAGAGAGGGAAGAACAGGACACGCCAATCTAAGCAGTCATTAACAGCCACTTCCTCACTCTGGTGGGCTGATTGCAGTCAGCACACGTTCGTACAAATAATGCACTTCCAACGGCATTATTAGGATTTGAAACACCACTTGATTGGGCATGATATCATTCCGGCACATAAACAGAAGCTCGACATTAAACGAGACATGCGGGGCCCGGAGAGCCACGTTCAAGGCAGCTTCTCTGTCATTCCCGGTGTCCTCCGCCTCATGGTTCTGAAAAGAAACAGGGCTTGTGGGGCCTTTGATGTGCGAGCAGATAAAAAGGAGAAGCTCTCTCACTCTTATTGTTGAATCTGTTTGAAATAGTTTCTTGACTTTTTCGCAAAGGTTTTCTCCTTATACAGTAAAAGCATTATGGCAATTCCAGCTCTGCACTATTTCCAGTAAAAATATTGTCAGCATTAAAATAAACAGGACCTTTTAAAGAAAACAAGCTTTAGCTGTGATCATCCCCACCGTTCGTTTATTATTCAGCACTGACAGGCGTCTTTCGAGGGCCTGAAATAATAGCAATTCACCGAAACACGTTTGGACGCATCAAATTATTGAGGTTTGCTGTTTGTTACACCTATTTTTCTTAACATGAGTGCCAGTCCCCAGAGTGGTGGGAGGGATCCCAGAGGAGAGGCTGTTCTTTTATCTGCGTCCCTACTGATTTTATCGCACTGCATGCTATCATGAACACAAACGACTTGGAGTAAACAACGGTGTTACCATAGCGATTCCCCATTGTTGGCCAGAGCCGAGGCATATCTTTTGCAGGGTATTTAATGCAGCAGCTACTAACTGGTTTTCCGTGATCTTTTTTGAGCTGAGAAGCGTCTCATTAGTGCCCTGATTCTCTTTCACTTAAAACCTTAGATGTCAGCTCTAAAAAAAAAAGAGAAAAAAGATGTAGTTCTTTTTTTTTTTTTTTTTACAAAAAAATACTTTTTTATGATACTATTACAGTATATACATGTATACACACACACTGGTATACACACACATATTAGTGTTGCAGTTCCTTATAAAATTCCTGGCAACTGACAAGCAGTTGCATTTACTGACCAAAGAAAAATTTTACTTGCATTTACCACTTGGCGAGTGTTAATTTTAGGTGCTGGGGAAAACGCACATAAATTATGGGTAATGGAACGAGATCGCTTCTCAGGGGTCATTTCCTACAAGGAAAAGCGAGATTGCAATACAAAGGAAATCACTAGTTAAAGCTTGAAATACTGAGCAGGGTAAACAGTAAATGACCTGTACTGTTACACCCAAATGACCTCAATCTTCCTTCGGAGGGGTTCTGAAAAAAATACTTCAGAATTTATGTTTCCACTTCCTAATAGTTTTTGCAGCTGATTTTTTCTTTTTTTCTTTTTTCGGGTTCAAACTTACCGCCCTCAACTGGGTGACCTCTTCAACCCGGGCCTTGCAATTGTCTAAGGTAAAAATGTGCACTTCTGAGGCGTTCAGATGCATCTGGTGCAGCACAAAGCGAGCATAATTCCTCAGCTCATTGTTTCAGAGAGGAAGTGTTGAGTGTAAATACAGTAACTGAGAAAGCATGTGCTTTCAGGGTGCCACAGGGTGCACGACACATCTAGAATGTAACAGGCTAACCTTGAGTCCCTTGAAAAGATCATTATGCAGAAAAAAAAAAGTTACTTTCCCTTCAAAAACAATGTGAGATTTTCTTGTTAAAGCATCTGTTCGAATCGAAACAGCTTTATTGACAGCTTCATGGGACGGTTCTAAATAGCTCATTTCAACACAGCGTCTAACTACCAGCTAAAGCGTTCCACAGACTATTATACGTCCCGCAGGTTTCCCATTTTTTATTTACTGCATGATAAACATCTACTGTTACGAGTGGGCTCGATTTTAAGCCTGGAAAACCTATTAAAAGTGAACTTTGCTAAATCTTTGCATCAGATTTGCGGGCGAAAGGGTGACTTTAGCAGTGAGCGAATTCTGCCCTTAAATAGTCATCTCTGGTTATGGACGGACCCAGAACAGCTGCAGGGGGCAGTTGACTCTGGGAGAGATATTATAGATAGCACATTGGGGTGAAATAGCAAATGACCAGGCCAATGCGGAATCTTGAATGCAGATTTCCACAGAATTATTGGAATGCCGAAGCGTGGAAATTCATGCTGCCCTAAGCTGTAAGGTAATATGGGCTGCAGCAGGTAATATGTGATGAGTCTATCACGCCACGTTATGACCGAATCTCTTTATTGTGTGTGACTGATCAGCTCCAGTACACTCTCAACTGTCTATATTCACAGGAAGTGTGTGTCTGACTTAGCTGAAATGAGAAAAGCTGTGTTTGTGGTGCATCACTGTTGGTGTGGTGGTCTTCTGCACTGTAAGTGCAGGTTTAGGGGGCTGACAGTGAATTTGAGTGAAAGCCGTGAAGACTAAAGCATGCAGGGTGAGCGAGGCGATGTGAGGTGAGGGGATGGCAGCTACTTTTTTCTCTGTGTTTATCTCTTTTATGCTCTCTTGTCTCTTTTTCTCTACTTCCAGATGCACTTTTTGTTCTTTCTTATAGTCTTCTGCGCTCTCATCCTCTTGTTGTCAGAGCTAAGGCTCACATTGGCAGGACGCTGGGCCTCTTAAGGTGAAGAGAGTCTTCAGTGTCAGGCTGTGTCTATTCTGCTGTCATGTTCAGGATTATATCACACTGTAGTGGCGGCTTGACTCACTGTTGGGGGTTTGATTGCGATCTAGTTTTTCTTATGAGTTTGTAGGAGAGATATTTCTCTCGTTCCCTTTCTCACCTTCTCTCATAGGTGTGAATGACATTTTACAGACACACTTGACTTTTTCTTTTTAGCTTTGTATTTTTGTGTCCATGTCTGCATGTAAGAGTAGCAGCAAACGAAAACTTAGTTAAAATGCATTTAGTTAAACGGGTTTGTGGTTTTTAGCGAGAGGCATTGTGGTTTTCTTGCAGTATTCATGGATGGTGCAGCTGTGTCCATTGAGCAAGCTAATTAACTGTGAACGATGACCATAAATCTTTTGTTTTAACCACTAAAATATCCTTTTTCTTTTATAAAATGTATATATAAATGAAATCCATACATATAAATCCATACAAATGTGTAAAATATGAATAAAATTAAATATTTTAAAAAGTGAAAAAATAATACAATGGTGTTAAATTATTACATGCTTTTTTTAAAGTAAAACAAAAACGAGAGAAAAATTCAATATGAATTTTCTTTTTTGTTAACAGCTGAGAGGAGTTTATGCACTGAAAAGACCTCAGGAAAATCCACGATGGCCGCCAAAAGGAAAGGTGGCCTAAAACTGAATGCGATCTGTGCCAAGCTTAGCCGGCAAGTGGTGTATGACGGCAGTTCCCAGAATGCCGAGGGAGACTCGGACCTAGTGGACAACAGCGAGCGGGGCAGCTTGCTCTATGATGAGGGCGACAGGCCTGAAAGTGACTTCCCAGAGGTCCTGACCCTGGGCCAGAGCCTCGAGGAGGACCAGAAACGGCGCGAGGCCATTGAGAAGTGGGTGAATGGCGAGTATGCCGACGATCCTCAGTCCTTTGAACGGGGTGAGCACAGGGGACTCAAACCCAACAATATAAATGACGATCCCCCTGAAGGTGTGTACATGGTACAGCCCAAAGGTTGCAGCGATGAAGAAGACAACGCAGAAGATGCTGACACCATGCCCAACTCTCACGAGGGCAGTTATCAAGAAGACAAGGACTCGGTGGGCAGCCCACACAAGGACGACAGCTGCCAGCCCACCAGCGAAGCCCCCCCTCGCCAAGCCTCCTTCTCCACACCAGGTATCACCTCTTTCTTTTAGGATGATGCCATTACTTTCCATAGGTATTTGAACGTAACATTTACAGACACAATTTTGTATGTTTAGATAGAAACGTACAATTTCATAATTTTGACAACATCTAAAACGTGAACTTTTTTTATATATATATTATATATATTTTATATATATATATATATATATATATATATATATATATGTGTGTATGTATATATATATGTGTGTGTGTGTGTGTGTGTGTGTGTGTGTGTGTGTGTGTGTGTGTGTGTGTGTGTGTGTGTGTGTGTGTGTGTGTGTGTGTGTGTGTGTGTGTGTGTGTGTATATGTATGCATGTATGTACAACTTTTGAGACCTAAATATGTTTACAAATCCGACAGGTCAGAACAAATATTTTCAAAACTCTCTGAGGGCCTCCTGGTGGATAAGATAAAGGGATGAAGAGCCTTTATCTGAGAAAATTATTTTGTAACATTTATTTATGAAACATTAAAACATATTATTAATGAATTCAGATGGATAAATAAATACATAAATAAATAGAAATGTGTAGTAATAAACTATAAATAAAGCAATAAAATGCTGTAAATTGATAAATAAATGTGACAACATTAAAAATATTTAATTTGAAACATATTTAACTGATGTTGGTTAACCAACTTTTCAATTTCATGATTTCATTATTATATGAATCTCAGTTCATTTCCAAAGTTGTTGATACATAAAATATCTAAAATACGTTTTAGATGCTGTCATCAAGTTGATTTTGTGCATTTCGATGTCTAAAATAATATACAGAGTACAGTACAAATACTTATGAATACTAAAAAGATCACATTGTTCAGTATTTGTCTGTGTGTAGCCAAAACAAAGTGCACATAATCAAGATAAAATCTCTCCTCAAAGGCTTGTCAGCTCAGTTTCCACAGGTCTTACTTTACCTGGGCTTTTTGCAAGCATAATTACAGTAACAATATGACCGTGTCACAACTATGCAAGTGCAGTTCTTGGAAAGAAAAATCTATAATTAACATGAAAGAGTGACTCTGTTGCCACCCGCAAACATATACAAACAATCTGCATTGGGGAAAAACGGAAACTAAAAGAAGAAATTAATTTTTAGAAGAGACTAAAAATTGCAACGTATTGTATGTGCGCAGCAGCCGAGGGGCCAAGAGTGTTGGCAGACTGGCTAAGCTTCATATTACGCCCAGGATTACACTCTGACTCTTTGATTTTCTATAAGCTCACAAAACGTACCTACCACCCGGACCCAATTACATAGTAGACCCGCTCTGCCAAGACTCTAGGTCTCTAGTAGTTCATGAAGATAAAATCCTAGAGGTTCAGAGTCAAAAGCCCAACAAATGGACCTTAAATCAGTATACTGACAACTGCATTTTCCCATGTATTTGCAACACGATCCTCTAGATAACGTGACTTGTGTTGCCATCTTTCACGAAGTGATAACAAACCAGCAGAATTTGCAGAAACTGACACAATCTCCATTTTAAAACCTCTGTGAACTTTCACCTCTGACTATCTCAGGAAGACTCGACAAAGGTACTTCACACAAAATAAGACAGAAACTATGTTAGATATAACAGGAGATGAGAGATATCACTTTGGTTAAAAACTTTTCATTTCTCTACCAAAATCAGGTTAAGTGGATGCTTTTTTTTGTTAAATGCTTTCTTCTTTCAGTTTTTTTTCTGCTTTCTTTTCTGCTTCATGTATTCTCTCTCTCTCTCTCTCTCTGTCTCTCTCTCTCTCTCTCTCTCTCTCTCTCTCTATCTCTCTCATTCTGACGGTAGAAGCACATATATGCTTGTGGCCTCTATCACAGAAGTGGGGCCAAGAGCTTCTCAGAAAATCAAGTATTTTCCGGCAAACATGAGTGCATTGTGGTTTTAATCAGTCATTTTGTGTTTATTTCATGGTCATAAAGTAAGCTGTCTGTAAATATGTGTTTGTGTTGTACACCTTTGCTTCCGCATCTTAAAATGAAGAAAAAGAAGCATTTGAAGACTGCAGTGAGCAGACATTAGTCACCACTCTTGTCTTGAGTTGTTTTTCCCTCCTCTCTCTCTTTGTTGATTGTAACTAGGGCATCTATACTGCCATGTAACTGAGCGGCTCACAATTAAAATATTTTTTCTTCTCTCGTGCTGCTGTCTTTCAAAGGCTGATGCGGAGCGCACATAATTATGCATATAAACATAGTGGCTTAATTATCTCTCACAACATCAGTGACAATGTAATTAACAAACATCGCAAGATCAATGAGAGAAACTGCGACCTTCAAAACATTTAACTCCTCACATCAGGGGACTGAGCAGAATCCCTATCAGCATAAAATCACAGAATGCCTTTCCCATTGCAGTCAAATGCATGCTTCTCAACCAGGCTAAGCAAAAGATCATGTAAAAGTATCAGTATCTTTTTAAAGTATATAATTTTTTTTTTTTTTTTTATTATATTTTAATTTATTATATATTACATATTTTAACTATATGTGAGATTCATTTACTAATAGCGTTTTTGACTGTTTGTTTATTCTGTCAGATTTGTGATTATATATGTAATTTTTCCAGAAATAATTTTCAATAAATAAATGAATTTATAATTAAAAATCTGTGAGGAAAAGCTAATACTTTTCTTACATTCTTTGATTTTTGATTTGTGTGATTTATTGTAGCTTAGAAGAATTCTAACAGAACAAAATAGAATTTATTGCGGCTCGAGATTTTCTTCAAATGTAGCTTTTATGAACAATACACATGACACACTTAGCTTCACCAGAAGCTAATATCATCCACTGTTAAATTCGATGTGCTGTTTTCTGGAGAAAAATAATGGGGTTGCATTTTTGACAGAAGTTTACATCTTTCAAAATATAAACCGCTGAATTCAGTCTAAAACTGAATGAGTTTATTTAAAAATGACCATCAGAAAGTTCAGTTTAAGATTACAGCTTTTAAAGTGTTGTAAGTGGACCCTTGTTAAGTCCATGTATGTGTGTGTGTATATATATATATATGTGTATATATATATATATATGTGTGTGTGTGTGTGTGTGTGTGTGTGTGTGTGTGTGTGTGTGTGTGTGTATATATATATATATATATATATATATATATAGAGAGAGAGAGAGAGAGAGAGAGAGAGAGAGAGAGATCCTTACATGTCCTTATCATCACCCCCTCTGGAGTGCATGAAGACCCAATCAGCATGCTTCTGATGGCCATGTTTGGTCAACAGAAAGGAGATATAATGTCCATTTGTTATCACACCACGAAGGGAAAAACGTACTTTAATTGCCTCAAACGTAGACAAGGGCTTTGTGACAGGCTGGAATTTGCCAGTATGAAGTGGTGAGATTAGGAGCACTTCTTATTGTACTCTCCAGTGGCATGAGGAAGAGAGAGAGAGAGAGTGCTGGGAGTTCAGCCAGGCAAATCGTACCTTTCCCCCAAAGCCATGGCTTTCCAACCTCATGCACATGACATCATTTGAAGCATGTGAGATAAGGATGAGGGGGGGGAACTCATTTACATGCTGTTTTAAAAGGTTATCTCCTCTTAGGTCCTGGCATAATGTGTGCAGTTTAAGTCCAATCATTCTCCTGACACTGATAGTCAATTAAACGCATACAGAGCCGCCCACTGGCATGCTAGACTTCTCGTCCTGTCTACTGTTACCACATACTACTACTGTTGCTACAGCTATTACTTTTCTTCTGTGTAGTACAACCAACATCTCTTTTGATACCAACAGTTTGATCTTAAAGAACCTGTTCACTCAAAAAATAAAGGGAAAGTTCACCCAAAAAGGCAACATTTCATTGACATCTAGTCACCTCCCTGTTGTTCAAAACAATTTTTTTTTTCTTTCTTCCTTGGAACATAAAATAAATCTGCTAAAAAACGTTTGCATTCCACGGAAGAATAAAAAACATACAGGTTTGCAACAACATGAATTTGAGTGGATAATTTTGGGTGAACTATTCCTTTAATAGTATAGTGTAAAGAGAATAGTGGATGCATATCCTACCTACAGATGACTTTTGAAACCAATAATAATTCTAATGATAGACTGATAACACTCAGAGACGGCGACGGGGATTTCTGTCAGAAAATGAAGGGATTTTCCCAACTGTTTGAAAAAAAGGTACAGATGGAATATGTTCAATTACCTAAAGCAGAAGTGTCTTTGATTGCTGTCCTTGGAAAATGTTCAGGGACAGAGATTAAAGAGCCTGTCCTGACTTTAAAGCTGTGTAAAATCGCATGACCTGACAAAACCCCTCTAAGCAGCCATGACCTATACAAAAATATAGTCACTGGATGCCAAATTTATGGCTGAAGCCATGCTCTGCCTAACTGAAGTTCTGGGGATACATACAGTAGCACTAAATATCCTTCAGTATGTAATAATAGCTCATTATTTTTTATAGTTTTTATTGTGGCCGATTCAGCAGTGATTAAATTGAGGCTAATTAACAATAAATGAGTGTACTTTGTCAAAATGCTGTCAAAATAGCAGGCACTTTAACAAATGCAGTACGCTTTGGTGTCTAATGACTTTTTTTTTAAGCATTAAAGGCACAAATCTCACGTGGCTACTACACCCATAGCTTTTAGCACATTTTCTGGTAATTTTGTCAGCTATATCTATATCCCTAAAATGTAATATAATCTATATAATTTATTTTAAATATATATTTATATATAATTATAACATGAGTTATACACACCTTTCACACCTACTGTAGAATACAAATATTTATTTTCGGTTCCTTCTTTTTGCACATCGGTAAGTGTGACAGTACTACTCCAAGGCAGCATTGAGTTGAGAAAATGAGAGCTGTAAGGACTGTCATGACACCCTAACCTTTGAGCATATGATGAAATTACTGTATGTGCTCAAACACATTATAGCCGCTAAAATGATGCATAGCAAAGTGTAGGGATTTTCCTATCAAATACCTGATACATTTCTCTTACATTTTTCATGCTCTTTCGATCTCCCAGATCACCTTTCATACTGATGTAGCACGGCTAGGACTAGCCCCAATGCAGCAATGGAAATTTGGGGATTATTTTACATGCTGAGAAGGAGATGTGAAAACCACGGGCGAGAGACCGATTTAGCAATAACATAGAAATATGAGACCAAAGCTGAAATATTTTAGTATTAATTCACATGGCCGTGGCTAACTTTACCTCTAACCATCTCATTTGCTCAGCAATGAAAAAGGTAATCAAATAAATAGAGAAAAGGACTGGTGGAGGGCTGGGGTCATGGCAGGGTGGAGAGGAAGTTTATCTGACACCTCTATGAAGTTGTCATATGGAGCAGTGTTCTTGTACCAGGGTAGCTCTCCTGACAGACAAAATGAGACATGATGAGATTTTTTTGCATTCATCTGCTGTGATAAAAACTATATCAGAGCCCAGCACTAAGTGCACCAGTGCCAGAGGGGTTTGTGTCCCTCGCTTACACACATACACAAATATACTTTAAAAGAGCATTAATTTGACCTTTATATGAGCTGGTTAAGAAGCAGGGGAAGCTTTCAACCCAAATTGTCTCCTTTTGCTGGTCTATCTGACCTCAAGTTAAAACTATATGAAAGTTAATGGTCCAGAATTAATTTCAATATACTTCAATTAAACTACACCTTTACCCCATTCCATTTTTCTATTTGGGCCTTGCTGTTATTTAATTTAATTTTATTTTTATTAGCTAAATCATTCTCTAATACTTTTAGATCCAGTTTTGTCATCAGTGCAATTCTGGGGTGTTATCTAAATCAACTTTTTATCTTTGTTTTTCGTATAGGAGAGGCCTCCGCACTACGCGATTATGCCGCCAACACCATGAATGAGTTTTTACACATGTTTGGCTATGATGACCAGCAGGTTCGTGATGAGCTGGCCAAGAAGATCAGCTTTGAGAAGCTGAAAGCAGCTACCTCAGATCTTTCTTCCCTGAGCAGCGAGGAGGCCACCCGTCGAGCTCGCTTCTCCAAGTACGAGGAGTACATCCGCAAGCTGAAGGCTGGGGAGACCTTGCCCTGGCCTATAAACACCAAGCCTGAAGAGCTCAACTCCAAAATGACACCGGAGAAGAGCACTGCCCTCATCCAGCCGGCCCTTGCGGGGTCAGAGGGACAGATATTTCCACCTGTAATGGACCACAAACAAAGCTCGCTCAATCCAACCCCAACCAACCAGGCACACATCCAGAACCTAGCATCCCGTGCGTCCAAGTATGATTACTTCATCCAGAAGCTGAAGATGGGCGAGAGTCTCAGACAGCAAAATGGCAATTCCTACAAACGGCCCTCCAAGTACGACTTGGAAAACGTCAAGTTCCTGCACCTCTTTAAACCTGGAGAGGGCAACCCTGACATGGGCGGCGCCATAGCTTTTAAGACCGGCAAGGTTGGCAGGCCGTCAAAGTACGATGTACGAAACATCCAGAAGTTCCTTCCTGGGAAAGTTGATCCGCCGATGATGCCGAGCATTCTCCCAGCTACGGCAGGGACTCCAGGAACACCGGTCATCAATACGGCTGCTCCTGCCGGGGTCGTGGGACCTCCCGGGTTGCCCGTAGACCAGGCTGGCCACCTTGGCTTTAACACTGACTTCATGAAGTCCAGCTTCTCCAAAACTGACTCTATTACTACCGGAACCGTCTCTTCTGTCAAGTAAGGCAACTTTTGAAAATGAAATGAACTGTTTGGACAATAAATTGACAGGAAATTACAGTAATTATAAAGATAACTTTCTGGGGTCAGAAGACCTCTGCTGGCTTTAAAGTCAGATTGCAAGTTTGTAGGGGCTTGGTTGGCACTCTTTCTATGAGTTGTCTTGACCTTGTCAATAGTTCAGGTTAGCAAGATCCTTAAGGCTGTTCTCCAGCAGTCCCTGGAACAGCCAGCTGTGTGGCCATGTGCAAACACACACATACTGTGATTTGTTGTCAGAACCAGCCCTAAAGAGGCAGATTAACCCCAGGTCATCCCCTGCTGGAGCTGCTCATGTTTTTAGTCCTGAGTTAGTGCTGCTGAACTGCTGCCACCTTGAATACAAAATGCTTTGCACATACTATAATGTGTTACATTAGGAATTCCTCCTTTTAAGTGCTTATTCAATGAAGGTGGGATGCTAAGTCAAATGCAGCCACCAAATCCAGACTTTTAAATCGATGAGGATTGTTTCTGAAATAGGATGTCCTAAAAGCCGTAGTCATCCCTCATACAAGGGCCAATCAAACAAAATAAAACGCATGTAGCCATTTTCTGCCTTTCTGACACTCGCCGCACACCCTCATCTTTGCATTTGTGCTCTCTCCAAAAACACATAAATAATTTATGCATTCAAAAACATTTTTTCCTCTCTGTGCTTTCATTGTTGGGAGGCCATGCATCAAAGTGTGCCTATATACCTCCCTAATTCATTCCCAAACCAAATCGCTACTCCATTGAAGAAAATGTATATTGATAGCCCAAACTTTGAAATGGCTCATAAGTAAATACTGCGTCAGTTTGTTTTTATTACTGATGGAATGCATACCATTAATCCTTTTCTCTTTTTTTCCATGCTATGATAGGAATGGCCTTCCTCCCGAGAAACCTGTCACAGAGGACGTCAACGTATACCAGAAATATATCGCCAGGTATGCAAATCCTCACCCTCACAAAACTTCACGACAACATTCTTTAATCGATGACATATTTCACAGTTTAATAAAGCAGAATGTAGATTTGCAAAAATACACTTTCTGTGTGGACGATAAATTACGCGTAAGCACGCCAGGTTTATGGACTAAGGAAAATTAATTGAATTAAAGGCTGGAAAGTGAGTAATTTTTTCCCAGTGTCAGTTTCCCTGCCAGCGCCGAAGCTGAACTCTCTAAAATCTTAAGCAAACAGCTTGAAATGTTTGCAAAAACATCGGGCACATTAGACTGCCCTGCATGTGCCTGTGTGTCACTGGGCCTGACTGCACAGATAGTTAAGACTTTCATTTCTAATATCTGCACTTCAAATGAAGATACTGAATCAACTAAATGACAGGCACTCGCAAATGCAGACAAAGCGCAGAGATAGATGCAGCACACTCTAATGCAGCTTCTGTTTCCTTTTGTCATGCCAGTAGAAAGGTGATTATCATTTGTTTATTTATTCTTGCCTTAAAGAGAGAAAAAGGCGCATTTCAAAAGGCAAAGTGGCTTTGGCGTTAATGATTACTCTCCCAAGCCGTAACATGAAGGCCACAAATCAAAGCCCTGGCACTAACAGACACACACACATCCTTGTGCACACACAAAAACCCTCCTTGGACTGATTACATTTTGCAAGAAGATTTAATTAAGGAATTTTTAATGAGGCTTCTGCTGGCACTGCCAAGAACTGTTTTGATATTTGCACTGCATAATGCATAAAATTTGTCTAAACATCTCGGCAGTTGATGCGCGGGGAGGCAGTAGATAAGCCCAGATACAGTTTCAATTTCCGTGTTGGGAAAAAAAGAAAGGAAAGAGAGGAGGGGAAAAAAGAAAAATGAGGACTCATAAAAAGGGCAAATGCAGCCTGGTGTATTGGGGGGTTGTTGAAGGATCGGGGTGGAGGGGAGGAATCATCCACGCTAATGAGAGAACAGTCGTGCTAAAAAGCAGCTTTGTAAACTTGTCTATACCCACCTTCCCCCCACAAAAGGGGAAAAAGTTCTTTATCTCCTCGCACTGCCTCGGTTTGATGTTTAAAGCGCTTCCCTGGTAGTGTTTAGTCACTGTTTTCCCTCCTAAATGCTTTTATGTACCCAGCATTGCACCAAACTTTGATCGGCATGTCTCTATTGTAACGGGAGATGTGCAGCAATCTCTGTATCGTGGCGATATTAATATTTAATCCGCCACTGAATAGCAGCGTGGCCCATTAGCCCCCTGACGCGGCAAGTGGGAATTGTCCAGAGGCAAAGTGATACAGCTGGGGTGGGCTGCCATCCCAGGGGGGTTCTGTGTACATGGGGCCGGGAATGTTTGAGTGCGACACAGAGGGGATGCTAATGGTGGGTGAGTTTAATGTGTACATTTATGCATAATGAGTGCGAGATATAAAGTCTGTACTGTAGCCTGTGTTGTAATCTCTTTTGTAAAGCAATAGTTCACTCAAAAATGAAAATACCATCACCAGGTATTCATCCTCATGTCATTCCAAAATCATGTTACTTTTTTTCTTCTGTGGAATGTAAAAAGACACATTTTAAATATTGTACTGCTAGTTTTTACCATGCAATTACTATGAATGTGGACTGAGGATTTAAAGTTTCAAAAAATAAAAAAGGAAAATATAAAGTTCTTCATATGACTATATTTTTTTAAACTTTGGAATCCAAACAATCGCTGTGCGTGAGAAGCGGACCAAAAATTTCATTGATCACTTCTCTCTTCAGCAAGCTTCTAACTACTGTTATCGAAACAGTAAGTCCAACTAAATGAATGATTCATCCACAAACCTGATAATACTACTTCTCTCATGAACTTTCATGAGTTCAACTTTAAGTATGGCTCCAGGAGAATTGGAATATAGTCACATAGATATGTTTTCTGATACGGTTATGGTGCTTGATATCTACAGTTTCTTGGGTGAACTGTTCCTTTAAGATGCAAACAAAACCAACTTAAGCGCCTGCCACTTCCCCAGCCCTTCAGAACACCACCCACGTTTAGCAGGTAGTGGATTCACCGTTCAATTAGCTTAATGAACTTAGCAAAGTGATTTGTAAAAGCAGTCTAGGGATAATCCAGGCAGTAGGGGGAAAAAAATTACTTAGCTTTTTCTCTACTTCAGCAGATGGTGCTCTTGGCAGCGGCGGTGCGAATGTTTATTTGTGTGTTTTGAGCTGTAATTGGAGGTTTTTAACAGTCATCATCGTCAGGGTTATAATCAGCCTGTAAACACTCAGGAAATGTGCCTCTTTAAAGCGCCGCCAATCCACGGAAGACCGGGCAAGTCAGTCGGCGAGAGTGAAGAGGAGGAAGCCACATGGAGACACACTCAAACCTTTCTATTAGGCCTAACCTTTCCCTGATTAAAGCATGGGCTGTTAACCTGGAGAGCTGAACGCTGATTTGCCAGGGCTTAAAGCACGAGCAAATGAGCGAATTATGTCGGGGGTTACAGTTTAATAAGAGTCTACCTACTGCCTTTGAAGGCAATGGAACTAATTTGGTGGAGATTGCTGTGGCTGGAGAGTGAATTGCAATCGTATGGTCGAGAAAGCGTAGGCCTGTTTTTCTATGTGTTTATAGTTCTTGGTAATGACTCTGAGCTCCGTGAAGATGACACTGTCAGTGTTAGGGCATCTATCAAGCGGAGATAAAAGGCTAAATTGTCCTTTCAAGATCAGCCCCCACATTGTTAGAGGTTTTGTATATGGAATAGAGGTAGCAAAAGGCAACTCCTTTTCAGTAAGTGCTGATTTTTTTTCTCTTATAAAATAATCTCTTTATCTCACTTGCTGTTTCTGAAATCGTGTTTATCTTTAGCTCAATATGATGATAATGTTTGGTTTAAGAATACTTGGCCAAAACAGTAACAATTACAGTGTTTTACATGTATTTCTGTCTGATTGTAGGTTCTCTGGGAGCCAGCACTGTGGCCATGTGCACTGTGCCTACCAGTACAGAGAGCATTATCACTGCATGGACCCCGAATGTAACTATCAGGTGAGTACAACAGCCACAAGCAGGATTCAAAATGAACACTCAACAAGTGCAAAGTAAAATCGCCTGCAACTTTCTTAATTCACCCACGAGTGGCCAGTTTAGCAAAACGCTATTTTTGGAGTTTTATTTTTATTTAATCTTTATTTATTTATCTATCTATCGGAATTTTATCTTGAATACAAATGCAAAAAGTGGATGTCCTTTCACTCCTTTTTGACAATAAATGAGATTATGTGAGCGGGGCAATTTTTGCAATCTGACGGGCACGGTTCAACACACTTTAATATCCATCCATTACTGCTGGAAATCTAAGCGCCTTGCTTCTGTAAGCCAACAGTATAATGCACAGAGTGTCACAACACCATTTTAAAGCTCACCTTCACACTTTCCCATCACTACCTAACAGGAGTGGAAGATAACTATTAGAGGAAAAAATTGAAGTGTGCCAGGTTACACACAAGAAAACAGCCAAACAAAACCTTACGGACTAGTCTTTTATCTTGGCACCACACTGGCTTAACAGGTTTAGATAGATGAGGGCTATTTCTCAAAACTCAATCAGACTGACAATGGCTTTCCTTTTTTTTCATAGTTAATGGTAAATACTTCCAAAAGATGCCTCCTTTTTTTCCTAAGGACATCTGCTAATACTCTTGGGCCACTCATAATCCCCTTTCACATTATTAATCTGATCCATGTCCCCAGAGTTGTCATGTTCAGCACAGCAAAATCAGCATTAAGCAAATCAGAACACAGACAGCAGCGGCTCATGCGCATATGGTGGAAAAGAGCAGGCAAAGACGGGCACATTTGTCGAAGACATCAAAAATCCTCCTGCAACGAGAGCCGCACAGTCTTTTCTTTATCAAGTCCTCTCTAGTCATAATCTCCCACTTCATTTTTAATCATCTGATTACATTTTTCATTATAAACATCTAGGAATCCTGCTGAAGACAACAGGGCAGCTGTTGTATCTAAAAGAGACTTATTCAGCCCAGCAGGCTGCCTCTTGTTATTCAAGTACAATTCTTCAAACTGTAAGCAGAGCTGGTTCAAAAGTCCCTTTGAAGCTGTCCGTTTTTGGAACTTGCGTTGCTTAAGAATTCATTAGCCACGTTTCCATCCAAAGCTGCAAATTCAACTTCTGCGTTAAATTGGAATATCGCATAAAACGAGCTCATACGTTTTTTTATGCGCAATAATTCATTGCCGTTTCCATCCAGCATTTTTTATGCAATATCCCAAAATACACATAAAAATCGGTGGATGGAAACATAGCTATAGACACTGTTGTACATGCACATCATTTTCTGATTAAGGTCAATATTCTGGTTAAGCCTTTACTCTTAGAATTTTTTTTAATCCACTTATTACCAGTGTATGCCATGAAGTTTCTTTTAATGTTTGTGAAATGTTAGTTTGCAAATCTTAATATTCTAAATATAATTTAAGTGACTTACAATTCTGATCAATTCAAGCATAAACATTGTTGCAGCTTAAACACTAGAGCATGGGACTGGCAATCTTTTTCAGATTTCTATAAACCCAGAACTTTGCCTTAATCTGGTTTTGGCAGTCAGGTTATGGAATTTACATGATGCTTACAAAATTAGAATATGACCATATTCGGATTAATATTGGAATTTTCCTGTACATGTAAAGGCACTCGGCAGTTTAGTAATGACAGACAGGAGGCTGTGCGTACCTCAGCTGAAAGGTGAGGCTCAGATGAACTTGTTTTTGGAATTGATAAGTCATTAAAATGTTACATGACACAGTGGTGGAATATTATCCTGCGGTTGCCAGCCTTTGCTCCACTCCATACCGGCCCTGCCTCTCCTTTCATGGCCATCTTGCAATGCGATGGGAATCCTAAAATAAATGTCCACACGACCGTGTGGCCACTCTTCTAAGTACAGAAGCCCAACTGATACAATTTCCTGCTGTTTTCCACAGTTCCGCTCAGTGTGGTCGGATCTAGATCAGTATCTCTTTTTATTTGTTTGTCGACATCCCAAATTCCTGTCATCACCGTTTGTTGGAAATTGGCTCATATATCATCTATTACACTTCTTTTGAAACAGGAATAGAAATGTAACACTATATGTAGCCAAGATTTAAGTATTTATCTTTTTGTATTTATATATCTTTATTTTGTATTTGCCTGTAAGATTATCTTCATATTTAGGCATTGAGGTTTTATGGATGTTTCGGTCAAGTTTTTTTCTCCTGTTGCTCATTTATGTAGAAAATATGGATTTAAGTTGGAAAAGGCTCATTGATTTCAGCTACTCTTGTTTCAGTTCCTGTAATATTAGCTCAAGCCCAATTACTGCAGATTTGGTTGCCCTGATCTCTCAAGAGTGAGGTTTTTTCCCCTACATCGCTTTGTCTATCCCCCAACCCCCCCCCCCCCCCCCCCCAACCCCAACTTCTCCATGGTGTAGGAGATTTAAATTTTGAGGAGGAGGGGTATTTTAGCATATTTCCTCATTATTATTGTCTAACCCTGCACAAAACTGTGCTTTAATACTTTAATTAAAAATGGAATCATATCTCAGACGGGAATTAAAAAAGAAACATTTTTTGGTTGCCTTGTTTGTTTGTTGGTTGTCTTTTCCCCGTGCACGTTCCAAAACCATCTGCATGGAACATGATTTTTCAGAAGCGGAGAATATCACAACTGTGATCTCGTATGTCATGTGATCCATCTTAATTAGAAATGGTGAAATAAAATGTAATTAACCGTCTAGTTCAGGAACCTTTTTTGAAGCAGCACATCATGCACAGATTCAAACATCAGATGAGCTTAGAAAATAATACAAAGTCATATTTTTGTAATAATGCTATGCTTTGGGTGCGTATAGTTAGTGTATAGGGAGTCTATAAGGCAAACTCTGAATGAAATACACCCTTCAAAGTTCTCACGTTTAATTGTTCTACTCTGCAATGCGAGTATTGAAAAGTAAATTCACCATATACCTGCTGCTACGATATGCACCATTAACCCACCTATCTGCAATTTTCTGCAATGCTTTGCAGTTGTTGCATGAGTAATAAAAGAACGCATTGCTGGTTTCCTTCAGAACCTACACAACACCTCCCCCACCTCACTAACTCTGTATATCTGTTGTTTACAGAGATTCACCAGTAAGCAGGATGTGATAAGGCATTATAACATGCATAAGAAGAGGGACAACTCCCTGCAGCACGGATTCATGCGTTTCAGCCCTTTGGATGACTGCAGTGTGTACTACCACGGCTGTCATCTCAACGGCAAGAGTACCCACTACCACTGCATGCAGGTAAACCACAGCAGAAACCCCTAGTTTGCAAAAAATAAAAATAAATAAATAAATAAATGCAAATTCACCCTTATACAGACACATGCAAATATCAGTTCCTCTGCTTGTACAGGATTTGAGAAAAAAAATATGGTTTCACTTTATTTCGATGGTCCCTTTAACACATTCTGTGGACTTTAAGTAATGTTGTACCTTCATGTCTTCTAACTCTCATTAGAGTTTTAGTTGAGTATTAGCAGACTGGTAAGGTTTGGTTTAGAATAAGTTGACATGTTGTTGCAAAGTTACTTCGAGTATAGTAAATAGAATCTTCACAAGGGACCATCAAAATAAAGTGTTACCAAAAATATATATTTCAGGGTTTCATAACAAATCTTAATTCGTCCTTACACAAATTAAGGCCTTAAAAATCTCTTAAATCGGACCGGAAGGTCTTAAATTCATAAAGTCATGACATTAAATGTTTCATGCTTTGCAAAAAAGGAATATCTTCCAATACAGAATAACTAAACATCTTTAAATTAAAATACATTTACTCTTGATGCGGTCTTGAAAATTTGAACAAAATCTACTTTCCTTACACAATAATAAAGTTAATAGCAGCAGGCAAATATCACAGACTTTTGTACAATTCAGTCTATATTGACATTAAAGTACTTCAAATTTTTCCTCAAGGCCTAAATGAACATTTAAGATTTTTTTCAGTTTTTGTTCATAAGACAGAAGGTGTCAGAATAAATCAAATTAAAATAAAGGCATGAACAGGATGTGGCCCTCCTTTCCCCTCACACCTTTCTCCCTCACTCCTTAGTTGGCATGGATAAAATTCTGTGAGTTGTTTATATGAACTCAACATTTTTCATCTTTTAGTACCAAGTGGCGATTATTTCCCACCAGATCTGTTTAATTCTTTACATCTGCTTATTTTCATGGTGTCACTTTCGAGCCGAGCTCTTTTTCACCTCAGACAACAGTGGCCCAGGACTTAAGATATATTCTCTTTTTTTAAGTCTTCCTAACGGTGTAATTGTTATTAGACATTTCAGATCTTGTTTTAACAGCAGTGAGAACAGGCAGATGTTGGCACCCGTTCGCCTGATTTACAGAGAAAAAACAGAGTGGCATTTTTTTCATTGTTTGACTGAATATGGCCAAGTTACCCTGTTTGCACGGGTGAAAAGTGCCAGAGATGATATACAATTGCTGGTTTTAATTCAAACATTAGTTCACATTCGTCTGCTGCCCAGAGGGCTCCTGAGTGCTGCTGTTGAGTAACAGAGCCGAAGTAAGTGACAGCATTCCCGAACAACCCCCCTGACTCTTCTACTAAAGCATAGACCTCTAATATAGACTTAAAACCTTAAATGGAAAAAGGTTTCAACCACACGCCGCCTCACCATGCTGCTTTCGCTTGCCACATATTGCAAATCACAAAATATAGTCCTGTCTTTTATCTCTTTGAAGCTGTTTTCATGAAACGCACACCTGTTTTTTTTGGGTAAAGGGTTTGCTTTTCATATTTTATGAGATGTCTCAAGAGTATATTTTTAACAAAGCTCAGATCTTGAGAAAATGTTTCCTGTTCATTTTTTTTAGGTCACCTGTTTCTTTGCTCCCCACATTGAGTTAATCGCCAAACTGAGCTATTTTTGTGTCACATCTCGAGTTGTTTTCATGTCCCTGCAGACTACAAGAGCTCAAGCGCCAAGCCACTTTTTTTCATACTGAGCATTTTTTATCCAGTGCAACAAAGTGAAACTCACACATGGTGTTTATTTCTAAACCATGCTCACGCTTTGTCTCATGAAAGCATTTTTTTTTTTCATTTCCTGTCTGTCAGGTGGGCTGCAACAAGGTGTACACAAGCACATCTGATGTCATGACTCATGAGAACTTCCATAAGAAAAATGCACAGCTGATCAACGATGGCTTCCAGAGGTTTCGCGCCACCGAGGATTGTGGGACGGTCGTGTGCCAGTTCTACGGGCAAAAGACCACCCACTTCCACTGCAGGTACAATGGTCGCTCCAACTCAACTTAATGTGTCAACTTAATGCTAACTTCAATACCATTTTAGAGTTTAATCCTTCGCCTCTTCCGCCTCTCAGGCGCCCAGGCTGTACCTTCACCTTCAAGAACAAGTGTGACATTGAGAAGCACAAGAGCTATCACATCAAAGATGACGCTTACGCCAAGGACGGCTTCAAGAAATTTTACAAATACGAGGAGTGCAAGTATGAAGGCTGCGTCTACAGCAAGGCCACCAACCATTTCCACTGCATACGCCAAGGCTGCGGCTTCACCTTTACCTCCACCAGCCAGATGACCTCACACAAGCGCAAACACGAGCGCCGCCACATTCGCTCCTCGGGTGTGCTTGGCCTCTCTTCCTCCTTCCTGTTGCCCAAAGATGATCAGGACGAGTCCAGCAATGATGACCTCATGGACTACTCCGCAATTAGCAGCAAGAACTCCAGCTTAAGTGCTTCTCCAACCACCCAGCAGTCCTCCACTGTACCGCATCTGCTGTCCACTCCCATCACCACCATGTCCTCCAGCCACAGCGTCAAGCCCACTGCCGCTCTGCCTCCGGCCAGCCGCATTTCCACCCTGCTGTCCCAGGCTCTACCGAGCAATGTACCCATGGCCCTGGCACTCTCCAACAGTGCACTGGCAGGTGCTTCCAACCCCTTCTTCTCGCTCATTCCCAGAATGCCCATGACGCTCACCCCCTCTGCTGCTGGCCTGATATCCGTGGCCACCTCTGTAGCTCACTCCATGCCCAGCGATTCTCTACCCCAGACCTCCACCCCAACTGGGGACCCAGCTGCTGCTACCGTAGCTTCCACTCCGACTTCATTCGCTGCATCATCCATCATGGAGAAGATGTCGGCCAGCAAGGGTCTGATATCGCCCATGATGGCCCGACTGGCAGCCGCTGCTCTGAAGCCCTCCAGTAACCTGGATTCAGGTTTGTTTCATCTTTCCACAGTATCTTATGATCATCCAGATCAGTGATTCTCAACTGGCGGGTTGCACACAGCAATTTTAATATTTATTAGTATATTTATTTATGTAAATATTAGTCATTAATATTAGATATTAAAATAGTTACATTTAATAATAATTAAAATATTTATGTACATTTTTATTTTAGAATCCATATAAAAGGATAAAGATTTCTTCTTTTTTTTTTTTACAATTTAACATTTATTTTAGAATGTAAAATTCTGGTCAATACTGATACACCGATAATTATTTTCTTATTATAGCTGATAACCAATAAATGGCCGATATTAAAATTCTACATTGTCTTTTCAAAATAAATTAAAAATAAAACCATTTGAGAATCACTGGACTAGATATTCCCAATGTTTATATCTAGAACAAGTGTGCATACTCTATCAAAGGATCAGTTTTTCTCACTGCGTTTAATCGTGAAAACATCAGTTCTTTGGGTCACTCTGCCCATATGTTTCTCTTTCTCTGTACCCATACCCATCAGTGAAAGTGCACTTTCAGGTCATCTTGCGTATGCTATCCACAGAGAAAACTCTGATTTCAGGATTAAGGCAAAATATGAAAGGGCTGGTTTGCTGCTCTAGTCTTGTTATTGCAGCGATCATTGTCATGATACCCACAATCCATTAGCAGATAAGTGCTGAAATAGTGAGTGGGCTCTGTAAAGCTGCCTCTAATAGCATTCTCAGGAGGATCCCAGGGCCTGTGTTCTACATGCTTCCTCATCACCGGCCTCTTATCTGAGCGTGCACTCGTTCCAACCAAATGGAGCCTGAATAATATTAAGTTGAGAAATTGGAGGTACAAAGCAGCTTTTTATATGCACTCTGATATAGAGGAAGAAATATCAGAAACTGGTGAAGCAGAAATGACTCAGCGTTTCAGAGAGGGCTGTGTGTGTGTATATAAAGGCACTACTTGTTTCAGTTTGAAAACACTGATGCGGAGTCTGTGAAGTCTTTACTCTCTAAGCGTTTTAGGCTGGTAAGCTAGTGGGTTTCCTTACAAAAATAAAATACTGTATTGTGAGGGTGTCATGGGACTGATTGATTACCATATTCATGTAACATGCCAGTGCTTCTTTTTTGTGAGGTATGGGGACAGGATCCTGGTTGTAAGATTAGGGTTAGCTAAAATATTTGCAGAAGATCCTTAAAGGGTTTCGGCTGCTATAAGGCTGTCATAACCTTTACTCCTTGTCTCTTTCCAGGTGTAGATTTTGGAAGATCAGATCTTCTTATAAAAGTCCTACTGCCCTACAAGAAGGCAAATAACATTAGCATATTCTCTCTTGTGTGAGCACCTTGTATTTAGTTTTGGTAACTTCAAGAAAAGTAGAAAAAGAAAATCCCCTACTAAACAGAATTGAGAGTGCAGATCATAATGTGGCATTGCTAATTTTACACGTTTGCTCAGAAAAGACGTGTGAACAGGACATTTGGGTAAAATATGAAGAGGATGTGGTCAGAGCTCAGCGTTAGAAATGAGAGAATGATGTTTACTGCAACTATTTTCAACAGCTTTGTTGTTTTCTTTCCGACTATTTTTGTTGTTAAGGGCCAGTTTGCAGAGAAACACGTCTCAGTCCTGCTGCATAAAAAGAGCCGATTGCTAATTTGTTCAGGTGGCGTTATTTCCTAGTTGAATACTCACTTTTTTTTTAATCTACGTTCACCCCCAGAGTGTTTTAGAGGATCTTGAAATCTGAGGGGTTCGCTAATTAGACACACAGTACAAATGATCTTTCATGAGTTCAGTAACTTTGTTGAGGTAATTACACCGTAACATTATTCTTGGATAATTTCCAGAAAAACACAGCGTTGTGAGCATGTGCTCTCTCCCACGACCCCCCCCCCCCCCCCCCCCCCGCTCTCTTAGATCATCGCCGATTTTTATCATAGAAACTGCAAAGCTGAAGGTTTAATGACTCTCCCCTCACGTGGTCGTTATTTAAATGTCCCTTGTTAACGTCAGACAGGTTGTACCCAGAAAAAAAATGAGAGAGAAAAAAAAAGTGAGAGCTTTGTAGAGGGCTGATGTAGGGCACAGTCATTTACGGACAGGCGGGGAGGTTAATATCAGTACGACGTTCTTCACACATATAAAGACCACAGATTTGGATGGATTGGAGGTAGAGGAACTAGGCTAGTTTTAGGTGCAAAGACAGGCAGTAATTAGTCAACTGAGCATTACACACAGTAAAAGAATGAAAATTAGGCTGGTATGTCGAGCTACCGAATTTATTAGGATGTGATGCGCCTAAAGCAGACACATCACAATGAGTCACTAGTTCACCTCCATAACCAACACAACGAGTCAAAGCAAATGCGTCAGGAAAGTTAGAGTGACACATCTGATAAACTTGTGTTTGTGTGTGGGCGTTTGTGTTTGTGACCCAGAGGAGTGTCTCTCTTCTCTTTTCACATGGTTAAATGCCCTCTGAACTGAAGGCCAAGGGCAGGGTGGGCACTAGCTGTCACTTTTCCTCAGCGGGCCTGGTGTCTTAAACAACATTCACCCGACCTCGCAATCACTGCTGATGCACTCATCGCTCCATCTTTGTGCCTTGAACTCCTAGCTGTTTTTTAATAAAATACCACTTACTGGCTACCAAAAGCCCGGCTTTCTCTGTATAGCCTTAGGACAAATTAATATTTCAATCATTTGGGGATTGGAGGAAAAGCCAGGTCGCATTCCCATCAGCGTCCCTCCCACCTTCTTCCTACATTCCACATCGTCTGCATACCTATTTTGAAAATCCGATCGAGAGGTCACGCTATTTGAACCAATCTGATTGGCTGTCACCTCTAATCTGACGGACAAGCAGATGTTCCTTTTGGGCATGCTCCTTCGTCCGTCGCCGAGCCAACAAGGACACACTGCGACGGCAGGGAGGGGCGGGCAGTCTGAATCTGCCACTTTCCCTCAGCATTAGCATGCCTCTTAATGACCAGTTAAGAGGCAGGCCCGCAAATGAGTTGTGACAAGCGCTGCTGAAAACGGAGTCTTTTTCCCTCATTCCTGCTGCCTCTCAATCAGCATTTAAACGCCTTGACGGCCTGACATAATTCCGCAATAATTATCACTCCTGGTCTTCTCCTTGGCCGGGACAGAAGTCAGATTGGATCTCATCACGGCGGAATAATGCTGACCAACAATAACTTTGTTTTTCTCCTTCTCTCTCCTCAGGGATGGGGCAGCAGACTCAAGCAGGCCGGTTTAATCCGGTCGAGGTGAAGCAGGAGCCGGCGGATAGCGCTTTGACGGCCCCCCAAGACTCTGTCCAGGAGCACAGCCTGGACCTGAGCAAGAAAGACCACAGGTATCCCATCATCTCCCCCCTCTCGGCTCACGCACAGGCCCGCCCCGCCCCGCTTTGATTTATCTCTCAAATAATGCCGTATTGTGTTAATTAGTGTGAGTGCTCTTGTTAAAACCCCCTTCACAAGGTGGGTCTGAGGAGTGATCAAGGAGGATGAGATTTACACGCTCCCTCCTTCTCCCACCACGAGGCCTCCTTTGAGGAAATCCATCATATGAATGCAAAAATTCTCCCATAATACCCTCTTTTCATAATGCACGTCAAGTATGAGGCATGACATGTTTGCACATTCATTTAGATGAAAGCGTGTTCACATAAACCCTAATTCCCAGCCTCGTTCCCTTTTTTTTTTCATTGTATATTCGCAATCTCGGATAAATTATAATATTTACTGTTCTCATGCAAATCCTGCCTAAACACTGTTCATTTTGCATGTTCTAGCGCTGAATCAAACGGACACCCTGCACCGGGAAATACATCTCTTTTATCCTCACTTATGAATAAGGTAAGATTCATCCATCAAACGCTTTTCATCCCAAGACAAATTAGCAGGATGCAGAGGGGGCTGTTTGTTTTTTAATGTTTCACCGCTAATAGGATGAGTTTGTATCATTTAAATTTTCCAGCCATTTTTCATACAGTGTAATTTCAGTCCGCCGCTCGCAAATTAATATAATGAAGCAGGAGCCGGTTGCCACGGCAGATATATAGAGATGTTTGTTTTTTGATGAGCTGTTTTGAACTCTCCGTGCATTTTTTTTCCCTGGCTTTCTTCTTTTTCTCCTCCATCTGCTCTATCTTTATTTATGGACTTTGTAAATTATTTGATTAAAAAGTCAGCACCGAGAAAAAAGAGCAAATGTCACGCTCATTTTTTAAAAAGACGAAATGGTGGCGAACAGATATTTAAATGTTGTATGTTTTTGTGGGGATTAAAATGGACATCGTTTTAATCATAGATCTTCTATGACTAGTATAAATAGTCTGCATGTACCATTACCTTGATGATTTAAATAGAAAACTCGCTCTAGTTCTCCTGATGGCTTAGCTCAGCTCTCTCTCTCTCTCTCTCTCTCTCTCTTCCTGTCTCTCGCTCTAGTTCATATACAAGACCGAATTGAAACACATCTGAAGCCTCAAACATAGAGTGCACAGAAACCGTTGTGTGTTTATCCTCGAATAGAACTAGTGTTACTGTGATGAAGCATGCCTAAGCATGTGTTTATCTCTGTAGATGAATCCTGGTTTCTTCAGTGCTTTGGATCTGAAGTCAGAGATGGAGGGAGCTCAGGCGGCAGACGGCTCAGACGCAGCTCAGTATCTCAGTAGGGTAATGAAGAGGTCGTGCCCAGAGAAACACACTGAGCTGTGGAGGACCTACCTGCGCAGGTGCCTGAAATCATCTTGTGTCCCTATAGAGTCCCTTTACAGCTTCAGCTTTACTTTTCAATGTTTCATCCTCACTACTTTTCTTTTAGACTTGTTTAACTCTTTCACATTAGCTGTGAGTTAAATTTATGTGGCTTTCTTTCTTTTTCTTTCTTTTTTTCTTAAGTGAACTAAAGCTAAACCGTGAAAAGAAAGGGTGAACAGTAATACACCTGAAGTATACACTTTCCTTTATACATGTCTATAAATTGAAACCTTAAATCATGGACATGTTATTATTGTCAGTGACTATCAACACGTGTGCCCAAATAGATCTTCCATTACAGAGAACACAGTCGTGTTTTGGCTCCACATCCTCTGTGTTTTGTTGAAGCTGGTGTCTGGTTTTTGTCACCATCTGTCTTTATGATATACCCTTTTGCTTGTCAGTGCCATCCACAGTGTTTGTTCCCAGGTTGTTATGTGGAAAGAGAAGATTTATCCAGAGCATGTGATGTTATGTACAGTATTTAGTTACAAAGCCCTAGCAAAAGGTCCCAGCAAGAGACACTCTGCTTTTGGCTCAGACGTAGTTCACCTAAAGAACCACCTTACTCAAAGTCAGATCCTCGTGAGCTAAACCGAGAATACAAGAGTGTGTTTGAGTAACTGACCTGAATTTACGAGCAATTTGACTCTTTTCCTCATTTTAAAGTTTCCCCATTTTCTCACATGTTTGTACAGGTATGACACTGATGATTTCTGTGAAGGCCAGTGTGATTTCCTGCACAAGATCCATTTTCATTGCCTGGTGGAGGATTGTGGGGCGCTTTTCAGCACATTGGACGGAGCCATCAAACACGCCAAGTGAGGAGCGCTCTGGTTCTGGAGCATTACAATCAAACATAATGAAGTTAAATCAAAGTTTTCAAATGTTAGAGTTCAGGCCAACACACAAGTGCACATAACACACAAAATTTACATGATTATGATCTAGAAATGTTAATTTGCTGCTATGTTTGGCGGCTCTATTAGAGCTCATTTAATGGGTGTTGCACCTCTCTGTCATTAGCTTCCACTTCAGAGCCAACCTGAAGGTTAAATCGGAGCCCCCTTTCAACGAGAGCAAGGAATCCAACGATAGCATCCCTAATCAGATGACTGCCCCCATTTCCATGGCCAAGACGCCTCCCATGGAGGTGCCCAGCCTGGCTCTGTCAGGGGGTTACAGCTCATCCCCCTCTCTCCATGCCTGGAAGCAGCTGGCTGGATCGATCCCCCAGCTTCCCGCTTCCATGCCCAGTATGCCAGCCACTTCCCCTCTGGCCACCACATCGCTGGAAAACGCCAAGCCTCAGGTCAAGCCTGGCTTCCTGCAGTTTCAGGACAAGTGAGTAGACACTGCCATTTTTGTAAATTCATAATACCGTGGTGGTGTGATTTGAATGGGCTTTGCTGCCTGTATTTCCATGTCTTCTGTGCAGTTTTAAATATCTGACAGACGTTTCGTCACGCTTATCTCCTACAGTGATCCTTGCCTGGCCACCGACTGCAAATACTCGAATAAGTTCCACTTCCACTGTCTATTTGGAAATTGCAAATATGTGTGCAAGACATCCGGGAAGGCTGAATCACATTGCCTGGACCACATTAACCCCAACAACAACCTGGTGAATGTGCGAGACCAGTTTTCCTACTATTCTCTGCAGTGTCTTTGTCCTAATCAGGTGAGCGTGACTTCCAGAGCCAATATTCTATCAAACATTATTTATTGAGTCTTTTTTTAGTGGCATATACACTTTCAAAGGTTTGAGGTTTCTCTTATGCTCTTATGTCTCATTTATTTGATCAAAAATACAGAAAAACAGTAATATTGTGAAATATTATTACAATTTAAAAGGATTTATTCTTGTGATAGCAAAGCTGGTTGTTCATCGTCATTACTGCAGTCTTCAGTGTCACATGATCCTTCAGAAATCATTCTAATATGCTGATTTGGTGTTTAAGGAACATTTCTTATTATTATCAATTTTCAAACCGTAATGTTTTTCAGGATTCTTTGATGAATGGAAAGTTCAAAGGAACAGCATTCATGTGAAATAGAATTATTTTGTAACTGCAAAAATGTCTTTACTTTCACTTTTGATCAATTGAATGCATTACTTAAAATACTAATCACTTATCCTACGTATCCAATTTTGACCGATAATATACGACTTTCTCAAATAATAAAAATTATTTTAATGATCAAAAATAATAAAACTATAAATCCCTTGCATTTATGCCATTGCAATGCATAGCAACATGCTAAATCCAATTATTTGCATACACAAGCACCATGCTTTTTCCTTTTTTGTTTTCTCAGAAAATGTACAAATTGCATTTAAAACTCAGAAGACAAAGACTTGAGTACATATTTATTTCTCCACAACAAATAAACAAACAAACAAACAAAAATAACTAAAACCACCGTGGAGCCTCCAAAGCTGTATAAAATAAACAAGTTTTGCTTTTCATCAAAAATTCCATCATTAATAGAAAAAAGCCCTCCCCTTACTGCAACTTGCATTTGGAGCAAAACCTGTTTAAATGAATTCATTTATGCGTCCCATCCCCACTTCTCGAAGCTCCCCCTCCTCTCCAGAGTAGAGTGGGTTCTGTTTATGTGCTCCTGGGGGAACTGCCTCTCTGGAAACAGATGGTCGTGCAGAAACAGGTTACATTGCAGAGGACACACACATGCACGCACACGCAGACTAATGAATTGATAAAAGAGCTGTTTTAGAAATAGATGAATCGCCAAATGAACTAATTGGTGTGTTGTTATTGGGGTCAGCGGCTACAACATGAACCTAAACTTCAGATTTTCGCTGGTCAGTGAGGCTGGTCCTGTCACATACTCTTAGAAAGAAAGAGAAAAAGGATTTAATGAGCAGACGTAACCTACTTCTTCTTTTGGTACCCTGAGTAATGACTAACTAACTGACAAATGATCGGACCTCATTTTGGTTCAAAAGATGGTTTAGTAATGCTTGTAAATGAATGTAATATCTAATAATTGGGTTGTGAATTAAATGTAGAAAACCAAACCATTGAGACAGACAGCTGCACAAGATGTTCTCGCTCTGAGTTTTGTTTATTTGCTGTTCTCTGCAGCACTGTGAGTTTCGTATGAGGGGCCATTATCATTGTCTGAGACCTGGCTGTTACTTCGTCACTAACATCACCACCAAACTGCCCTGGCACGTCAAGAAGCACGAGAAAGCCGAAAGACGTGCCGCTAATGGGTTCAAATACTTCACCAAAAGAGAAGAATGTGGCAGACTTGGTAAGAACCAACTTTTCATGTTTAAAAAGAAGCCACAGATCACAGAGCTCATTCTGTCATTATTTACTCAACCTCATGTAGTTCATAAGCTGTATGCTGGTTTGGAAAGACATGCATGTGAAAAGATAATGACCATATTTTCATTTAATCCCCCTCAGTCCTTTTGGAAATCTGATTTTCTTGATTCAGTGTGGTTTGCCAAGTAAATTAGTGAATTCAGCATTATCAAATCTTACATGTTCCAGCCTCCCACACTCTTTATTGTTTCGAGCACTGCTCACATTAGTTACTCATGTTTCCAAACACTCTCTGTTCATTCGTTCACTCTCCCACGTTATTTTCTAGCAGTGACCGCAAGCTCACTGTTTGTAATACAATTGGAAGGATCAGAGATGGTGTGAAATCAGAGATGATGTAACTAATTTCACATCCATGCCATCACCTGCTATAAAAACACTTTTTCCATTGGCTCTGGCTACAGGAAAAGTGTCGTTCTCCTTGTTGAGTTGGTAATTGCCATGCTGTTTGCAGCACAACAAACTGTACAGGGCGTGAAACGGCTGTGCTTCACACTTATTCACTGAATTTTGAGTATGTTTCTCAGAAGCTGTTATCTCATTAGTATCTGTGCATTGATATTTTGTCAAGTGAATGGTTTACATTGACAACAGAGTCGGTGCTAGCAGGCGTTTGGATTTTGCAGAACAAACACGTTTGGTGGAAATAAAGATGGTCTCATCTCATTGTAAAACTGGGGACGTTTTATTTATATTACAGAAAACGGGCCGAGAAAAATGGTGTCTGCCTTTTTGTCATACATTAATACTTCAGTATTTATAGTAGGCAATCAAACAGAGGTTGTTTTCTTGGGTATATTTAACCTGTCAGGAATGAGCAATTACATATGTTTGTTAATTACTGTGCCTGTCGAGCTCAGTCTGTTTGTGTTGCTCTTTTTCAAGCCTCGATCATCATCACAAGCAGGCAGATTAAAAGTTTGTATTTTATTTTCTCTACTCCCCTTCCCTTAAAGGGAGAGTCGACCAAAAAATGGAGAACCCTCATTTCGAATAAAACCGATCAAATTTTCTTCTTCGGAGGGAGACGTTAGGTAGAATGTCCAAGCTGCTCTTTTCAGTGCAGTGAAAGTGAATGGGGTCTGTGCTGTTGAGAAATCAAAGGACAACAAAAGCATCTGTATAAAATAGTCTGTAATGTATGTCTTTTGAAGCCACATAAGAGCTCATTTTAATTGCATGAGAGCAACTTATTTTTGTTCTATTGAATAAAAAAGGTTGAGTTAATGATGACAGAAGGTTCATTTGTGGGTCAACTATCCCTTTAAGTCGAGAAAAGAACATTTATTGAAGAGTGGAAAGTATCACAAGTGTCCACAGAGTATAAGGTCTCTCCTGTTGCATTGTTAGTGGTATAAACCAGGGACATATGACAAAAGCAAGCCATAGAGTCATAAAGAATTGATGGTTCAGCTGGACTGGGAAAATGGTATCCATGGCAGCCACATTAAACAGAACACCGGCGATGAGGTTACCAGGATCTGGTGGCACAAGAGCCCTGATATTTCAACATGTGCTCATATTTACTCAACTCTGCCGTTTTAAAGTATATCACCCTTGTGTACAAAAGCAGTCTGACAACAGGCGGCTTGTTGCATGACGCCACGGGTGCCATGGTAACGGACAAGCCAGCACCTGCCCTGAATGCTATTCTTTCAATTATTTCAGCACGCATTATTCACAATAAAATTATTATGAGCACCCTACAATATTTGATTAGTGCGCAGAGGTAGTCTTTAAATTTGAAAACATATAGCAATTAAAATCTGTAGGGCCCTTTGTTTAGAAAAAAATAAATAATAAAAAGCAAAGGGACAGGCGTGAGGGGGAGGAAACACACCAGCAACAGATAGGTCATGAAAAATGAATTTAATATGGAAATAATTGTGTGTTTACTTTGGTTTGCAGGGTTGTGCATTATTGCTTCTCCAAATGCAGAATGTATTTATGTAAATTCCAAATTGAATAAAAGATGTCATTGTAATAAAAGAGCACCACAGGTCTAATCTTCAAAAGGTTCGACTTTCCCAGTGTGACACTGGACTCATCTGCTCTGTCTCTCTGCATTATGCAGGCGCGGGACGGAAGCACAATGTCCTCATTACCTCGTTGAGAATCCATGATAAATGTTGTCCCTGAAACCCGGGCGCGATGAAGATGGTCTTTGCTCAAGTTAATTTTGTCGCTCGTCTCTTGCAGGGTGCAAATACAACCAAGTTAACAGCCACTTCCATTGTATCCGTGAGGGCTGTCAGTTCTCCTTCCTGCTCAAGCACCAGATGACCTCCCATGCCCGCAAACACATGAGGAGGATGCTGGGTAAAAATTTCGACAGAGTTCCTTCCCAGGTACGAAGAAATTTACAACACTTTTTGAAGCACAATTATAATATAAAGCTAATTTTACTCTCAAAATTGTATATAATTTTAAGTCAGCCCCTTTTGGGAATCTTTTTTTTAACATGAATTCAACGATTTTTGCAAGTGATAAAATTATTTTATTTTTGGACATTTGTAGGTCTCTCGTGCCCACCAACATGAAGAGATGCAGCACATGGGCGGTCTAACTTCGTCTGCCATGGTAGGCAGCCACCCTAATATGACCAACTTCTCCAGCATGATGGAGGACAATGATGACTACATGGACTACACCGGTGGAGGAAGCCCACTGGGCCTCTCCTCAGAGTCCTCCAATCAAGACCGCAGTTGCACCAGCACCCCCGTGGGCAACGATAGTTCGCCAGCAGGTGAGTCGACCTCTGCAACAAAACTATTTAATCGCAATAAACATTTTCAGCCTCGCATGTTTGACAATATGTGAGGGAGATTAAATGAAACCACATGCTCAGTGTAGCCAGTGGAGCAAATTTTTAGAGATTTCTTTGGTCAATCAGTCAATCAAATTTCATTGTGTTCCTTGTGATGGCCTTTTGTCCTTCTTTGAAAAGAGAAACATAAAAACCTGCACCACGTCTCACTGATTTCTCTGTAGCTGACTCATAAAGCTACGTACGTTGCATCAGAGCCACCAAATGTTTCCAATTGTAATGATATTTATTAAATTATAAAGTCTAAATAAACACTAAATTTGTCATTTAGTATTCCACACATAACTTACATTAATGCCATCCCTGGGGTGAGTACATAACAGAGGCATACCAGACTTTTCTCATCTCTACTGTCATTGAAATATGCCACACACAGAGGCAGCACAAGTTGTTCATTTTCTCTAGGCTTAAAGTGTTTTTTTGGGGGGGGGGATATGACAGAAAACACAGAGAATGGACAGATATTAATATAATGGGTATCCTGGGAACAACAATAAACAGCAAAAAATCATCTGGATTTAAATATTTTTTAGCCAATCAGAAAACTTATGGATGGTGGGGTTTCGGAGAGAACTTGTGGGGTTGAAGGGGGGCAATGGGTCTAATTCACGGTCGAAAGTTAGCAAACTGGCTAACAATGCTATCAGCACCTTTAAATCTGGGCCTTTGCTCTTTGAATCTGAGCTTTCCTTCGTTGAATTTTTTTTATGGGTTTACTGTTTGATTTCAAATGTTATCTTCCATTCTCATCACTGTTGCTTTCGTCTGTTGTCTGACTTTGGTTACCATTTGGCTTTCATTATTTCATTACTTGATCTCTTTCCCTTTTTACCTCCCCACCCTTGTGTCTTGTACCTTCCTGTCTCTCTGTTACCATCCTTCCTTGGCACCATGTCTCTGTAGGACCAGGCTGTCAGGTCCCTGCCTCTGCCACCACTACCTCTGCTGACTCTCCTCCTTCTCAATCTGCACCTCCTCCTCCTCCACCACCTCCTCTTCCACCTCCTCATCAGCCTGCACTCCAGAGTCAGCCTCCATCTCTCTCCTCAGCTCTTCTCCGGCCACCACTCCCCTCACTCCCATATCTCCTCTCCCCATCCTGTCTATCATACTCTCTGCTCAGCGCCTCTTTTGGAGCCACTAGGAGTGTTGTCATGCCAACCAACACACCAGCTTTCAGCCCCATCATTCCTACTTCGTCTTCGGTTAAAAATGACGTCCCTATAGTGCAGGACGCTGCAGGTACCTATCTCTTCTCCACCCGAACACTGCAGCTCTAGAGTTACAGTAGTTTGTACTATGGGTAGCAGTTACAAAGCCATTAAAAAGCATTAGCTGGTTACAACTCTTTAGCTTTTTACACTTGCAGTGCAGTTCATACAAGTCACTGTGGTAGTGGCTTTAGACTTGTGTAGTACATTGCACACCTGCCATTAGGTCCACTGTCTAAAATGCTGTCCATTAGTAGCCTGCTGTAAAGGGCTGTTTTAATCATGCCAGGCTTTAATAGAGTCATGTGATTCCTGCTGGCCAGGACAGGGAACACATCATTAGCACTGACCTCAGGCTTATGGGAGGGTATCCTGCTCTCCCATAAAGCCAGATGTACGGAAGCACCTCTGAACTCTCCCAATGCCTAGACGTGACAATCACGTTAAAATGTAACCAGTACATTATACAAATGGGACTGTCTCTGTTTGATTATGGCATGGAATCACATTATGTAGTATATTGCTGTAGGAAGCTTTGATAGGGCATGTGGGTACTCCGGTTTGCATAATTGCTTTGCTGCCTGTCTTTCTGATTGAAGTCTAACTTGTATATGCCTTTTTTGCAATCAGGTAACACCATCTCTATCCCCACGGCAACTGGTGCCAAGAAACGCTTTTGGATCATCGAGGACATGTCACCCTTCGGCAAGCGGCGCAAGACCGCTTCGTCTCGCAAGATGCTGGATGAAGGCATGATGCTGGAAGGGTTCCGCCGCTACGACCTCTATGAGGACTGCAAGGACACGGCCTGTCAGTTCTCCCTGAAGGTCACCCACTATCACTGCACACGGGAGAACTGCGGCTACAAGTTCTGCGGCCGCACCCACATGTACAAGCACGCCCAGCACCATGACCGCGTGGACAACCTGGTCCTGGATGACTTCAAGCGCTTCAAGTCTTCGTTATGCTGTAACTTCCCAGATTGCCAGTTCTCTGGCAACAGCACCCACTTCCACTGTCTGCGGTGCGGCTTCCGCTGTACAGACAGCACCAAGGTGACGGCGCACCGCAAGCACCACGGCAAGCAGGATGTGATCAGCGCTGCCGGTTTCTGTCAGTTCAGCTCAAGCGTAGACTGCGAGGTGGCCGACTGCAAGTACAAGCTCAAGTGTTCGCACTTCCACTGCACTTACCCAGAGTGCAAGCACACGGTGGTGGGCATGTCCCAGATGGATTCCCACAAGCGCAAGCATGAGAAGCAAGAAAGGGGGGAGCTGCCTTCGGTCTCCCCCAACCAGGATGGCAACCATCACCATCACCACCACCACCACCACTCTGGCCTAGCTGTGCCCCCAATGCCCATGAATCTGCACCCAACCTCACCCGGCACACCGGGGCTGACCCACAACAATATGGCCATGTACCTCACTTCGGCAGGGGCCACTGGTGAATATGAGCTTTCGGGCTCAACGCTCAACCTTGACAGCTCTCTGAACCTGGGGACGGACACCAACAACTCCTTGTTCTTCCTGAAAAACGCTGCTGGGTTGGGCCTCAGCGACTCCATGGACTTGAGCAAAAAGATGCACCGGGAGCCACTCTCCCTGGCCACCAGTTCTGGCCCTGCTGCCTCAATGGGCCTTAGCAACCCTCAGGACGACACATCCGGCGATCCCGAAGATGACCTATCACCCGAGGAAGAGCCGTTAGCTGAGGAGGATGATGACGACGATGATGAGGAAGAGGAGGAAGTAGAGGAGGACATGAATACAGACTCGTATGAAGATTCCATGCCAGAGCCAGAAGTAGACAAAGACAATGGAGAGTGTTTCGATGCTTCCATGAACCACATAGAGACTTCCCAACTGGATAAAGAGGAGCCGGAGGCTGAGCCCTAATCTATGCTGTAGGAGAACTATGAATTCCCTGAACAAACGCAAGTTTGAGTGGCCTCATTTATCATGCTTCGAGACGCTGCAGATGACAAGAAAACAACCAACTACAAGAAAAGCGAAGGCCCAAAATGATTTATTATGATGTTTACAAGATGACCAACATTATTAATTTAATTATGCATTAAAAAATGAACAGAGAAATAGACAGACGAGGCCCTCTTTAACACATGGGTGGCTATGTAAACCTTTTCCTACACATCAGTCTTTTGTGTGTGTGTGTGTGTGTGTGTGTGTGTGTGTGCATGTTTGACTTTAATTTATTCGATTTCATTTGTTACTTTTTGTGTGTGGAAAAAATAAGGAAAAAACAATCTCTCTATATATGACTATCTATATAAAGTAGATGTGTGTGGATGTTAATGTACATTTTAATTGCAGTCACTGGATTGCAGGACCCTCGTACCAACCTGAAAGCAAAGAAAAGCGTACATTGCAGGAAATCTTTTATAAAGAATGTTGCTCAAATAATTGATTCAGAAATACCCTGTGTCATTATTATTATGAATATTATTATTGTGCAGGGGCCTGCATCAGTGCTTTGAGTTCTATGCTTCTCCGTTGATCAGATGATTTTTTTATTATTATTTACAATTATCACAGTTCTCACTTAAACCTGCTGTCATGGTCAGTGGTGTCATAGGCTCCATTCCATGTGGACATTCGCCTGCAACTTCAGGACAAAAAACAAAACAAAATCAATGACCAGTGACTGCAAAGCTTCAGACCATAAAAGCATTGATCTCAGTGAATGCTAGCTCTCACCTGATTTCTGTTCCTTCTCCTTTTCTCAATGAGGACCCATTTGGCATTGCATATTCATAGTGCACTTTTGTATAGATAAGGAGCAGATACTCAAGCCTCTATTTAAGACGTTTTGTTATCTTTTATATGATTGCATTAATATGGCTTTTTGTTTGTTTGTTTGTTTTTGCATTATTCTCTAATTGCACAGGCATGACCAGGTGATGTGGGGGTGTCTCACTGTAAATGGGTCTGTTTGGACGGCGAGAGTTATCGCCCCCTGTGTTTCGGAGAGTTTGTAATGTGATGATGGTGCTACTGCCCAGTAAGAATGGGAGGAGATTACAGCTATGTCTTTGTTTTGCTCCACAAATAGATGTCCTAAAGTGTCCATCAAACACAGATCAGGAGACAAGTGTCTCTGAATGTAGGGAAACGTTTGTAGGTGTTATTTTTCCTTCCTTTTCCCTCCACAGTTTCTGTAGCATGAAGAAAAAACAAAACAAAAAAACAATAGTTGCAACAAAGTGAGGATGGAGACTGGCTTTTTGAAGCTTCTTTTTTCAGAAGCGTCATGTATCTATTTCTAAAAGAAGAGGAAACATGGAGAGAGACTTTCTTTTCTAGAGGGCTGAATGGAGGACAGGCATCACAAAGGCACCATGATGAATGCTAGCGCTGATAGCGCTGCTCGGAAAGTGTGTGATTTTATGAATTGTACAGACGGAAAACAATGTTTCAAGCTTTTGTTTTCTATTTACAACAGCTGTGGTTTCACTCCAATAATAAGAAGTTATTTAATATTTATGTGACCTTGCAATGAGAAAATTCTAGGGTGTTTTATGCACTTTTTAGGTTCATTTTTACCTTTTGAAATGATGGCATATATCTTTTGACAGGGAATTTGCTTTACAACGTTGTTTAGTTCACTTTGCTTTGATGCACAAATAGTCTTCAGTGTGACGAAGAACTGTTGTTCTGTGTTTTATTTAAGAAAAAAGAGAAAAAAAGTGTTTTTCTTCGCTTCCAAGATTGGATTGTTTCAATATGAAACAGGCATGCTAGAACCTGGCTTGCTTAACAAGTAACACTAATGATGACTGTAATTTAAATGAATTCTATACAGAGGAAATTATTGCAGTTGCTTCGCTCCAAATTACAAAAAAAAAAAAAGATTTTTGTTTACTTGGCCCCCATTGAAGATAACAAAGAAAAGAAAGGCGAGGAAATTAATTATTTCCTAAACATGGCTTTGAACGAAGTACCAGAATATAGGCAACTAAATGTGTAGATGGTTATCTTTGAAATATTGTTTCAGGAGGGGGAAAAAAAGGTTGTATAGTATTTTCTTCTGTAAAAAACTATATATGAACAAAAATGCTCTTTGATTAAAAGCTTCCTTTAAAAAGAAAATAAGAAGAAATAAAGAATAAAAAGTTAAAAACTGAACTAACACCAGAATAGTTTGCTTGAATGTGTGTGTGTGTGTGAGAGAGAGACCGTATGGAAGCGTGTGTGTGAGGTTTTATTGTTATTACCATGGTTTCCCCATAGTGCTAGAGGAATTAGTGGTAATTAAATCTATACGAGTCACATTATTGTAGCACTGAACTGTGGAGTGTATTTCTACCTTATACGCAAGGAAGTCATCATTTTCAAAGCTGTATTATCATGTGCGATCACAATAACGATGATACCTGCATACTTTAATACCATCCACAACTCTTTGTTTGCTATTGTTTTGGTGTTTGTTTTATTTAATTGAACTTCTGTATTTTGCATATGGCATGCCCCTTTCACAGGCCGTTTGTTCTCTGGTCTCGAGTGCAAAGGCGCAGGACTCACACTGAAGCAGCTGTTTGCCTGGGAGATACTGTGCACTTGAATACATTTTATGTGTGTAAAATAGCAGGATTTGTAAAGAGTCGAAATAAAGAAATTCTAATTATTATAACAATGCAAATGTTCCACACAGTGTTTCTCGAAATCATAGCTTTCTTTCCCAAAATGCAGTGTGGTAGTCTTAGGTAGCTGTACTGTAGGGAAATGGTTTAACGAGACTGCGGTTAATAAGCAGCTCCCGCTGAGACTCTCACTGTTAAAGGGCACCGGGCCCCGGGTCTGTGCTACGCCCAGCAGCGCTCCACACAGCATACACTGAGGATGACAGTATTTTAACATCTTTTTTATTTTTCTCTGAACTGAGCATTTCATACAACAGATTCAATATGGGTTTACAAACAACAATAGAGCATCAAATTCCGACATAGTCACAGAGCGAGGGGACAAATGTTCTCTGGTGCATTTCGGGAAAGTTTCTAACACTCTAAAACGGTTTTGGGTGGTTGCTTTTTCATTGTTTTCTTTCATTGTGTAGGTTGCTCGTCGCTCTGCCCAGTATCACCATCCAGTCCCACTCGCTACAGCTGTTCTCTTGCCTCACCCTCCTCTTCCTTCTGATGTGTCTTTAAATAAAAACGTGTAAAGCCACCACCATCTGTCTGCCAGCTGGCATCCTGCATATAATCTTGAAGAAAGAAAAAAAAAAAAACTATGGAAATTATATTACACGAAAACCAGACGGAAACAACCTCCAAACTAGCGCAGGCTGCTGTTGAAACAACAGATCACCTTATTGTCTAAATAATAAGGGAGAAATACAATCAGAATAATTTCTAATTTTGTTGTATAAGTTATACATTGCATCCAATTATGTAAATTATGTATTGTAGCAAACGTAATTCCAAAAAGTATTTGCCATACACTTAAGCCACAATTTAAAAAATAAATACACACACATAATAGCATGTTTCACACAATTTTTTTTCACAAAAGATTCAAAATGATAAAAAAAATAAAAAAAAGTTGAACAAAAAATGTTTGGTTACACTATTTTGAGGTGTGTATAATTACACAGTGTAATTATAGTAATATTAATGAACAACATGTACTTAGAAGGTTAAGGTTAGAAATTGGGTTTGGTTTAGGGTTAGCTGCATGTAATTATGCATAATTTACCGCTATTACATGTAACAAGGACACTAAAATAAGGTGTGCCATGCAGTACATTTATATGTATTGTCAATAATAAAAAAATAATAATAGCTATTTTGTGAAAAAAGTTTTAAATTACAAAACAGTAAATATGTTTAGATGGTTAATTCTTAGAGAATGCATTATTTATTTGTTCTTGATTTTCTATTTGTTCTGTAATGCAATGAAATTCATACATTTTAGGCTTCATAAAATTGTATAGGTCTTATTTACCCGAAATATTTCCACATGAAACATCTCATCTATATTTTGTCATTTCCATCATAATGAACCATGTGTGTGCAGTCATACGGGGCCTGGATCTGACTCGTACTGAGGGTTGATGTTCCAGGAACAGGTTGTGTGAGACCCAGCAGCATCAGCACACCAGGAGCATTGGGGCCCAGAAACATGCCACAGGTGTTTTTGACATATGTCACAGCAGCGCTGGTCACACAACTTATTAGGATGCACAAGAATGACGCATAACGCTCCAAGCAATCGAGCTTACGGGAAAAGCCGTGCGTATATTTAGTTTCTTTTCGAGTCATTTAATTGCATTACACCCACAAACAAATGATAACAACTATGTATTTATGACCATTCAGAAGTGTACAGTTGTTTGCTTACAAATCACATTTTATATGCTTGTCATAAACATTGAAAGAATCATTTCATTTGAGCATATAATTGCAGCATTGTTCTGTTTTTAGTTTGCGTCTGTAAATCTCATCCATTTCCTCATAACCTTTGGCATTCACATTCATTTAGCCATTTCCATTCATGCATGGCTTTATTTAAAGAGACCTTTGGTCAGAGTAAAGGGAAAAAAAAGATTCATAAGGAAGCTGCTGTGCCTCTGGTAGCAGCTGTTGCTTGTGTGAAAAAATTAAGTTCAGGGACCCCAAAGGAAAAAGAGAATTAGACACACATTCAGCCAATTTAACTTTAACAAGACCTTATTGGCGGTAATGTCACAGGCCCGCTATGTACAAATGCTATTCTCTGTATTCATGTCTACTGAAATGAGGAGAAATGCTCAATTATGTTCTGGATCAGGGGAGATTTCAGCATAAATATGACTCTAAATGTGTGTAGTCAGAGACAAAAATCATTTTTTGGCAAATCAGAGTTACACAAAAGCAAAACCAAGGCTCAGAATGATTTAATATCCTCTTAACTGAACATTACACTAAAGGCACACCTGTCGAAATCAAGCAAGTTTTTGCTTGAAGCTGAACAGCTGCAGGTAAACAAGTGAAGAATTTCAATCTCAGATACACACTTACATAAACTCACTGTGCCAAATTCCAAAAGTCACAATCTTTTAATAACAATTTGGTGCATGTTATAACAAGTCCTCTCTCTCTCTGCATGGGTTAGTAATAAAGACTTTTCCTATGGGTTATTGTAACTTTATCAAGCGTGGTTGAAAATAATCTTTTTAAACTCAAACGTCATCACAAACATTAAACATTAGCAAATTGTAATACAAAGGTATAAATGCCCTTGTTATGGGTATATACACAAATATTTTTTAAATATTAATAAAAAATTATATCTATAATGTATAAAGGTCCAGTATAAGAATATGAAGAAATTACATTTTGTCACACTTTAGATTAGTGTACAATTCTCACTATTAACTAGGCGTATGACTTTTGCCTCAATAAACTCCTAATTAATGCTTATTAACAAGTATTTGTTAAGTTTAAATATATTGGTATATAGGACTAAGGGATGTAGAATATGGTCATGCAGAATAAAGCATTAATATATGATTTGTAAGTAGGCCTACAAATAATAGCCAATATTCTAGTTGTTATTCATGCTAAGCAACTAGTTAATAATAAGAACTGGACCCTAATTTAAAGTTGTACCTTGCATTTATATAAATATTTCTTAATATAGGCCTATTCTATACTTAGTTTGCTTGTTTGTTTGTGTGTGTGTGTGGGGGGGGGGGGGGGGGGGGGGGGTATGGGAGGGTTGGAGGTTGGGGTTCTGTTATTGTTGGGCATGGGCACTATCTCATGCGGTACTTTCTGCTGCTTACAGAGAAGTCTCTTCTCGGGCCTCATTACGGTGCGTTTTCAAGTCAGCGATCAAGGATTAATCATCATAGGACTGAAAATAAGTAGAAATAATGGAATAAAAGCGGTTTAGCAGACTTTGCCACTCGGGCTGGGAGCTGTAACATTACGCACAGTTTTCTTCAAGGCTCAGCAGCCGTCTCTGGAGCACTGGGGAGATGTTTCAGCTCTTTACGACTCCTTCCAGAAAGAGAGTACTGGGAGCAACAAGGCATTACTCTCTCGCACACATGCGCGCGCGCACACACCAGCAAGGGCCATTTACTTACCAACTAAGGAGATCCTTAAGTGCTAAGCTGTAAATTTGGTTAATTTAGCACGATTCCACAGAGAATTGGTTGGTTTTCTTGCGGGGAAAACCCAGCAGGCTTGCTGAGAATGAGCTGAGATGGTTGATGTGGTCCTTAGCGCCTTGATGACGGCAGGAACACGCGGCTGACAGCGCGCGCCGGAGCTATAAAACAGAGCAGCCTGGCAGCCCAACAATGCATGGCAATATGAAAATTGCTCAAACTTAATCCAATTAGCGTGTATTGAAGAAAGATGAAAATGTTCAATACTTAGAGAAAATGGTGTAGATGGAGACGTGGCCCTGTGAAATCACACGTCCAGGCAATCAACTCTGAAAAATATCACGCAAATGCAAGCGATAAATCGCAATATTTCACATTGTCACAGTATTTGCACTGCCTGTGATTAGAAGCACCTGCACGCTCATATATTAAGGATACAAACCAGACCATTTTCAAATTGAACCTTATTGAATGAAAGAAGAGAGGGAGGGAGAAATAAAAGCCAGCTACCAATTTCGTCCATTTAACTGACTCTTAAATCAGACTTGATTGAGAGGGAACAAAGAGAAGTAGAAAAGGCTCTTTTGACGAACAGCACAATATATGATGACTTTGAGCTCTGCTCAGTCTCTTAAGCCACCAGCTACGCGTGTTTGCATGATGACCATAAGGACATGACAGAATCTCCCAATGCATTCTTGTGAACTGGGTCAAGGTAAATAAGAGCTTTTAAAATGCCTTGTTTGGTGCAGCAGCTGCGGCCTTTATGAAAAGAAAAGTAAAAACAGGTGGGACGAAGCTTGTGCTAATCTGTCACATTATGGTGGTTGATAACACACTGGTCTCCTCACTCCACACACTTAAAATACTGTCATACATCAGCAATGTGATATTTGCAGAATGGAAGAGGTGAAGATTGGAAAGATGTTGCCGACACTAATAATAGATAGTGCAATAGAAGTTGATATATATTTACATATAATTAAATCATCAAAATAATTAGATTTTCAATTTATTTAATTTGACATTAAAAAATGAACATACTACGGAAACAAGTGGCAAATTTCATCACAAAAATCTATATCAACAGTTCAGTTGTAATATATCATATTGTGTTTGTGGGTGGAGGGAAAAAATCTGTGTACATGACGAAGACATTTAAAAGGTTTTCTGTCCCTCCATAGACAGCAATGCAACTGAAACTTTGCCGCTTCAAAAAGTTCATAAAGAGAAGCTAATCCATATAAATTAATTCATATTTCATATTCGAGGATTAGTCCAAATGTTCTGAAGAGACTTAATCGCTTTATATGAACGGATTGAATTTAGCTTTTTATTCACATATTAACATTGATCAGAGAACATAAACAGAAGCTCAACCGAACCTGCTTGACATGCAAGAATGAACCTCATTGGTTCTTGCGGAAGCTCAAACGTGCTGCGTAACACGAGAATGAACCTCATTGGTTTTTGCAGAAGATCAAACATGTTGCATAACACAAGAATGAATGTCATTGGTTCTTGTGGAAGATCAAATGTGCTGTGTAACACGAGAATGAACCTCATTGGTTCTTGCAGAAGCTCAAACGTCCTGCATAACACAAGAATGAATGTCATTGGTTCTTGCGGAAGATCAAACATGTTGCGTAACACAAGAATGAATGTCATTGGTTCTTGCGGAAGATCAAATGTGCTGCGTAACACGAGAATGAAAGTCATTGGTTCTCGCACGACAAGCGAACATGCTTGAGCTTCCGTTGTTGATGAATGTTTATATGTGAATAAAAGCCTTCATTTGTATTCTGAAGATTCATTTTCATGTAATCTGAATTAAAGTCTTATGGGTTTGTAACGACATGAGGGTGAGTAATTAATGAAAGAATTTCATTTATCTCGAAGAATTTGTGGCATATTGTTGAATGTAAAGAGATATGTTTGCTTTATACTTTTGACACATCCTCTTGTAATACTATCACCTAAACTACACTTAACTTCAGTGAAGTGTGATATTTAAACATGTCATTCAGAAGGACCCTTTATATCTGAATGGATGGTTTTGGCCAGATTAAAATATACACTAAATTTAATTCGGATGGTAAAAACATTGGCTTGTGAGACTAACAGTCTGTGCATATTGACACTGAAGTACTGAGCTATGCAATGTTTAATGTTTAATGTACATCATGTGATTACAGGATTTTGAACTAATGATGTTATGTAGTGGGCGAGACTACAAAGATGACGTGGCAGAAATGGAAATAATGCAACGGCGTTGCATCTGGTTAGAACACAGCGTGATACATATCGCTACTGGTGCGTCTTGATTCAAACAAAATATTAGAGAAAATCCACATTTGAGGGCCATGAATGTTATATAAAACAGCATTTCTGATCTTAATATTGGGTCTCTTAATGGCTTTATTGTTTCTAACATTTTAGCGCTGTTTCAAAGCACACAGCATTTTATGCATGCAGCACATTTCTAAACAGTCTTTAATAAACACGTTAATGACAGAGCAACCCTCCAGCTGTACAAGAGACTTAGTTATTTCTCCAGGCATCAGACATCTTACTTATTCCACAGTCATTAAGAGCTGTGCTTCAGGATATAGCAGAGCTGGTGTAATTACACAGGTACTGTGATGAGGAAGTTAGCAGTGGTATTCATCGTCTTAATTAAGGCATAAACTCTCTGCTCTCAGCTTAAAGCAGCTCTGTTGGTTTAGGCAGCGCACAGGCTTCGTAGCATGTCAGTGTCATCCAGCACATCCTTTCAGGGTTGTGGTCTACATTTGCATGTGGAAAGTAAAACGCAGAGAGAGACTGCGATAAGGAAAGACGACCGAATGGAGAGTCAGCACCAGGCCGACCTTCGCTTTCACTTCCTCCTCAGAGCCTGCGGCGTCTTTCAGGTGCTGCGCATGCAAGGGTCTATGCGATTTGTCTAATTTGCAAGCTTCGGCGAGGAGCGCACCTGTTTCCCCATCACCGCCTGCAGTCCCGAGCCCTCAACAAGCTGACAAGCACCCCCAGATAATCCATTCTACCCACAATAACACGGATGCTCTCCCTGGTCCGTGCAGGACAAGGGCATTTTTCTCCGGTGGAGCACTCATATCCGCCATGCCGCTGATGGCTCATTACAGGCCAATTCATAAATATTGTCTCCAGTATTACCACTTCCAGGGCCCTCTCAGCTCCCCAGAGATTTATTCTTCTCTTTTAACACCATGCTATTGTTTTCCTCCTGCTTTCTGTTTTTCATACCCCACCCTCCGTTCTTCCACAGATTGAAGCACCCGAACCACATCTCTTGCCGCATGAAGACGACGGCAGTGGGTATTTGTTCCATTTAGATTTGAAACAGGGCCAGAGGAACATCAAGTGACAGCAGCCACACAGCAGGGCGAAATGCAATCCTGCTCGATTGAACAATCATATAAGTGATGACAAAGTGCTTTATGACTATGCGGTTTTGTTGCACTTGGGTTTAGCCCACTAAGGTCTTATGCGAGCGGTCTCATGTGACCTTGGCCCATTTTCACCTCAAATCCAGCTCCCAGAAGTGTGGTCCTTTAATACCAGGATACCACATTCAGCTGGAACACGTTTGACCCTATAATAATAACAGTAAATTATGCATAATTAACTAACCCTAATCCTAACCCTATGCCTATAGTAAGTACATGTTGTTAATTAATAATACTTAAATGTATAATTACACTGCAACAAGAACACCTTAAAATAAAGCATAACTTTTTTGTTGTGCTTCACACATTGCTACACCAAACACTGAGCCCTTTTTCCCCATGATATTTTGCTAATGTCACTGCACCTTCATATGACATTTTTGTGATTTTATTTCAAATATCAAGGCAAAAACTAACTGGAAGCCACTTATTGGTACTGCCATTGTTTTTTTTTTTTAATAGCTAAATTAAAATATAGGCAATGGGGGTTCCGAATATTTGTGCCCAAGCTGCAGTACTTGCAGGACCATGATGGAAACCTAACTCTTGTGTTTTGCAGATTTAAGTGCATCATAGCATGTCACCGACTTCCAGCAGCATCGAGCGTGAGCGTCCTGTAGTGCGTGATACCATCTGTCCATCAGTGGATTCCCTTTGAGTGTAGGATACCCAGTGGTGTTCCAGAGGTCTGGACCCACATTAGCACAACATCAAACAGGCTCCCTCCTACACATGCAGCACTGCGTGCTCTCCTGCTTATCTTATCTGAGACGGAAGGAGGAAGTCACCCCTCCGGTCCATCCCTGTAGAATTTGGCTTGACCTTTCTCATGCAAAGCTGAGAGAACTTGGAGGTTTCTGCCCCGGCGACTGGGATTGTGTCCAGGGATATGCTTTAATGGGACACCTGCTGTGCTATTGTTAAAAATAAAGATAGGTATGACTGACATCACCTAGTATCTTAAATTCTTTAATAGGTGTTCTAATTCCACTTTATGACAGCAGTGATGAGTTTATGGGGTTAAAAGTGTTTCTTTAGTTTTATTTGTAGCACATGTACATGCTTTTTTTGTACAATGCACAACTTTTTATTTATTTTCATACACACACATATATATATATATATATATATATATATATATATATATATATATTGTATATACACCTCTCAGAGAGGTATATAGGCTATATATATATACATATATACACACATACGTAATCTTTATATAAATTATCATTTATAAATTCAAAAATTATATTACATGATGTACAGTTGTGGTCAGAATTAATGGCACCCTTGGTAAATATGATCAAAAATGGTTGTAAAATATAAATATGCATTGTTTATCCTTTTGATCTTTCATTAAAAAATTTTGCAAAAATCTAACCTTTCATTGAAGTAAAAGAATTGAAAGAGAGGGGGAAATCCCATTATGAAATAAATGTTTTTTTTTTAAAAAATACATTCTTCAAAACGCGTTGGCCACAATTATTGGCTCCCCTAGAATTTTTTACGAGTAAAATATCTCTGAAGTATATTCCCATTAATATTTACCTTTTTTTTTCGCAAACCAGAGTGACTAGGAACATGAAATTGTCTAGCTATGACTCCTTGTTTCACAGGAGTTTAAATATGAGGACGTACAGTTTTATTGACTGAAATATAAGGCCAAATTCCCTTAATCATCCATCACAATGAGTAAAACCAAAGAATATAATTCTGATGTGCAGCAAAAGATTGTTGAGCATCACAAAATAGAAAGTGGCTGTAAGAAAATACCTAAAGAATTGAAAATCCCCATTTTGACCATCAGAGCAATAATTAAGATGTTCCAATCAGCTAAAGATGTTATGAATCTGCCAGGAAGAGGAAGTGTGTCTATATTGTCTTAATGCACGGTGAGGAGGAAAGTTTGAGTGGCCAAAGACTCTCCAAGGATCACAGATGGAGAATTCCAGAGATTAGTTGAGTCTTGGGGTCAGAAAGCCTATAAAACAAAAACCAAACAACCCCTGCATCCCCACATGTTGTTTAGGAGGGTTTCAAAAAAATCCTCCTCGCTCGTTCAAAAACAAACTCCAGCATATTCAGTTGTCAGAATGACTGGAACTTCAAAAGGGACCAGATTCTGTGGTCAGATGAAACTTAAAAAAAGAGCTTTTTGGCAGCAAAGCCACCAGATTGGTTTGGTGCAAACAGAGATAACAAGTACCCCATGACCACGGTTAAATATACCGCTGGATCTTTAATGTTGTGGGCCTATTTTTTTGCTGGAGGTCCTGGACTTCTTGTTCAGATACATGGCATTGTGGATTCTATCAAATACCATTAGATAAAAAATCAAAACCTGACGGCTTCTGCAAGAAATCTTATAATGGACCGTGGTTGGATCTTCCATCAGGACAACGATCCAAACAAACATCAAAATCAACACAAAAATGTGTTATGGAGCACAAAATGAAGCTTCTGCCATGACCGTCCCAGTTCCCTGACCCAATGACCCAGTAAACTGAAGAGAAGAAACACTAACATGTATCTGGGAATCTGAAGGATCTGGAGAGATTCTGTATGGAGGAATGGTCTCTGATCTCTTGTCAGGTGTTCTCCAAACACATCAGGCATTGTAAGAGAAAGCTCAGAGCTGTTATCTTGACAAAAGGAGATTGTAAAAAGTATTTAATAAAAGGGTGCCAATAATTGTGGCCAACGTGTTTTGGAGAAAAACATTTATTTCATAATTTGACTTCCTCCGCACTTTCAATTCTTTTACTTCAATGAAAGGTTAGATGTTTGCACATTTTTTGAAAGAAAGATCAAAAGGATAAACAATGCAGATTTATTTTGATCATATTTACCAGGGGTGCCATTAATTCTGACCACAACTGTATGTGTGTGTGTGTGTGTGTGTATATATATATATATATATATATATATATATATATATATATATATATATACATACACACACACACACACACACACACACACACACACACACACATACATACAGCATACACATATATATGAGCTTTTTGTTAGCAAACCCATCAGATGGGTTTGGGATTAAAAAAAAAAAGTACCCCATGCCCGGGGTTAAATGCTTGATCTCTGAGCCTATTTTTTTGCATCATGAATTCTATCAAATACCAACAAATAATCAAAAATAAAAACCTTACAGCCTCGGCTAGAAATCTTATAATTGGATCTTCCATCAGGACAATGATCCAAAACTAACATTAAAATCAACACAAAAATGCGTCACTGAGCACGAAATGTCCTAGCACCACAATCCCCTGACATGAACCATAGAAAACTGGGTTTCACTTTGATCGTCCCTTTAACACATTCTGTTGTTGATAAGTAACGTTGCACCTACATGTCTACTAACGCTCAATTGGGTTTTAGTAGAGTATTAATAGACTGGTAGGGTTTGGGTTAAAATAAGTTGACATGTAGTTGCAAAGTTACTTATAGTCAGTACAATGTTTGTTGGAGGACCATCACAATAAAGAGATAGCAGAAATTCAGCAGACAGTCTACTACTCTAATGAGAGTTAGTTGACATGTAGTTGCAAAGTTACTTATAGTCAGCAGAATGTTCAAAAGGGACCATCAAAATAAAGTTTTACTGAAAACTGAAGAGGAGAGTGTATTAACATGGACACGGAAACTAAAAGATCTGGAGAGATTCTGTATGAAGGAATGGTCTCTTATCAGGTGTTCTTCAAACTCATCAGTATATTTTTAAGCAAATAATTTATTACTTACAAATGTTAACAAATAATACATTTTTAATCATATATATATATATATATATATATATATATATATATATATATATATATATATATTATATATAAAAAAGGATATTTTCTTTCTTCTAAATTTAAGTACACATCAGAAGATTTAAATGAAAAGTAATTGAACTGGTGTTGAAATTGGTTTCCTTTTTTTTTCCCAATGGCTCATTAAGCTACAGATGGCAAAAGACAATCCAGATTGGTACTTGTGGTCCCTATTGCAATTCCTCCATGAGCACCCTGGGCTGTGAGCACAGGCTGTGTGCAGTGAACCTCCTGGGGCAGGAAGGGCTAACAACCCTTGCATTGATCCAAGGAGACACTCAGCCCTCTAACCTGCTGAGTGCTCAGTTCAGGAGAACAATGGAGTTCAGCACACATCAATACAGCACCAGCCTATTGAGCGCACTCCGTTTAGTAAAGCCGAACGATGAGGTTGAAGCTCCTGAGTCTCTGCAATAGCAGGGCAGACACCTTCAACATATATATAAACCCCTTTCTTCCCATCATCATGGAAAGATATACAGACACTGGCCTCCCTGTGTTCCCTATACTCCAGCTTTCTAACATCTTACCCTGTTACTAATAGTCATGTAGTGGCAAAATGAGTCTCACCTACCATTCTAAAGAGTTGGAGATTGGGATGGAGGAGGCTTTCTAGGCAGGAATGCACTGCTTGTCCCATAAGACACTAAATGATGTACAAGTGCATTTATTACAGCAGCCCCTATAAATCTGAGCCTGGCCTGAACTCCGGGGAGAGGTTAATGGATTACAAAGGGATGCGGTATCGAACCTTTGAGAAGTTTATACACCACATCAATATGTGCAAGGCTATTGATCATTTAGACCTTGACAGACAAATTAAATTCATAAACTTGATAATGCACTGGAATATTTGTATTGCTTACTACAGTGGAATCGGGCCCTTTTTTACATTTTATTTTAAACAGTGCTGCTTTAAGATAAAGGTTTATTGACTGAAATTCACTTAATAGAGTCCACTGAATACGCCAAGAAGAATGCTGAAATAATGTGAAATTTAGAGTAAGATGAAGACCTTAGTTGATACTGCATACACTTTATCCACATTTTCTTTTAGGTTGCTGAACATCTCATTACTTATGCAAATTATATATAAAATATGTAAATAATTTACTTTTAATAATTTGTACTTCAAATGAATAATTGAAATTGTATTAATTAATTTTTTATAGGCTTTTTGCCAATGTTAGATCAGGAAGGCACCTGTTCCAACACTGGCAAAAAGCCAACAAACAAACAAATGTATTATATATGAATCACTTTCATTAATTCATATTTCGTTAATGGATACTATAGCAGTTTCACTGCCTTTCTTATATTTACAGTTAACACTTTTATGTTGTCTTTTTTGTCACAATGAAACCGTGATACCAAAGTTACATTTATTCCTAATTAAATTAAAAATCAACAGTAGAAACAAAGATATTTGTGTTAAATCAAATTTATTACAATTATGTACATACGTCTTTTCATACCAGAATTTCTCTATGACAAATACCAACAGGGTGTCAACAACATCAACATACAGCAAAGCTGTGCATTTCAGACAAATTGTTATAGACCTTTGAATTAAGCTTACTTATAAAACCAATCCCACACATACACACACACACACACACACACACACACACACACACACACACACACACACACGCGAACAATTGCTTAAATCCCTAATCTGAATTGCTGAAACTGAGCAGCATGAGTAAGATTCCTAACAAAACGATCATAAAAACAGTTGGAGATGAGAATGTCATCTTAAAAGAGATATAGGCACTGAATCTGTGGCTTACATCATGATTAATTCAGTAGCCCTCACAGAGGCTTTACAATGATTAGCTAAAATTAGCAAACTATGTAGTTTGAAGGCCTCTGCCGCCACGCTACCAGAAACAGCCTGCCAGTTGCAGGAACTCCTGAATGTGGTTTTAAGCAAAACTGGTACATGCGCGCGCGCACTTACTCGCGCACACACACACACGCACACACACACACACACACACACACACACACACACACACACACACACACACACACACACACGCGCACACACACACACGCGCACACACACACGCGCGCGCACACACACACGCGCGCACACACACACACGCGCACACACACACACACACACACACACACACACACACACACACACACATCATTCTAAAGCCGATGGTCTTCCTTCCTTCCTAAAACTTAAATAACTAACTATCTGTAACTTTGCAATGTCACTTCTGACACCAATCCAATCCAATTAACCTTCTAGATCAAATGGACTTCTCTGATTACATTAAAAGAACAGTTCAGCCAAAACATAATTTATTTTCATTCTCATGCCATTCCAAACAGCCAAATTTTGAAGAGTCTTCATCTAAGTTCTTCTAGTGTTAAATGATAGTTCATATAGTGACCACAGATGTTAAGCTCCAATATAAGATGCAGAACTGAATGATTCGTTCACGAATCTGACTGATACAATTCTTGAGCTGTTGACTCCAGAACCGCTCTGGCCATATTCAGTTGAACACAAGAACCTGATCAGTCCAAATTGTGAATGAACTGTTTAGTGTGATTTACAGTATGTGCCGGACCAACCATTTAATCAAGACCATTTGAAAACCATTCATGAATCAGACTGATCTGGTTCTCGAGTTCAACTCACTGACTCAGATAAACTTCAGAATAAATAGACCACTTTAATGGGTTTTTTCATGGTCATTTTTGGAGTTTAACAGACCACTACGTCTGTTAAATCACAAAATTGAACTGTGGTTGTATGCAAAACAGCAGTGTGATCATTCTTCAAAATATATCCTTTAGCATTCCACAGAAGAAGAAAAAAACAGCATTAAGGTTCGAAATGACGTGAGTGAGTAAATGACAGATTTTTGTACATGTATTTTTTGACTGAACTATTCCTCTAATGTTCAATTGACATTTGGATTTTTAGCTTTTCAAATCAACGCCCAATTTAAAAAAAAGTCACTGCATATCAAACGAACATAGCGGGTTTCTCTTGACATTGTATCATATGAATATATGCTATTCTTGTGTGGGTTAGTGTTAAGTCAGCCCTAGTCTAGGAAGTAAGAAAACATACACACATGGCCAGACAAGTTGAGCTCCTTCATTGTGCCTTCGCATTGTGCTGCCATAAACCCACAATTCACCTGGCTGCGCTGTAATACAGTTACTCTGAAGGTCATTTGTTAAAAGTGAAAATGTCACAATGGATCTGAGGCTCTTGTTCTCACTCCAGGATCTCTCTGGCTTTGTTTCTCATCAGCTGGTGAGTGAGTAATTTCATTAGTTAAATATTCATACGTTACTCTCCATTTGCATCACAGGGGAATGTTTTTTCGTCTTTTTTTTTATCCTCTCATGACTTTCTGAGAGAAAAGCCCCCAAAGAGAAAAGCACAACTGTCAGCACCTCCGCTGAAGCATCCATTGTTTTACACAGTTTAATTACAAAACCCCAGCACCGTTTCATGTTAAGATTATTCACTGCAGGAGGCCTATATAATTTGGACTGGAGGGTTTGTCATGTAATATAATACAATATAACAGGCTTTCAGTATTAGATTTCCGATTTTAGCCTCCTTGACATTTCAAGCCGCATGAACTAATACATCTGTTATTTGTCGATCATTTGATTATTAACATACTTCATAAACCAAATCAGCTACCCTGCTGGAGACTGCAGAGATACGACTGAGACAAACACATTTCTCTTTCGCCTCATTTTCTGTGTTCTCAAACATGTTATCCCTCCCTCTCTTTCTTCCACAGAAATCTCAAATCCGCCAGCACTCTGATCACAAAATACAAGGCATCGTTGTTACACACACTGCTGCTGCCCCGTGTACAACACAATCTCAAACGTTTGAAGGAGAGTTGGTTCACTACGACAGAGTACAAGGTAGCAAGGTCTATAAAGAATAAGCGGATCCAACAGTGTTGGGAATTTGTGAACTAGTCTTTACTGCTGAACTAAACACAAAGCAATGACATAGAAACAAACCCAACGGCCTCAGATCACAAGAAAGCCAACTTTCTGACTCTTTGGTGCCTCTAATTGGTTGCTATAGTCCCTACACTGCAATTGTTCACGTTTGTAATGGCTTGAAGGGCTATGGAACAAACAGGCTTTTTTTGGAGCGTGACAGTCTCTATTAAAATAAGTAGCTAGCATTTAGGGGAAATGTATGGACTGAATGGCTGCAAAAGAAAAGTCATAATTCTCTCGTTGTCTATCCAAAAATGTCTGTCGCTGTGCTTGTTCAGGCATGCAGAAGGATTGTGCCGACAGTTCTGGTTTGCACGTTGAAAGTTTGCATGTTGAAAAGTCAAAAGAGTAAAGAACTGCAGTGAAAGGAACATAATCCCCCTCAGCTGCCGCTCTGATACAGTGTTAAATGATGCTCACGGTAGCCATTTTACAGCAACGAGGGTGTGATATCTGCACTTAAATTAACACTCAGGAAATCTGGGAAAAGGTGATTGGACGGATGAAGTCTGGTTGAGGGTTACTCTCTAATCAACCTCGCTCTCGTTACTCGCCCCCTCTGGACGCCGCAGTTTCTCCACCTGTTCGTTTATCTGTCCGTCGCCTCCTCTCCTGTCCTCTGTCTGCACGCTCAGGGGGTCTTCCTCATCCGCATGGATCACGTCATCATCCTCGTCTTCTTCGTCCTCATCCTCTTTCTTTTCCTCCTCCCCCTGAACTTCCATACGGACCTGGTCTTTCAGGTCCAGAGGGAGAATCGCGCCCAGGCCCACGTCTCCGTTCAGGCAGTGTGAGCCGGACGGGGTGGCCAGGGAGCTGTTGCCCTCTTTGATTGGGGATGAGTTGGCCGATTCGTTGCTGACAGGCGAGATGTCGCTGCTGCTGTTGGTGTGGTTGACTGAGGGCGGGTTGGACAGTGATGCTGGTTTGAGAGGGATTTGCCAGGATGGGATTTTGGGAACGGAAGGTGAAGCAGGGAACTGTCTCCTGAGAAGAAAGAGGAAGTGAATAGAAAATTACAAGCGTTTTCTTTGAACTGTTTGCTGAAATCTCTCACAACAGAGTGCAGATTGTGCCTCTGGCTTGATTCTGAAAAAATGCACAAGTGAATCCAGCTATTGAGCTTTGGAAACACAAGCAAATTTGTCAGTATGGTAGTACATGAGAGATTATGTCCATATGCACGCCACACCTGGCATCTGATTAAAAACAAAGCATGTCTTCACAACAAAAGTAAAATAAATTCAAAAGCGACTTCAGATATGTACTGTCAGGGTGGTTTTGTTTTGAATATGAGGCAACAAGTTGAGCAGATGGTGTGCTTGGTTTGTATTTACAGCGAACATCTCACATCTTGAGAAGGACAACCAGATAAAGCATTCAGACACTGTAAAAAAAAAGGTAATTACAGCTTAAAATGTTTCATGAAAGTGAAACAACAGACAAAATGAAAGCTTTTATCTGTGTGAAATTCAGATGTATGAGATTACTTGGATCTTAATTTGCATGATACATACATAATCAAGTAAACAGTAATGAAAGTGAGGGAAGATCCATCTTGGGGCATTGAGGGAACCTGTTGGATGCATCAGGCCTCATTAATCAATAATGAGCCGGTTCCAGCTACATGCCCCGGTGAAGAGAACGATATGACACATACAGATCAAACCATCTCAGACACATTTATCTGCCGAAACGTCCAAAGGAATACAAATATCAGCTGCCCTGAGTGAGAAACAACACTCTCCACTCATTTACATATTGATAATACAACACTTGCATGTTGGAAGATCTACTAGAGGCCTCTTTCAGGCGGTTTTTGAGCACTCTGTAAAGATATTTGTAACGGCAGATAAATGGCTTTTGGATGGCAGACCCTAAGAGTAGATGTCACATTTAATTTACTTGAAAATAGGTCCAAGTTCCATCTAATTTTCAAAAAAGATTTTGATGAGACACTTTAATGCTGCAGCAGCTTTAGGATTGACATCCACATACACAACATTTGTTGTAATTCAAAATTAAAGTCCCTCAGGGTTAGGGTTAGGGGTTAGGGTTAGGCCCGGGTTAGGGTTAATCTCATTATGTTATCAAATCAAATATGGTGTCTAACTAAGGTCTATTGTTATTGTCTACTGTCTATTGTTATAGCTGATTAATCATTGAAACAGTTACCTGCTGAGAAGAAGACCTTTAAGAGACACAATCTCCGCCTTGAGTTCACTGATGCTCTGAGACTCCAGCATGCGGTTGGTGGCAGATGAGGCCTGAAGAGACAAAATTACAAAAAAAATGATGATCATTATCATTTTTGTCATCATCAAACACTTATTTACTACTATGGACTTTCTAGACTTGAAACCTAGGATCATTATTAAACCCGGGCCCTTAACCCTAACCCAGGGTTAAAAAACTGACCTTTACAAATGGTTTAAAATATGTTAACCCTCTACTCTCTTTAAAGGTAAAGATCTGCCCTAGACTGTAAAGACTTAGACTTTAGACCCTAGACTTATTTTTTTAACCAAAACCTTTTATATTAGTCTGCAGCATGTGCAAAAACTTCACAAATTTCAGTGATCTGTTAAAGTGTGACTTTTTCAAATTTTATTTGTCAATGACTCAATGAACAAAATAATATGATACATTCAAACTGCCAATATGAGACAATGAATGTCCTCAAATTCATGATATCAAACCACAACTACACTGACGAGTCCCAACTACTGTATCTTCTCCACCCGTAAGGTCAGGATCTTTCAGAAAAAGGCTAAGGGAATTAATCATGCCATTTTTACATATTTTTCCATATTGCAGACTGCTGATTTGAGCAGGACAGAGGTGTTTGATAAGAGGTCTCTGGCACAACAATGGAAGTATTCATCAAGTCAGAGAGGTTTTTATTAAAAGAAGCCTTATCACTAACTGCTTGCCATGGGATGAATTGCTGAAGGGAGTGATGGCCAATTGAAGTGGCCAGCAAACATTTGAATAGCAAATGAATTCAAGGGAAAAAAAAGCCCCAAAAAATCCATCCATCATTTTTTTTTCTCCAAATAGACAGGTGGTTGGCAATGTCAATTTATGAAAGAAAACCCACTTCAAGAGAGATAGAGAGAAAAAAGGGAGATTTTTAGCACCTGTACATTATTCTGTATCCATTATACTGTATTTCATTTCTCCAAACGTTCTGACCGATCAACCCAGGCTCTCTCAAGCAAATCCCATTGCTGTACGGCTACATGGAGCCACTGACTCTTTGAACCGTCCACAAGCAAACAATCTACCCCATAATCCCATTCCAGTTCCTCTGCCCGTCGAGGGGGGAGGGGTGAAGGAAAGCAGGAAGAGGAAGTGGAAAAAAGGACTGGGGGGAAAAGGAAAATAAAAGTGTAATTAAGAACGTCGGAGTCACCGGGGGCGGCTAGTTAGAAAGCAGAGACCCCCTATCGAGAGGAGAGGGATAACTCGGACTCTTCCACATGTAATTAAATCTAAAGTAAATTAATTGAAACACATCTGAAAAGGATCAGACTCATTTACAGCGAAGGCTGGGGAGGGATGGCGGGTTTGTCTCCTTTCTGCTCCTAAAGCCCTCAGATAAGTGTGGCATTTTCGAAGAGGCCACATCTGATCTGAGCCGCGCGCACTAGGCCTGGTGAAGACGCTCTTATTACAGGCCTCACCTCATTATGGCCATCTTAATCCCACACTCCCCACGGCATCCGGTATAATAAGGCTGGAATGTACCTCCTGCTCATTTTACCTTTGTAACGGTGAAAAAAAAAATTAATTGCTTCGGAGGCTTAGCTTACACTTCTCAGACATAAAATCTAAATAATATTTTAACAGAGGCTACAAAGCACCTCTCAGCCGGCGGTGTTTAAACTTCCGCGGTTGCAATTCTTCATTTCGAGAGCCGAACACACACGCACACACATTCAGTGATGACCGTTTAATTGCTGCTAAAGGCCTTTCTCTGCATGTCTTTGACTGTGTGAGCAGCCATCCAGTCAGAGGGGTCAGTGCAGTGTGAGCGGGGTCCGTCACCCTCTTAAGTGTGAACAAAGCTTCACCACAGTCTGGGTAATTATTTAAGGAGGTAGAGCGCACTGTACAAGAGAGGTATATGCACGTACTTACACCGCAGCCAGACAAGGAATACATTAAAGCAAATGTCTGCCGAACATTAACAACGGATAATATCTTAAGTCGAGTTAAGAAATGTCTGAATGCAAATTAATTCACTGCTTCCCTCTCTGATGCTATTTCCACCACGTAATGCATGTATATTTATGGCTGAATCAGCTCGAAAATAAATCCCAAGGGAGAGTTTTCTGGTGAAAACACTGGTGCAATTTATTTGAGCCTGTTTATTCACTTTCCCAGTGGCAGGGCCTTCCGCATTGGAAGAAGAAAAAAATGTTAGAGCTTCTAATCTTCCACGAGCAGCCACTAATAAAGACAGCTTATCATTGGATTCAAACGTCACAGCAATTTAACTTAAATAGTCATGATGATAATGGTTAATATATGTGGAGAATGAGATGCAACATTCTGCCTGTTATTTAATATTACATTTTATCAAAGGAAAACAAGGTGCTTTAGCTTAAAAAATAAGAAATCTTAAATTTTACTCCACAGATACCCATTCTACTCCACAATGCAATTCAATGATAGCAAATTAGTTTTACAAAAAACGGCTGAAAATGAAATGTATACATAACATTTACTCAAAAAAGAAATTTAAAAAAGAAATTATGACAAAGCTGTGGGTAGATTTTGGAAATGACACAAAAGGGATATAAACACATGGTGGAGGTAGATGATATATCAGTCTACTTCTACTCTAAAGCCCTGTTTAGCACATTTTTCCATATTTAAATCCATTGCACAGAAAATTAGCTGAGAAAATGACGCAAATCAATAAAAGAAACAAAAACAGATTCTGCTCTTAAAGGCACAGTTAAAAAAAAAAAAGCTGCTGAAAAAAGTCAGTCATACTGGTTTGGAAAAATATAAGGGTGAGTAAACAACAATTTTCATCTGGAGTGAATTATTCCTTTTAAAATTATGAAAAAAAAAATCAATATACAACTATTGAAAAAAGTCATTTCTAGCACCTGATAAAGTACTAAAGTAAAGTATTTTGAGCAGTACAAAGACAAAGCAATAAAACTACACTTCTTTAGAAGTTCCAACTGACTACTTTATCAGTTACCGACTTTATCAATTAGCATTTGAATAACACTTTCAGGTGTGCATAATGACATTTAAACACAAAGTGTGTAGCTAATCTACTGAGATGAAAAAGAAAACGAGCAGAAACATGAGCAGAAACTCGTGTATGAGCACTAACTCATCCAGAGAAAAAGGCCGACTGTGCTCACAAAACAGAACATGCTTCATTTGTGTGGTTTTAAAAATATATATATAAAAAAAATGTTTACTTAGCAGCTGAGGAAACAGGAGTCACCATGTGTTTCGGGTTAAATACACATTTACGCATTAAAGAGTTTAATTGCCAAGCTTGGCACATTCTGCACAGAGTGAAGAATACCGAAAAGGCAACTCAGAAAACCGCAAACTGAAAATGATACACAGCCAAAAGGCTTAACACGTGTCCTTAATTTCACGCTCTGGACCTGAAAATAATTTCCCCAATTTCCCATATGGGTTTAGACAACATCTCTCAAAACAAAATTTAAGATCAGCATGAAGTAGACTTTATGATTTGTTTAATGGGCTTTTTGATGTGAAGTATACTTTATACACACTGCTGCTTTCCAGCAAGGCACTCATAACAAATTAAGCTTTTTAATTCAATCTGGAATTTGACAGAGAATTTCAGCCATTTCTACTTGACTTAGGACTGCTGTTGCAGATGATGACTGGAAGTGTGTTGAACAATAGATCAATGTTGTGGCATTTTTTCTGGAACTAGCAGAAGCACATCTGAGGTGAACCATAGATGATTTTTTGTGGGGGCAAGTCAGTTTATGGATGGCGAACTTCAAGAGCGTGACGGAAGGAGGTTGGGGAAGGGGGATGTGAGAGTAGTGGTGAGTCTGCAATTCTAGCAAACTTCAGAAGGGTGAGATTCATATTTTCACTTCAATTTGTGCCAGGCCAGATGTGTTTGCATATGCTTTCCTTCGGGATCCAGATGCTTCAGTAAAACACCCATGTGCTTAACAAGCTGTGGACATAAAACATGCCCTCGATTGCGATTCCACAGCGCTTTTTGGAGCCTGTTACAAGATGATTTATCACAGTATCGCAAGATACAAACTGTATCTTAAGAGTTTCACATTCTGGCAATGTTTTCAGCAGGCGATTTTCCTTAGATGACTATTCATTATAGATTATAAGCACATGTCTTCAGAAAGGATTTGAAGGCCTTATCATCATGAGGAGCATTCTTCTGAAATGACACCATAATGCATTAAATTAGCATGTGATAAAGACAACAAAATCACTGCCACAATAGACAAACAACAAAGATGACAACTCTGTATCTTTCTGTGCGTTCTTCTCTTTTGTTTACGGTTGTCTATTACTGTGGGTAGTGGTCTTTATATTTGTTGCATATTTTAAAATATTTTAATTTATATTCTAAAAAATATATATTTAAAAGCAGTAATAGCAATGTGGTGTGCTTTTAAGTGATTCTTTTAATGCATTGAAGTCATTTTATTTTCTAGTACAACAAAATGATAATGCGCATTAAGGATGTGGCTTTATCTATGTCTTTTATCATTCTTGTGCTGCCACATAATGACGGGAAATCATTCTTTATCATGCAACCCTGTAGCTTCATAAACCAGGTACATTTAATAGTTATTTATTATCAACAGTGTTGGGTGTAATGCATTACTAATTTATTAATTAATTAATTAATTAATTACTGTAATTAAATTACTTTTCCCTTAAAAATTTTTTAAGTATGGGTAGTACTTAATTTTTCTGTCATATAATTAGTTCTGATGTAATTGCATTAAATATAGTATAGCCTATAGAACAATTCTATATAACACAATAGGGTATTTAACCTCAAAATGTAATGTCTAATGTTAAAATGTATGTTATTAAATGTAACCTTCTCCTTTTAAATTTTGGGAGGCTACGAGTTTTGGTTCCTTGCCACTGTCGCATTTCTTCGTCTTTGTCGCCATTGGCTTTTGGCTTGCTTAGTTGGGGACATTTAATTTTATATTTAACAATACTATTACAACATTATTTTCCTGTTATCTCTGTAAAGCTGCTTTGAAACAATCTGTATTGTAAAAAGCGCTATATAAATAAAAGGTGACTTGACTTGACTTTAAATACTGTAAATAAAAGCGCAGTTTCAAGTCTATCCTTCATCTGGTCATGGTTGATATGGGATTTAGAAAGTAGTTACTATTAAGTAATGCAATACTAATCTAATTACATTGTTGAAGATGTAATTAGTAGCTAGTAATTAATTACTTTTTTAGAGTAACTTACCCAAACACTGTTTATCAACACTACACAGAAAAATCTTCGTAATTCTTTAATTGACACACCTTAAACTCAAAGTTGTGGCTCAAAGAAAATATTACTGGTCCAGTTTTAGTTGCAGTATGGGTGGGGGTTTAATTGAGGTCTCAGCCCCGAAGAAATTAGCAGAAGGCAAATGACAGATTGAGGAGAGATCAAGAGGGGTTGGCAGCGTGGGTTCACTTCCTGTCCCTGGATGGCTTGCTTGAGCGGTCTGGAGATGGCCGTACATGTTCTTTATTGAGCTCCCATGACATGGCTTGTCCTGCTGATGCACATTTTTCTCTTCTGAACGGCATATGAGATGTGTCACAACTAATATTCAGATCAGGGTTAGGCATCAGTCTCAATGTCACTGAAAAATGCCCCGTGTTGTTTTAAACTTGAAGTGGCCTTGTTTTATAGAGGCTACGCCCATGAAACTGAACACCGCAATGAAAATGGTCACTGACGTCTTTATTTAAACAGCAGATCAACAAAACAAGTATCTACTATCATTCATATTATATCTGGGGGAAATCACAAAACTGGGGAGGAATGCAACTGTTTTAGATAGCTAAATTCCTTCAGCTTTTTTAATACTTCCTTTACACGGTTAGCTGCACTCTCTTATGGCAAAGTTATTTCAGACAATGACAGGCATTTAATGCATTTCTATTCTGCCGATTAAGCAGTTTGATAGAACTTGTAGAATGTGCATGGAATTTTGTTCTCTGATGATGACTATGCAACAAAAAACACTGTCAGGAAAATGTTGTTGGCTACCACTGACCCATGCACCATGGAGGATATGTATATCTCATTCTCTCAGACATGGTTTGGTCTGTAATGACAAGAAATATAAAAAATTCGAGGAATGTTTGCACGATTTGTTTTTTTACCAGTCACTTCTGTTGAATCAAACCAAAATATTGCTTTGTCTCCCCATATGGCAATTTACTGCAACCACAGCACTATTGGACACATTTTAAAGGGATAACTCTCCCAAAACAAAACAATCAATTTACTCACTTACTCAAAACTTACATTTTGCTGTTATTCACATATACAGTAACTATCATATAACTTCATAAGAGCTAGGTAGTCATATGGACTACTTTTATGGTGGTTTCTGACTGTTTTGGAGCTCTCTAACATCAAAAAAAGTATACTGGTATACTGGACTCTGCAAGATATAGTCACATATATAGGAAATAAAGTCATATGGGTTTGAAACGATGTATAAAAAGTTATTGATGACTGACTTTTAATCATTTTTAAATGTAAAGGTTATCTGTCAATCACTGTAGTAATGGTGTGTGTGATTACCTGGGAGTTGGCCAACTCTTGTGTCAGCTCCTGTATTTTCTTCTGTTGTTGGACCAGCAGCTCCTGCACTGAAGCCAGGGTCGTCTGCAACTGGGTGACTGCATCCAAAAACACACAAATGAAGGTAAGTCTACACCCAAAACATTTACCAGAACTTCACAAGCAAGAAAACGACATCTTTAGTCGAGAACCAGTGCAAACCGACATATCCGTTTGTTTGAAAGCATTACCGACGAAAAAACACACAGTGGTTTTCTCTTTGATTTAGCCTTCAGCTCAATCAGTAATATAAGACACCTCTATTTGTACAAGATTAATCACCTACGTCTGCTCTTATATCAAATCAGGGTCTCTTAACCTCCATTAGCATGGGTTTGAAACGCTGGCTCTATCAAACTCTCCAAACAATCAACAAGATGGAAAAAAAAAGCCACTCATTTGGGAGGCAGCAGGGCTAGACACTACTGTCCTCACTAATCTTACTAAATACAGCTCATTTTCCTCCCTCTCTGAAGATTGAATTATTGTCAGATTGTGCTGGTCCCGAGGATTAGAGAAAGCCCAAGAAAAACAGCCCTAGCAGGGCCAGAGTTGGTGTTATTAATGGGGGTATCATTTCAAATAACCCAGAGCACAAGTTGCTCTCCCCCTGTTTCCAGTCACACATGCATTCCCAAACAATGCATTAAATTTCCAAACTGATTATGTTACAGAAAACCAATAAACGCCTCTATAAATCATGCTCTGTAAAGTGTTAAATCAACTCTAATTGGATTAACATCAGCAGATATTATTAGCTGCCGACTGTTGGCTCTCCGGCGCACAGTTCCAGGGCTCTCCTTTCATAGAAACAGCCTTTCCACTTTCTGCTTAAGAGCTGTTACATGTTTCTTTCTCTCACAGCCTTTGTCTGTCTCATTAGGTGACTACTTACACAATAAGAGACGCTGAACAATTTTTCTTGCTGAATAATAATGATTGTACTACTGTAGCTCAGATGACTATATTAGTATTAACAAGAGATCTGAAATCCAATGTATTAACCTGTTTTCAAAAACATATATTTAAAACAGTTGACTCAATAATGCTGTTCCCAACGAGTTTTCTGGGGATCACAAAATGAGATATTTTGCAGAATGCACATACAAACCTGGTTGCTTGGTCCAGATGGCACAAATTTTCAATGTGTGTGAATAATTTGAAAGCAATGACAGAGGGGAAGATTTTCAGAAATGTAATTATCAATAACTTCAATTTCAGTCCCCAGACAAACCAATCATATGGCTACAGTACAGATGAATTCATACATCAGTAAACCATATGGGATTTAGAACTAATACATGATGGCTGAATTTTTATTCGTGGGTGATCTAGCCCTTTGAAAAAAAAGAAGATTTACTTATAATTATAGAGCTGGGTTTATATGTCATCATGGACTCGTTAAATATCACATTTACTGAAAGTCACCCTTATGATTTCAAATATTCCTTAGAAGCACATGGATATAAGTTACTGTACATTAAGCCATGGTGTTCAAATGGGTCATGCAGGTTTGAATACAGCTCCCAACATCTCACAACCTTCTTTTAATCCTTTTCTACCCATATTTCCAGTTATCTTCGTACTATCCTTTGAATAAAATAGCTAGAAGGTCTAAAGTAAAAATCTGTTCCAAGCAGGACTGCCACTACAGCCTACGTCAACCCTTAGCAATTCCTGCGATATTACACTGAGAATGAGCAGCAACTGCACTAGACCTCTAAACCCCCCAAACACTCGCTTCATACTCAAAACACAAGGAATAATGCCTCCATTTAGGCTGGCTCGGGTTTCCACAAACGTTCTCTTTGGAGAAAACAATCGGGCGAATTTGAGATCCTGCAAGTAGCTTCGCAGCTGCTACAAGGAGGCAGACAGTGTGTACAGCGTAAATTATTCAGTAAATACCTCAATATAATGTACACTGCATATGTCCGGGCCTGTCTGAGGCTTTATTGGCCAGCTGGTCACCAATATGCTATCCGCAGACAGAGACCAAGCAGCTAGTACAATTCCATTACAGCCAGCACGAGGGTGAGTGTGAGCGACAAAGTGCTTCCAATACCTGTTCATTAATTGCGTGTGGAAAGTTGTTGGGAAATCATAATGGGAGTCAAGGCTTACAATCAAAAGTTGCAAGAGTAATGGAGCCACATTCAAAGGAATACGTCACTCCGACGCACTTGGCACTAGAGAAATACACAAACTTTAACAAAGGAGTGCGGGCAATTGGCAAGCGCGGCAGTCACTTGCTATTACACTTGCTAAGTGGGAGAAACTCACTCTGTAATTGCAACCCTCTCCCAAACTGTTAACTGAAACAGTCATTAACTACAATAGCAACTTGGCTACTGCAGCCACAGCAAATTAGATCAGCGGCGTGACTGACTGAGTGACTGGGGGTAGGTACGGCTCTTCCAGGAGAAAACCAGAGAGTTGTGGAGGGAAGGAGGGAGAGAGAGAGAGAGAGAGAAAAAAGATGGTCAGGAACAAGTGTTTCACAAAGGAAATATGAAAAGCAGCTTCAGACCGGAACAATACTCTTATCATCTGAATGTGACGCTAAACAAAACAGGATTCCTGTTAAAACCAAACAAAACGAGCGCTAGACAGGCAGGGTAACACAAAGGAGGCTTTTTTTGCATATATGAACCAAATTGCCAATGAAGAGGCTCATTTGATAATCAGATAAAGAAACCCACATCAAGCTTGCACGCAATGGCTCACAATCGACTGGCCTTTTGGTAACCCTCCCCAAACTAAAAAGCTAGGCAACGGAAAACATAATGCAGAGACGCAACCAACCAAAATCACTCGCCCTTTATCCTATATGCCCCAAATTTGCTTATATTGATCTCCTGGATAATGAAAACAAAACTATATGCCAAAGAGGAGGCTACATTGAGATCAGTAGTCCATGTATAGAACTAGATTATTTACATGGTTTTATAATGCAAATATTAATATGGATGAATGGCAAGCATACTTTGAAAAAGTCTTTTATAAACAACAACAACAAGTCTGTTGTCCATTACAAGTCAAGAGTGCCTGCTTTGCATGTACTGTTTCACATTCACAGACTGTTACATATCTACAATTAAAAAAAAATTCAAATGTTTTCATGGTATTCAGCTAGACTGGGAAGAAGAATATTTCCTAGCAGAAATTTGTTTAGTACTAAGCCCTTTAACTCATTACACGCAATTCAAACTGAAAGCTTACAACTGAAAATAAAATGTGTAATTATATGTAAAAAGATGTAAAATATGAAATAATATGTCCTTTACTGTGGCGCTGAACAGTGGTGCAGGAAACACTTATTTGTAGAACTAAATAAAGTTTGTTTTTTAGGATGCGTGAAACCTTGAATTAAAGACCTTCAACCTTTATTAAAAAGAAAAAATAAGAAAAAAGAAAAAAGTAAAGCCTGGTGAATATTCAGATGTCAAAATTACCTTTGTACTAATCTAATGCTTACCTAAGGTTAATCTTCAAAAACAATAATAATTGAATAACACTGTTAAATGTAAATGTTACAAATCTCCAAATTTTTTATACTGTACATTATAATGTTGTGAAGCCAAAATTAACTTATAAAAATTTAATTAATTTAATCTATTCATACAAAATAATTAATGATTTTAATATCGGATATGTATCAGTTATCAAGAATTATGGGTTTCTCAGTATCAGCCAGAATTTAATTTCCCAGAGCATACCTATTTTTAATGGTTAAATATATGCAAGGAAGACAAGACCATTCATCAAATATGCAAATAGACGTAAGGAAAAAAAGACCAGTTGCAATTCAGCATGCAAATATTGTAATTGCATCACTGTCTGTTAGATTCCGAATAGCGAATATTCTATATTCACTCACTTTAATCACTTCTAATCTTTAATCTTTATTTTAACTTTAAAACTTTACATAACACAAATAGATTTTAACAGAAATACAGAAAAGCTCTCATAAGGCTTAAATTATATACAAAAAGATCCTTTAAGTTTCATGTTAAGCAGAAGTGTAAAAATCCTAACCAGAAGTGCTGCCTTGTAAAAACTGTAATAAAAAAGAATGCATAAGTTGTCCTGCCTTTCTTTAGAAAAAAAAATGTTGCAAGAGTGAATTGTCGTTTACACAGAAGGAGCCACCCAGCTGTAAATCGACTGCGGCACTAACGAGACAAAGTTTCTTCGGGAAGTGTCCCGCTTTCATGGTTGCCGGGATGTTTAATTACACCGGCTGCGTAGTGGGTAAAGAGAGGGGGAGGAGAGAGGAGGAGAGGCATCCCTCTCTGACAGTTTAGCTGAGATTCCTCACCTGTCCAAGGCGGGAGACGCACCTGTCAGCGCACACTTAATCACCAGCGCACTCCGGGCCCAAACCGAGAGCCACACCACCACGGCGAAAATTAAAATGAACTTTCTTGCCACGCAGTTAAGAAGGCAAAAAAAAAAAAAAAAAGAAACGCTGTCATTCCTCTTCCCCTCATTAATATTCTGAGGTTAAGAGCTTTTCAGCGAAACGTAATTAATTGAAGCTGAGCTGACAGTAAACAAGCAATTTCAAATTAAAGCAAAATGACAGGACCGTCATTTGTAAAATGTGAGGAGATTTTGGCGACAGATAAATGAAGGAAAATGTTAAGGAGGAAAAAGTGATGAAGATATTAATCTTCACCTGTCTGTGTCAGCGTGCCACTCATATCCGCGATGTTGCTCTCGATCCGCTGCAGATGCTTCTTGTCCTCTTTGCTGCCCATAATGAGAGGAAGGATGTATTTCTGCAATTAAAAACATGGCACGCTATAAGAATTCCACTCAGGAACAGGGAGAACAGGCCTGCGGACAAGGACATGCTCTGTTGCTAACTCAACAAATAGACAAAGGGCTAATTTATTAGCGTTAGCATAGTCAGACCAAAACTTAACCCTCGCTGAAGGCTTCTTAAGTTCATGACATTTTTTAAAGACCTCTAGAAGCTTTGCTATCAAAATATTGTGAAATATTATTACAATTTAAAGTAAACATTTGGTATTTTAATATATTTTAAAATGTAATTTATTCCTGAGATGGCAAAGCTGAATTTATAGCAGCCATTACTCCAGTCTTCAGTGTCACAGTTGTGCTGCTTAATATTTTTATGAAAACCATGATACATTTTTTAATAAGAAAGTTAGAAAATAACAGTATTTATTTAAAATAGAAATGTTTTGTAACATTATATATGTTTTATTGTCATTTTATTTGATCAGCTGAATGCATCCTTATCAAAAAAATGATAGTGACCCCCAACTTTAATATAGTCAATATTTTTTTGAGGGGGGTTTTGAATTATCACAATTAGGTGACAATCTCTTAAGCAAATAAATGTACATAAAATACAACTACAAATTTTTGAAATAATAGAATGCACTGTAATGTATATAACAGAAAAGTTGAAAATGATGAACAGCAGCCTTATACTAAAAATTGCCCTAAAAAGAATGCCTAAAACAACTGAAATATTGTAAATCTTTTTTTTTTTTTTTTTTTTTACTGAATAAAGTAATTATGAATCAGACTTAATAAAGCTATATTTAAGAGCAGGGTAGATAAATACTATGCTTTACTATGTTTTACTATAGATTCTAGTACATCAGCACAATATATCAAACAAACAGAAATAAAAGAAATGAGGAGAAAAAAATCAATACTAGTGTTAGTGCTTGATTTCACAGTATCAGGTTCAGTATTGTGTTTGGCAACGGCAGATAAAACATCATTATATGAATTATGATTAATAGGCCTGCATTCATGCTGAAAAAAACAGGACCTTTTGTTTTTTTAATCCCTCTCAATAGTCTTGTGGTTTTCTCACTTCATCCAGAGTAATTTGCCTCAATGGCTGACACTGAGGCCAAGAATTAAGCATCGGGGCATGACTCTGGGTTCAACATCATTAAGTCTTTTAGCCCACAGGCTGGCTTCTCCATTTGAACATGTCACCTTCTGAGGACAATTGCTTGTCAGAGTTTAAGCCTTGTAGAACAACATCTCCAAACACTGAGAATAAGAAGCAAAGGTCAGACGGCTGGCGCTTCCACTAGTAGCCGCCCGATTCTCACGCCACTGCTGTTATATTTACAAAAGCGCACGTCGATTTGTTTCCCTCGACAAATAAACAGCACATAGACGGGGAGATTAAAATGGCATTTGGTGAATAGCTGGGTGCTGTAAAGCGTAATGTGCGTGTGCAGACTCTCCGTCTGGAAAACAGTTGGTCTAAACAGGTTTTCACAGCGGCGCAACCGTTGTTGACACCAGTATAAGTAATAAACACTTTTAGGTTGAAAAAATAAGAATGAGTGTCAACACCAGGGTAGTTAATAAGAGAGCTGCTGTGAGCGCAGTTTACAATGTGCTCTATAGCATAAATAAAAAGTGGAGGTGGAGGACAGGGCATATGGTGGCACCGGTGAGCTGTTCCTCTGACATGACAGCAGTGAGAGCGCTCACACCAGGGAACTGCACCTCCAGCCACGGGCACAGATCCTCTCAACAGCAGAGACCGGAGAACAGCAGGGACTGGAGAATCACAAACTCTCTCTGTGTGTGTGTGTGTGTGTGTGTGTGTGTGTGTGTGTGTGTGTGTGTGTGTGTGTGTGTGTGTGTGTGTGTGTGTGTGTGTGTGTGTGTGTGCGTGTGTGTGCGTGTGTGTATGTGTGTGTGTCTGTACTAAGTGTCTTAGTGTCTGTGTGAAAGAAAGAGCATGAGACACTGACATAAAATGAGAAAGGAGTGAAAAAGAGATTTACAGAAGAAAAAGAGTTACAGAGAACAGAAATGCATTTTTTGCATTTTCTAAAGAAATGATGAGTGATGCTTGCCTGCACAAAAGTCACTGTCACAATGCTGTAAACGGTTGCCGTTGCATCACTACACTGTTGCTAAAGTGCTCAGAGTGTTTTTTTTATTTCCTAGAACATCTCTAGATCCAAGTCAAAAGAGCCCACACAAAAGTTTCTATTATTGTCATCTCTAATCATGTCTGTTTTTTGCGCATTTTATTTTCTACCAGATAAATATCTTAAATCCAATCTTTTTGTGAATTTGCTCATCGTTTATGGACAATACACTACCATTCAGGAGTTTGGAGTTTGTAAGATTTTATGTTTGTTTGTTCAAATAAATACATCTCTTATGTTCACCCAGACTGCATTTATTTGATCAAAAATACAATAAAACTGTAATATTGTGAAATATTATTACATTTAAAAATAATAATTGTTTTCTATTTTAATTTTTTTTTTTTTAAATTTATTTACAGTGATTGCAAAGCTGACTTTTCAGAATTACTCCGGTCTTCAACAAACAATTATTTAGATAAAAGATTATTCACTATTATAAATCAACTAATCGTTTTCAGAGCTAAACTATTTCAGAGATGAATCAGTAGACTTTGATCGATTAATCAGCTTTTGCAATTAGTTAAAATACTGGGTTATCATAAAATATTGACCTATTCTAACTAGTAAATAAAATAAGGAAAATGTTGTTTTAATGAACTTCGAGCCAAATGAACTGATCAGGTAGAGCTTTAGGTTTTCTGTCCTTTTCAGAAGTCCATTTGTTACAATGACTGGTATTGTGCTTTTTTAGGGCAGGGCTTGGGCCATATCTATACGTAAGCTTGCGATTCACAATCAAATTATGATATAGACTCTATTTGACTGAATATCGTTTCATTAAGATATCAGATAAAATACATGTTAGTTTTTCTTAAGGAAAAAAAATCTCTCAACTAATGCTGTAAACTATACAGGGAACCCAGTTGCATGTACTGGAGTTTTTTTTATACTATGCTGAAATAATAACTTTAATAAGAGGAAAATATGAATATAGTACATATTTTTGGAAAAATAATCCTGCCTAGAGTTCATTTTTCTAACCAACTATCGAGTTTATGGTTACTGAATGCCTTTTCTGAGGTAAAATTTAACTTATGGGACATTGTTTACAAGCTGTTTTATTGACCTCTTTCCGCAGTCGAAACAGATTGAGTGATTACATGAGACCTGATAGGGATATTGATAAGTGATAACGTTTCTTTCATGTTGTTCATTCTCTGATGTTCATTCATGTATATTTGGTTGGGGATTTGATCAAATAATAATAGTAACAATGAAACAGCAATAGTAAATGACTTCCTGAGCAAGCACCAGAAATGGGAATGAGTAAAAATGAAAGTTGATAAAAACGAGAGTTGATGTCACATTCTCAAAAGATCATTTTGAGTATTGAACAAGCTACAGTTTCAGACTGTAAAACACACTCTTGTAAAAGGAAAATGTGACTTTTTCTGTTAAAATGACAGGTTTGGCCAACTACAATTAATAACAGCAGTCATGTGGGCCACTGGAGATGGAGACTGGCTTCATAAACCCGCGTGTTGTGAGAGTAGCAGAGGAACTGACTGACTGAAGTGGCTGAGTGCAGACGGAAGCTTAGGAAGCTAAACATGAGTTCCTAATCATGACATCATGGGAGTTCCATTCAATGTCATTGGAAATGCTCTCTTAAAGCCCACTGCTCTATTTTCGTTTTCTTATAAAACACAGTAATGGAGTCCAAATGCCCCTGTGGGTAGTGTGGGTTTACAAAGAAACAGGGTCTCTCCTTACTTGACAGGGCCTAAGGGCCCACGCACCCATCCGTGCCCCCACGTACAAAATCGTGTGGTGATAGTATTGGAAAGTGGCACTGCCACAGGGTTTTTCCGAAAGGGAAAACAAAGAAAAGATATAGGGGTTGAGATGGACCATTCCGATGACGTTGGACAGATTGACTGTAACCACAATGATTTACTCAATAAACTTACACAAAAGCAGAAATGCTGGGAAAAGCTTTTTTTCTCAGAAAAATTTATATATTTAATATACTTATTTTAAATATTATATTTAAAAAACTGTGCACATACACATACCCGGTAGAGATGATAGAAGCCAAAGGCCATTCCTGCCATGATGACAGCCATGGCACTGTAGTCTCTCCATCTGTAACCTGAGGGACCTGCAGACACACACAAATACAACAAGCTCATCTATTACCCAAACCCTGGGAAAATCTATGGTAGACCTTCTGGTAGATGCCATATTTAATTTGACATGAAAGAAGCAAAGCTGTGATGTACAGAAATACAGTGTATTTGTAAAATAATTTGTGTAAATGTTCTTGTTTGATTTTTGCTTAAGATGGCACTGGTTACTCAGACCATTTCTGTGAATCAGAATAAAGTATCCATTTTATAATAATAATATTATTATTATAAATAATATATTAATAATTCAATAAAAAAAAATTCACAGAACACATAAAAATACATGTAAGTAAACACTGCTGTTTATTCTTATATTGGTGTATTCATTTGAAAATAAGTAAATATGATTCTTGCTTGTGTTTTAGTAAAAAGCATGCAGGAAAGCTTACTTTACTGATATTGTAGCTAAATATTTAGAATCTCATGTTCTGCAACTTAGTGTTTGATGGTTAAGAATGATGGTTAAAATTTTTTATCCAAGTGCGGAATGAATAATATAGTAATATATATATATATATATATATATATAATATTTTATTTAAAATGTTAAATATTTACATTAAATATATTTCATAACAAATAATCTCCACAAAACAAAACAATAGAAACTGCTGATTGTACTTCTACCCCTTATAGCTTTATCATTTGCGTCAAACTACTGTACATAAAGTGTCAACACTGGACTAAGGTTTATAGTTTATACAGGTCTATATGAATTGGAGCTCTTGTTCCTAGAAGGAGGGGGGGGGGAGAGAATTCTGATTACACGTGTTTGTAGAAGCGTGAACTACATCTGAACTAAAACAGAAAATGAGCAATTTCATAAGCTACGACTGAGCTTAACGGAAACTCCCGCTCTCAATATTTGAGGGGAAAAATCACTCTGTTAATGGTAATTGTGATCTTGAAGAAATGGAAATGAGAATCGTTTAAAAGATCCCTCGCACAGTTTCTGCTGAGACCTCACAGAAGTGCTCACAAGCGGTGAGATGAGGTGTGAATGTCACATAAGTGCAGTATTATCAAGGACTATCAGGAAATGAAAGCCAACATCAAAGAGTCCCTCCTCACCCCTCACCTTCATTCTCTGAGAAAGACAGTTGACCTGACTGAAGATGAAAAAACAGTTCAGTGCAGATTCAAAACAAAGAACATGCCCTGAAAACGCTCTTCTTTTAAAGTGAGATCAGACAGATATCCTGCTAACAGCTATAAGATTGAAGTTATTTATAAAAGTCAACATTCTGATGATAAACCATATGAAAAATCAATGGTCAAACCACCCAAGCATCAGAAAATGAACAATCAGGCATTAGGGAAAAACTCAAAAGAGTCATTAGTCGGGCAAAAACATAGCTCCGCCCCTAACACACATCACTGGTTGAGCCAATGTTGCTGTTTCGCGCTGGTCGGGAACCTCAAACAAACAAGTTTTAAAAGCGTCTTTTCAGAGAATCAACTTACCAATGACTTACATATAGGATAAAATGACATAAAATGAAACTTCAGCTTTACGTTATGTTTTAACCAGCTTGTGAAAGCAAGAGCAGTAGTTTCAATTCACGCTGAGGCAATCTGGCAAGGCTCAGCCAACAGAAAGGAGGGACAAATTATCATGCAAATGTTTAACGGCACACCAAACAGAGAAGTAATTAAAGCAAGCCTGGCTCTGGCAGGTCAACATGTCAGATACAAAATGCTCCATTTTGTAACATAGCAAGGTCTGCGGAACAGGTGTGTTACTGTAATTTGTTTGAATCTGCTCTACTGAATACAAATAGACAGGCTTGCTAATAGACTATCAAAGCCATTCTACTTTTTCATTTTTTGCTAAACAGAGCATAACTTAACAGACCTCTCATATAATTAATCAGATAAAAACTGCCTGTTAGGGACACCATATATAAAATCTGGCCCTGATTCTTGAGAAATCGGACAAAACATGTCCCACAAATTTACCTGCCATTAGTTTTTAAAATAGGAGATTTTACACTAGATCACTAGATTGTTCTTAACACAAATTTACTTTTTTCCCCTTTGAATTAAAATGGTATTTAATGATCAAATACTACCCCTAAAACCATTATTTAAGTACAAATGTATGCATTTTATATTATATACATATTTTATAATATTTATATATACAGGTCCTTCTCAAAAAATTTGCATATTGTGATAAAGTTCATTATTTTCCGTAATGATACAAATTAAACTTTCATATATTTTAGATTCATTGCACACCAACTGAAATATTTCAGGCCTTGTATTGTTTTAATACTGATGATTTTGGCATACAGCTCATGAAAACCCAAAATTCCTATCTCAAAAAATTAGCATATCATGAAAAGGTTCTCTAAACGAGCTATTAACCTAATCATCTGAATCAACTAATTAACTCTAAACACCTGCAAAAGATTCCTGAGGCTTTTAAAAACTCCCAGCCTGTTTCATTACTCAAAACCGCAATCATGGGTAAGACTGCCGACCTGACTGCTGTCCAGAAGGCCATCATTGACACCCTCAAGCAAGAGGGTAAGACACAGAAAGAAATTTCTGAACAAATAGGCTGTTCCCAGAGTGCTGTATCAAGGCACCTCAGTGGGAAGTCTGTAGGAAGGAAAAAGTGTGGCAAAAAACGCTGCACAACGAGAAGAGGTGACCGGACCCTAAGGAAGATTGTGGAGAAGGACCGATTCCAGACCTTGGGGGACCTGCGGAAGCAGTGGACTGAGTCTGGAGTAGAAACATCCAGAGCCACCGTGCACAGGCGTGTGCAGGAAATGGGCTACAGGTGCCGCATTCCCCAGGTCAAGCCACTTTTGAACCAGAAACAGCGGCAGAAGCGCCTGACCTGGGCTACAGAGAAGCAGCACTGGACTGTTGCTCAGTGGTCCAAAGTACTTTTTTCGGATGAAAGCAAATTTTGCATGTCATTCGGAAATCAAGGTGCTAGGAAGACTGGGGAGAAGGAAATGCCAAAATGCCTGAAGTCCAGTGTCAAGTACCCACAGTCAGTGATGGTCTGGGGTGCCATGTCAGCTGCTGGTGTTGGTCCACTGTGTTTTATCAAGGGCAGGGTCAATGCAGCTAGCTATCAGGAGATTTTGGAGCACTTCATGCTTCCATCTGATTTCATTTTTCAGCACGACCTGGCACCTGCTCACAGTGCCAAAACCACTGGTAAATGGTTTACGGACCATGGTATTACTGTGCTCAATTGTCCTGCCAACTCTCCTGACCTGAACACCATAGAGAATCTGTGGGATATTGTGAAGAGAAAGTTGAGAGACGCAAGATCCAACACTCTGGATGAGCTTAAGGCCGCTATCGAAGCATCCTGGGCCTCCATAACACCTCAGCAGTGCCACAGGCTGATTGCCTCCACGCCACGCCGCATTGAAGCAGTCATTTCTGCAAAAGGATTCCCAACCAAGTATTGAGTGCATAACTGAACATAATTATTTGAAGGTTGACTTTTTATTTATTTATTAAAAACACTTCTTTTATTGGTCGGATGAAATATGCTAATTTTTTTAGATAGGAATTTTGGGTTTTCATGAGCTGTATGCCAAAATCATCAGTATTAAAACAATAAAAGACCTGAAATATTTCAGTTGGTGTGCAATGAATCTAAAATATATGAAAGTTAAATTTTTATCATTACATTATGGAAAATAATGAACTTTATCACAATATGCTAATTTTTTGAGAAGGACCTGTATATATACACATATATATATATATTTTTAAAATATGTATATAATATGAAATATATATGTCCTTAAATCATGAATATATATATATATATATATATATATATATATATATATATATATATATATATAATATGTATATATTTCATATATACAAATGACGATTTTTTAAATGAAATCTGAGAGATTTCTTTCCCTCCATTGACAGTTCATGTCTACCACTTCAAAAAGTTCATAAAGAGATCATAAAAAGGATCCATATGAATCAAGAGATCATTGATCAGCCGAACTTAAACAGAAGCTGAACCATACCTACTTTGATGCACGAGAACAAACCTCCCGCTGAAGCTCAAACGCGCTGCGTAACACGAGAATGAACCTCATTGCTTCTCGCATCAAGCAAGCATGCTTAAGCTTCCGTTTACCATATGCATTGATGAATCTTTATATGTGCAAAAAAGCCTAAACACAATCTGTTCATCATTTAAAGCGATCATGTCTCTTCAGAAAATTTTGAATAAACTATTCAATTCATATGGATTACTTTTACAATCTCTTTATGAACTTTTGAAGCGTCAAACTGGTAGTTGCTAGACTCTCAATGGAGGGACAGAAATCTCTCAGATTTCATTAAAATTATATATTCATTTGTGTTCTGAAGATGAATGAAAGATTTTTGAAGGTGAGTAAATAATGACAGAATTTTCCTGTCATCAGGAAAATGTCCCTTTAAGTAATCTATTTGTAATAAATATTTGACATTACTTTAGTGTCTGACGCTGTTAATTCATATTGAATGATTGGCAAAGGAAAACGCTTAATTTGTGAGAAAACCTCATGTTTAACAGATTGCTCCAAAATAATTTTCTGATGCTTAAACTTTTCTGCACTTTTGTAACCTCTCTTCTGCCTGAAGACTGAAGCTCAGTGACATTCTACGTCTGCAAGCACATCAAACCATTAGCAAACCTGCAACTTACTAAAGCTTCCATTTTAAGGACTTCTGTCAACATCACTTTTTGTAACAATGGTAAACACCACATTAACTAAGTGTCCTTGCGAGAGCATGGTGTGCAGGAAACACATGATGACAGTTTGGGCAAGGCCTTGAGCTTAGACCCTGACCGATCTGACCGATCTCCTACTTCAACTCGAGATCCACACTGGACTCCTTCTTCCACATCGGTACCACCTCCACTTTCCACTCCTGCTTTTTATTTGGTCACTTAAGGTGTGAGCATGGCCTCCATTCCCCTTTTTTCCAATCTCCGTTCAAATTTATTGGGTTCAGAAAAGGCCTTACTGTCCTTCTGCCGCTTGAAAATAGAGATCAAAGTATCCATTACTTCGACAGAGATGGATGCAGGTCCCAACGCATCGTCCCCATAACAAGGACATCAAAGAGAGGGACCCCCTCTTTCCAACCTGACCCCCGTGAAGATCTCCTCACTCTCCCCTCATTATGCCATTCTCTCATAGCCGTTTTGATATAAAACCCCCCACTACCTAGCCTAGCCTAACTACATGGCCATCCCATCAACATCGCTTTCATTACAAAACATGAGATGGCGGGGAGTCAAGGACAGGGTGGCAATAAATGAGGGTGGAATACATCTGGAATCATTGTCATACAGGTTAAGCATTATGCGAACTTCATTCAGGGATTGGTAAATCAGCGGCCGGCCTGAAGCTCATAACCCGCAGAGGTAATAAAGATAGAGGCTGCAGAAAGGCCCTCGGCAGGCCAACCAACCACAGATTGTCGTAACGGTGCGGACATCATATCGCAAGGCCGTGTCGGAATTAATTATGTGCCTACGCGAAAATTATGCCGTCCGCCAATCATTTCCTTTGAAAACCACTTGCTTAAGATAATAGTCATGTTTGGGCGCTAATAAAAATATCTGCATGATATTCAAAAGTATTCCACACAGTCTGTTTTGAATTGATGTATAGGCAAAGGTTTAAATAGGATTATGGGAGCACAGAGGAGATGTCTTCGATGTGGGACTCATTTAAAATAGTCACGCACCATTTGGTAGAGAAAATCTACTAGACTAGACATGTCATGTTTAAGGAGCGCATGGGCCACGGAAACATACAGTGAGGGGACAGGTGGAGGGGTTAAAGGGAAGACCACCTATCCTAGCATAAGCGATTGTGGTTATACTCACTGTACGGGGGCAGTGGAACAGGGTGTGTGACGTGCGTAGGCCCGGGAACAGCCACAGTCAGCGGCTCATCCACACTACCGGACCGCTGGATGGCTAGATCGACCTCCTCATCGGTCAGACCTGCACAGAAAGAACGTGGTATGACATTAAACAAATCGCCACTATAAGATATTTACAAAAACATTAAAAAATATATTTTATATATATGATAATTGTGCATATATTTTGGTTACATTCACAGACATCGCAAATAAATCATTTGGTATTTTTAGATAGTTTTCCTCATTTTAAGTAGTCTAGCTAGTAAATATTTGTAATAAATATTAGTCTAATTTTGTATCTGATGGTATTGATGAGTGATAGGCAAAGGAAAACACTGAGAAAAGGTTTGTAGGTAAAAACGTTGGTGAAAACCTCTGAACAGATTTCTCCAAAACAATGCTTTGGTAGATAAACTTTTCTGCACTTTTGTGACCTCTCTTCTCTCAGTATTCAAGAATCAGTGCCTTGTCAAAAGATAATCTGTCTAAAGACAAGCTGAAAATGCCTGAAAACTCCATGAAATGATGTGAAAAACAGTGTAATGGGAGAGGGAAAAATGGTGATATAAATGGAAGTGTGTCCTTGACTGTCCTTTGCAACCTGCAAATAAATCTAAACATTAAAACTCTTGCTAAACTAGGTTAATAGCACCATAAGCGGCAGACGTAGACCCGGATGAGCGGCTCTGGAGGTCCAAAGCTCTGAGCTCCACTCCATTACAGTCAGATCTCAAGAACAGAGCCTGTCCATTTCCTGCCGCTATATTTCCCCAGGTAGAGCTCAGCGGAACCCCAGACAGATAAAATGCATTATTTTAATTTCTTCATTGTAATGTAAATGTATTACATAATTTTGCAAATGCCAATATAATTTAATCTTCAGATCTTTTTTAATGATTTTAGTGGTGATTAAATTGCAAAGAGGTCTCTAATGGAAAATGACAGGAGAGGGGAAAAAAATCTAATATTAATATTTCCTTTTGTGGAAAAAAAGCTGGTTTATTTCCAACTCTGCATGCAGTCATTGGCCTGTGTCTTGTCTTGATTAAGCATCTCGATGCGGGCCTAAACAAAGCGGTGATGGGGCCGACCGCAAACAAGAGACCGGAGAAACATTAGGAAAGGAAAGTCAGAGCCTGTTAGTCGAATGTACTTGTGTGTTGACATTTAATGAAGACATAAAAGCGGGGAAAACATTATGGGCTTCCTCTACAATTGGCACATAAAACCCAAATGCTTTAACATCTCCATTTAGAGCCAATGGTTTAAAAAGGCTCCAGTTTCTATTAAACTGTAAGTTACACATATCAATTTAATAAATCTACTGAGTCCTACAATACACACACACACACACACTCCCTCTGACCTTTGTTTGTCCACAGTTAGACTGGAGTGTGTCACGTCTGTCATTGCGTATTTAGTCTCTCTCTCGCACGCTCTTGCTCTGTTTACTGGAGATATTCCCTTGGGCATTGCGTTACTCTATTCCACATGCTTTCATGAGGCACGGCTGCCTGCCAGAGAGCCAAAAGGCTGAGCTTTGCTCCAAATTGAGCTGTTTAAAGAGGAGACAGCAAGCTGTTTTTGCGCTGTAATACACACATCATAAATGTGGCAAATGCCAGTGCCACATGTGCTTAAATAGAGCGGGGAGAACTGAGAGCTTGGCACAGAACAGAGTCTGAGTCTGTTCAGCCCTGTCTGCTGTCTGCTGGGTATGAAATCACAGTCACACTTCATAGAGCCACACTAACACTGCAAAACAATACAAGCGCGCAGCGGAGGTTGGGATGCATAGTTAATCAGGCGGTTTTATAGCTGCGTTTCATGCTTTTCCAGTAAAAGTTTCAATTTATGACTGTGAGAGAGTTTAATTATAGGAATACGGGCATTTTACTTAAAAAAAATGGCTTGTTGTCTGTAGGCATAACATGATGTATTACTACTGTTACTGTCCATAACATAATAAGTAAGTGGCTAAAGCCAAAAAGTGGCCTTGAGTGGCTTTCATTATCCTCATAATCAAAAAAAATCATTCTTCCTCTAAACAATATATGCCACCATTCAAATGTTTTGGGTCAATAAATTTTTTTTGAAAGAAATTAATACTTTTATTCATAATTTTATTCATCAAGGATGCATTAAATCTAATTAAATACAATTATATTTCTATTTCAAATAAATGTAGTTGTTTTGAACTTTCTGTTCATCAAACAATCCTGACAAAAAATATAATTGTATTAACTGTTTTCAACAAAGATAATAAGACATGATTGAGCATCAAATCAGCATATTAGAATGATTTCTGAAGGATCATGTGACACTGAAGACTGGAGAAATAAACGCCTATATATTTATATGTATATAAATTATTACTGCCCCCAAACTTTTGAATACTATTGTAGTTTAAACTAACTACAGACTGTTGTAATTGTAAAACAAATGTTGCAACTTGAGCCCCATTAACAGTGAACGTGCAACCACGGGTAAGCAATTATCTGTATTTTATAACCACTTCAGATGTGGCTCATCCAATCAGAATATGTAGTCAGATAAAAATGACCTAGTTATTTAACAGTTTATGGAGGTTTTCGAATGGCATTTTCCACTTGAGATAGCAAGAGGACACAGCAGCAAAATGTTAACGCCCAGAATTTATGACACGTCTCTCTCTACATTTAACCATATTCTCCTTCACTGTCAAGATTGATATTAACAAAACTTATACCGCCACCATTTTTTAATAAAATTACCATGTAGCCAGTTTTACCTCTCTTGCGGAAAACTCTAGGTTGAGGTCAAAGTTAAAAGGAGGGCAGTTTCTGTGGAGGTTGAAATGGCCCTGAAAAAATGTTGAATAATTTAAGGCAAATATTGGTCATCCTGTCTTGCATGGCATTCAAAGTGCCAGGAAGCAGCCATGGCCATGTGCTGAGCTGGTGCAGTCAGCCTGTACTGTCCAATAAGCAATAATGTGTCCCTGGACTCCCTATTCATCTGACCACACCAGACTGCTTGGTGGCAGACTATTGAATGAGACTTGGAGGCCCCCCTCTCATTTCCTCTCACTCACCTCACCGTAAAGGCACTATCAGGAAGTTCACGTTTTCGTGAGTTCACCTCAGAACGAGCAGGTCGTTTTCTAAGGACATAATGAACAAATATGTACATATTTGTAATGTCATTTGAATTCTTAAATAGCACCCACTGCGCAACTACAAAGTGGTCCGTCGTGCACCCGAATAAGATGCATGCAAATTCATTAAGGCGTTGCTTTTCTTTCGGGTTTTCGGACTCACTCAGCTGTTTTGTCTCCTCTGATGCCTTTATTACAAAGAAAATGGGACGACAAATGAAAGACCTTTGAGATCCAATTTAAAAGAAGGACAACAAGAGTGAGTTTTACATATAAAAGGAAAAGGACACAAAAAAGAAACAAGAAATTTATTACAGTTTCCAAAACCTGTGGAATGACCCCTTGGACCTCCATTTCAGATCGACCCGCCGGTAGATGAAATTTTTAAAGGCATAAATTACATCTAATGACGACACCGTAAAAAAGAACAATAATGGAAAGCTATTCTGTATTTCATTATACTGTATTATTTGGTGCACCTGATACACGCAGAGCCTGTTTATGAGTCACCATATTAGCAGATGCTCAGTCGAAGCATTTGCTTTGACCTTGCCATTCTCATTGGGGCATGAAATTACGGTGGTGGCACCACGATATTACAGCTATAAATACTGTAAACTGCATATCTGGGCTACGTTTTCTATTGTCTTTCAACATAAACCTGATCGGTATTTATTTAAAGGAAAACCCATTGCTCTCTGTATTATTTATGGCTCTATTTTCTGGGCTCTTATTTTCAGGATGTTTTTTTCCCCCCAGCCTTTTTTTAAAGAGTGATGAGGCGACTCATCCAGCCATAAAGTGCAGTTCTCCAATTTTGGCACTTGTGAACTTCATAGGGTATGAACAAGCTCGCAGGGACAATTATAAAAGTGCTTACTGGCTGTCAAAGGTGGCTGCTCTTTTTTCAGCAGACCAACAAGGCTTGGATGAAATGGCTCGGTGAATATTACTTCTTATTATAATAATAATACCAGATTGAACAACAAGAAAAATACTTAAGGTCGTAAAGATGGAGGTCACTGAGAGCATTTCCGTGAGATTTCACATGTCAAGTCCATGTCCCACATGATTGCATGCCTTAAATAATGACCGCTCTCATAGCGTATTCATTTATGTATTAAAAAAAAAAAGGAGGACTCTGGTCATTTTCCTGCTTTATCGCCTTCTCCTGATGACAAAGTGAAAAGCGACTGGCCTAGGTGGCGCCGTGGAGTAATTTATAACCACATCAATCCCTTTGTCTTTTATGCAGGCCTTGGTCATTGCCATTCCTGTCCAAGAGGTGAGTCGCCTTACTTGCAAACTCTTTCCTATTAATATCAGGGATGATGAACCATTTCTTTACCTTCATGGTGTGAGCGGTATTACACCTGCAGTGCACCAGTGTCCCTCATGGCCCTTTGAGCATAATGAAATGACTACAGGAAGAACACTAGCGAGGTCAGAGATCTGAGCGGCGAGCCTTAGCGGCTTGTGTCTCATCCGGACGTCCACATACAGGTTTAAAGGAAGCTACTGGGTGAAGTTTGTGACAGGACAATATAGAAAATCCATGACTTTCTCTGTTGGAAAAGCTGAGGAAAAACAGTACTACATGCCTGATTACACAACCTGGAGACAGTAAATAAAGGACAGTAAATTCTGTACTGCTGCCAACTAGCAGTCATCTGAGAAATTCAGCCTGTAGTTTTTAAGATAACGACATATCAGCGGGCACACTTCATTTTTAGTGATTTCCCCTGAGTGAGAACACAATTTAATGTCGTTCATAATTAAAATATCATTTATTAGAAACAAAACTCTGTTGAGAATGTGTTAACACTTAACTAAATGTTGTCAAGTGCACAGAACGTGTTTTTGTATTCCACTGCGCTGCTGTTCCATAGATTTTCTACGAAATTTTGATCGTGTAAACATCTCGCATACTTTGCAACGTATGACACGTTATTCTAAAACGCAGCGTTCATGTTAAAAGAAGTTTAACTTATAAAAAAACAAGTCACAAGAACTTGCAGTATTCCTCTTTCCACTGTCCACGTCTCGCGTTATCCGAGGCTATATAAGGAGTTCTGTGTGAATGGCCCCAAATAAATTTTGATTCTTTGAGTCAGAGATCGTAATGACAGAAAGTAATGACTTATGTTACAGTGATTGATACAGCCATTAGACAGATTCAAAATGATGACCCATGAGTTTAAGACTTGTTTTGTCAACAGTTCACAAAACATTCAATTCACACTGACACCTTATACTAAGCTACAACAAAAAGTATTCTACCATAGTGCTGCGAATACAGCAATGACACAGACGAATAGTAATTTATAAAACATTTGTCTATCTGTGATTTAAAAATGTTTTGTTAAAAAATATAATATTATTATAATAATCATTTAAAATAATAATAAAATATCGAAACTTAAAATGAAAAAAATATGATGAATTAATCATTTATTAAAAATATTAATTTAAAAGAATTTAAAATATTTGTTTAAAATCTTTGATCAAAATAAAGAACAAATGCATCTGAAAAGTGATTACAGAGTGCTTCCCACTAAGTTGACATCACTAAACCAACATGCTTGTTAGTGTCTGTCAAATCAAGATACTGAGACATAGATTGAGCCATAACTTCCGGGAAAAAGCAAAAGAAATGTTCATTTGCCGATCTTTCTCAGTACGCTAATTTTGGGAATTATTGGTAAAATTGTACAGACCACAGTAATTACAGTGTAGCGATTACATGCAGCTTCTTTAAACCACCTTTCTTTAAGGACAGCTCATACAATTAACGCAAGCCTAGATAATAAGTACATATACACCCACATTTGGAAAGCCCAATCAAAGAGTGATGTAATGATGTTCTGGGAGATTCACAATTTACACTGTAAAATGACCTGCTTCGAAAACATTAGCGCATATCTCCGAATGCTTACCGAGACCAATCACATTCCCCTTGAAAAGAGAGGGAGACAGAAATACTGAGAGAGAGAGAAAGGGGTGGAAATCACAGAGGTATCCTTCAGCACGGATTAGAGCATAAGGCATGTAAATAATACGTGTAGGAGAGATTGTTGTGTAAAGATGCTGCAACATGTAATCAAAGTGCTTCCTATTTTCCCCTTCATCAGCTGCCCGCCACTATTGCTGCTTGCTGCAGGAATCCAATTTAACTCCCCACTCCACCAGAAGATGGTATTGTTTTATTTTATGGGGACTTTGACATTTCTCACCGTTAATATAGAGCAAAACTGGAAAATATTTACATAAATATGCCATTAAACTGTATTAGAAATTAAGATGGATGGATATTAAGATCTTGTTTGGGGGGAAGTGACTGACCCGAAATCTGATCTCTGATCTTTGTAACGTCCATGATGCTCCTCTTCTACTTCATCATGACAGACAGATCAACAATGTCTATAATATTGCCTTATACTGATTCCAAACTAGGTAGTACTTGAATAGATTTGAATGTTTGTTAAACCTATAAAACAGAAATTACTTTACAATGCAAAAAAAAGCACTCTGAAATGTCATTTCCATGATGTCATTTCCTGATCAAGTTTCCCTTTCTCCTCTTTCTCATAATGTCATGTCATATCAAATAAAGGCATTAAAAATAAATAAATAAATATATATATATATATATATATATATAAATGTATACTGTGTATATATATATATATATATTTTTTTTTTTTTTTAAATAGAATGACATTTAAATTTTAACAATAAATAACATAGCAGGGCTGTCAAAAATAACTAACTATTTATGCAATGGTATGTAGTTAACAGCTTATGTAGCTATTTTGTTAAAGGGGTAATATAATGCCATTTTTGTACAAGTTAATGTGAATCTTTAGGGTCTAAATGAAAACTTTGTAATATACTTTTATTAAAAATTCTCATTAGTATTTTAAGAAAACACTCATTTTAGCTGCTTAAAAACAGCTCTGTTTTTAGCACGCCGTTTCAGTGCATATGCCTATAAATGATAATGAGCTTTGCTGACTCCGCCCCTCTATTCTTTGGGGCGTTTTTGACAAAAACGCACGTGGAGTGTTGCCTTGACAACAGTTGATGGTATATTTTGGCGAAAGAATGGGAGTGGGAGTCTCTGAGGACACATCTGTAGTGCAACCATACCAATTTGAACCGGAATCGGACCCGGAACAAGATGACGCCTCCGAAGAAGTTCGACAATTAAATGCTCGAACAGGACGTTTCTGAATGGTTGGTTAACGTAATGTCAGTTTAATCTATTTTTGTATGTACTGGCAGGGTAGAGTAGTGAGATACAAATGGTATGTGTTTACTAATGTATAGGTTAGTTCGTTGACAGATTTATGTTGTAAAACTTTTTTTTTGTAAATGCAGGCTTGTCAGTGATGCGTAACTTTATCTCAGTGTTAGGTACAACTATTATGACTGTATCGTAAACTGTAACACCTGCTGCGTACACAGTTTTTAATAACACAATAACCATAAAGCGTTGTTCACTTTAAACGTGGGATTATGAATTATATTGAGAACGTCGTAACGTTACATAGAAAACATGCCGTAATATACCCTGAGTGTAAACATTAGCCGCATTCATCGTGAAGCGTGCAAGCGATTTGCAAAGATTAATATTTAAAGGTTAATAAAACGTTACACCCACTTGTTCTGGAGGTGCAGCAGGAACACGAATAGTTGGTACCGATTCCTTTTTCAGGAGCAGCTTCTTAGCAAAACCAGCTTTATACTGACCCGCATTTAAAAAGAAATTATTCGCATTGAACGCATTGACTTAGATCGTGGGGAATATTCACATCGTAAACAAAACTCAGCCACTGCGTCTCCAGCGGTTTGAATTTAATGACTGCCGTGCCATCAAAATGACTGCCGTGTTCTTTATTACACCCAAAAACAGAACACCACAATCGCTTATGGCTCGTTTCCACTGAGCGGTACGGTACAGTTCGGTACGGTACGCAATTATATGCGTTTCCACTGTCAAAAGTTGTGAATGGTACCAAAAAGCCGAACCGTACCGTACCACTTTTTGGGTACCCTTCCGTTGGGGTACCTAGCACAGTGGAACGGTACTAAAGGGTGGAGTTAGACTCACTGCAGAACGCTGATTGGTTGACAGAGTATCGTCACTTGCGCGAGGGGAATGGCAACATAAGAAGCGCCATTTTTTAATATACAGTTGGAATATAATACTACGGTTATTCTTTCACGAAACGTAGTTTTAAGAGTTTTTCAGACGAGAATGTAGTTGTTTAAAGCTCAAATCTATGGTTTATTTTTAATGATTTATGATAATTTGATCCATTCCAGGCGATCACCGGGCGCTCTGCGCTCATGTTCCCCGCCTGGAACAGCCTTTCCTCGGCTAGTCGTTCTGACGTTTGCCGCTGACTCTGTAGTGGTAATTCGTCTTGTGTAAATTTAACGGGTGATCTTTGGTCTCGTGAATCGATAATTGGTTCCCTGGCCAATCGTTTTGGCTGAGGGCTAAATGAAGTTTCATATTTTTAGGCTATTTAACTTAATGTTAGACCAGCGCTGAATTTGTATATTTGACTGAATTTTTTGCTTTATCTCTTATTGTATAGCTTCTTGTAACGTTACCTTTTACGTATACTTTTATAATGGCTGTTATTGCTAAAACTGAAATTTAACTGGGTTGAGTTTTGTCATTTTTTATTTTATTACAAGATTATCACTGTAATGTTGTTTATTGCAACATTTGTAAAAATGCAAATATTGCCTGAAATATGTTTAATATTTTTAAAATTTAAACGAAAAGATGCAGGGTTGTGTTTTATATTTCGTTTTGTTATAAATAGGCTAACGTTAAACATGCAGTAAATAATATAATCAGGTCTATACATTGCCTGAACCACATTTGTGTGCCTATAATGTTTAAAATGTATTTAAATGAAAACGAAAAGGGACAGAGTGGTGTTTTATAATATATTTCGTTTTATTGTTGCCTAAAATGTACATGCAGAGCGAGCTGAGTGACGCTTTCAAGAACGCGCTGTTCCATTTGGAGAATTACCGGACTCGCGTCCTCGGGAGTCATTCTGCTGAGAACTTTGCGTACTTGGTATTGAGAAATGCCTAATGTCGGCGCTTGTCTTCTTGTGACAAACATGCCGAGAAGCAAGGACAAGATCTGCTGTATGCCATCCATTAGTGTTTACTTTGTCGCTTTCTTCTTTGCGCGAAAATGACGTTGATCGCTTCTTTTCTGCAAACACCACGCCTATCAAGTAGGGTACTGTTGGCGGTGGAAACGCTAGCCGGATCATGGTTTACTGACCCGAACCGTACTGTACCGTACCGTACTGCTCAGTGGAAACGAGCCATTAGACGCCATTCTGCTCCAGTGTATCAACAATGACGGACTATCATGACAGCTCGCTCAGGGCGGGGCTGTGTTGAAACACTGCTGTCAATCAACAATAGTGGGAGGGGCGTCCGACCGTGTGACGTCACACGGTCGAACGGCTCGATTTAAGACAGGGGAAAACATATAAGGAGATTAAAACAAAAACACTGGATGGATTTTTATCATTATATGATGGTTGTGTACAGGCACTGCCAACACACATTTCAGTACAATCAACTTGTAAAAGTGCATGTACCATTATATGACCCCTTTAAGGAAATAAAACTATTCTATATAATAATAGGAGTACATTTAGACAATTTGTGTGAATTGAAGTAAATTTCTACAACAGTGCTCTATACTCATCTCACACTTCACAACAATACACAGCTCTTTCCTATTTTCATCCCAACAAGTGTCTCAGGCTATAAAACCAAACAATAACAAACTAAATGCAGTTATAAAATATAAGCTTCTAGTCTATATTTCTCATACTGTTTCAGTTTGAGCGGAAGCAACTGGGTGAGTCTATTTTTCACCCACAGTATTGATTGCTTTTAGTTTAAAAGTGACTCATTGTAATAATGCCACTTTAATAATATTAAATATAATGCTAAATTAAATACAGTGTAATATGAGTTAAAAAGGGACAGATTTCTGGTCTGGGGTTGATGAGGGGGTACTTAAGGCTTAGTGATGTGGCAAAGGGTGTACAGTACATATACTGTATAAGAAACAATCTGGGAAACTGTTGTAAAGCACTGATCAGTGGGAAAAAACAGAGCACAAATGGTAAAATGAAGCAATGATGCACAAAACTATAGTGTGGATTACAGACAAAACTCTTAAATGCCAAAGACATCAACCATTACTATTGAAGAATTTGTTCCTGCATTCAGCAATTATTAAATTGACCTTGGCTTAACCCTATCCCTAATTAATAGGTGTTAGTCATAAACAGTGAAAATTAAAGGTCACCTACATAACCACTGATCCGTGATTTCAGCTAGCTTTTTTTTAAGGCATGCTTTAATATGTACGATGTTAATCAAATTAAACTTTCGAACAAACTCCAAGAATGGCACTGAAAACACTGCACGAACAACACACAGAGCAGCACGTTAAAATTGCTTCTGTGAGCTCAGCAGGGCACTGAGAAAATGGTAAATTTCAGGAGAAATTTAATAAGGAGAAATTGGCTTAAGATTACTCAGCACTTTGCTTCTAGATTAGTCTCCCTCCTACCCTTCAAATTGCACGAGTTGCTTTCAGAGTGATACAACATTGTGACATAATTACATTGTTGAAGGTGAGGCTCAGTAGAAATGGCTCGGTGCTGACACAAGACGATTTTCCAGCACATGCAAATTCACAGACGGCTCACTTTAAAGCCTGCGCTCTTCTTCCATTTGAGGGACTAGGCAAAACAAAACAAAAACGTTTGCATGTAGACAAAAGCTTGCTGATTGCGAACCACAATTAAAACAAAAAGGTCATTGTGACTTTAATCCGAAATCCGTCCTTAACAACAGACATTATGAACTGTACGTACAGTACTTACAAATCATTCCTAAATCATGCTGGCTTAATTAAGCCGTCGCGATGGGAACGTCCATTGAGAGGATATTGAATAGTTATCTATTACAATGTTTAACATATTTTCATAACTACATGACAAGTGGCAATATCACAGCGAAGTGGTCCTCAGGGTGTAAGCGGCTACGCCCACCCAAAATTGCATGAGCGAGCAGAGAAAACGTAAGAAATTAAACTTGAAGCGTTGGTGATAACTCGCCCGCTGTGGTTGTAAACATTTTTGTGCTCTGAGTTCTATCAATAAACTCTCAGTTACAAGGGTTGGTAATTAAAAGGCTAGTGACCTGGAAATAGTGTCCTCGTTCGAGATCTCCAAATGTCCGCATAAAAAAATACAACATCAAATTAGAATAGCAATAGCACAAGGCCGAGTCTTACAGCTATAGATCTATTGATGTTCAAACACACCCTGGGGACACATTGCCATGATAGTTCACAGTGTTCCCTGGTTCTGCTGTTCGGAGGGGTCAAAGTCAATCTAAATATACATTATACACACATACAAAATAGAGACTCATACACAAATACATGCATGTATGAATTATAAATAAATAACGCAAACATAGTGGGGTCTGAGACCACATGATCGTCAGGTTTTGAATAGATTTCTGGAATCAGCTCGAGCACTACTGTCATTAAAGAAAAGGTCAAATAGTAATAAATATTAAAATTCATGTTAATAAATAAAATGTTTTTCTCTAAATATTGTTGATGATGATATTTTAATGTAAAAAATAGAACTAAAAATAAAATTAGAACTTTAAAAAGTAACTAGAAGAGTGCAAAGCTTTCCGGGCAAAACAGAGTTATCAATCAGACTGTTCATTTTCTTGAATTTAAAAATAAAAAATAAAATAAACAGATAAATAAATGTTTGGAGAGAGGGAATATAATTATTATTCATCCTCTTCAGGAAGCATAATGAAAAAGTCACATTCATGTGGATTACAGGGACCCATTGAACACTATTGACTTCAGTTGGCATGGAGGGGGAGGTTGACCTATCATGAAACAGTGACACACTAGCATATTAATATTTGATGTACCAGTAGACCCCTTTGAGAAATCCATTTGAACCACCAAACACTTTCTACACAACACAAACATGATGCATATCGCTCAGAACCTGCAAATACCTGCAGCTGGATACAATTGCAGTCGTACACATTCGAAATAACCACATTTCGCCCTGAACATACTGCATATTAAGCCGCATAACCCAGCTGTGAATTATAAATGAAGCTGATCTACTGCTAACGAGAAGCACTGACCGAGGAAAATTCTAAAGATATTGAGAAGTCATAATAAGCCACTGATGTGAACAACAGCAGCCGGCATCTATGGATTTTGTCTCCGGTTACCCACTACGGTCATTGAGCTATTTGGCTCGCTTTCCTCTGTCCCTCTACTAGCACCGTAGTAGGCCAAATCCACCTGGCTTTACCATTAATTAGTCCTGACAGAAGAAATTTCATTTGAAATAAGAACTAAAAGGAAAGTCGTGACAGTACTGTATGTCCGATAAGCACGGCTCTGCTAAGATTTACAATTATCAATACCGCGCAGAGACAGTTGAGTTATCGTGTTATAAAGGACAATGCTGACCTTGCTAAACTTAAATGTAATCAAGATAAAACTAATCTGACCTTTGTGAAGGACTATATTTTATTTTAAAAAATGATATGCATTTCAGCGCCGAAGTGATCGTCATTTTATGTGACTGATTTTAAAGTTTTAAGACCTGCTGGCAAAACACTCAAATAAGCCGTAAAGTGAGACAGATTACATTGTGCTTCTCGGTTTCCATCACTGCCGCCCCCCAAAGTGATTCACTAAAACATCACAATGTCATTTTCGGTGCTGGGTAAAAAAAAAAAAAAAAAACTCTCAAAAAAGATCAAAATACAGCGTAAGGATTGATTACTATCCAGCACACACTCAGGCCGGTGATCTGATCTGAAAGGGGTTTGTGCCATTGGAGAGATAGTGGTGGGTTATGCATCAAACACACATATTGATTGATACCTAAACTGCTCTGAATTTAGAGTGAATGCATATGTATGCTCACAACACGTTGCTTCTCTGGTCGATAAAACTTTCTGATGCATTCCAGTGCTTTAATATTTATGATAACAGCTAAATTAAGTAAAAGCTTTAAAATGCTGGGAGGTAGCATAATTGACAATTCCATTGAAAGTGCAGGAGGGTTTGTCAATATTAATTTTCTGGATCCCAAAGCGTCCCAACTGATGGGTCATTTATCCACACAGCCGGGATCAAGCTCTCTGCAGCCCGATCGACCCCTACCTGACCCTCCAGGGCATTCAACAATGGCCTCGACCCCTGACCCATAAAAGCAAATGACCTCACCCCATGAAAATCTTTGGACACTGGACTACATGCTGTTCCTAAAACTGAGCAGTCTTTAAAGGGATAGTTTACCCCAAAATGACCACTCTCATCATTTACTCACCTGAAACCTTTATGACTTGCTTCAGTGGTAAAAAAAAGAAAAGAAAAGAAGATATTTACAGCAGAATGTAAAAGCTGCTCTTTTCCACACAACTGGGAAGTAGATGGTGAACGTGTTTGCCAAACCAGCATTTCTGTCATTTTTGCCACATAAACCTTTCATATGGCTTCAGAAGATATATCATATTAACTACTTTTTGAAGAATTCATGGCCCTTTTTTGTCCATTTTGGTGCTCAACAGCATCTGTCCACATTTACTTTTGTTGTAAATGAAAGTAAGAGAGCAGCATGAACATTCTTCAAAACTTCTCTTTATGGGAATATGAAAAGTTTTGGAATGAAAGGTATAAAAAAAATATTTAGTGGTAAACTGTCCTTTTAACCTGACATTGCAAAAAGGCTCTTTTTACTAAACTGATTCTACTCATGCCTGAAAGAAATAACGAAAGCATTAAGTTGGTTAAATGTAAGGTCAAAGTCTTGGAATTGAGCCATCTTGTAGCCGTTCTGCCTGTAAAAACGCAATATTTCACATTAGGGTTCAGGAACATATTGATGATACGCACCTTTTTTCTTTAAAAAAGCCTTTCTGGTTGCCAGGGGGCTCTGACGAACTTGCTGGTTTTGTAGAAACCTCACTGCCGTGGCAATCTGTGAAGACGGGAAAAAAGAATTCTTACATTTGCAGCGTGAAATGAGCTCATCAGTATAATAGAAAGTCATCAGTAAATTAACTTCACTGGAAATGAGAGGAAGACTCAGGAATTCTTGCAAGGCGGCTGAATTATTGTACATTTCCAACTCCCCAAGGTATATCATCAGCCAACAACAGGAACTTATAAAATAGCCCTCCCCCTCCCAATAAGTATATGGAGGCCAGACCACCAAACCACTTTAGAGATAAATCTAGGAAATGAGTGAATCAGCAGTTATAAAATTATCCCATCAAGGTTTGCAGAACAAATGGGGTATGGAGTTTAATTTGCCATTATCCTCTTTAAGACAAACTCCTAGCCTTAAGTGAGCAGGGACTGGAAATCTATACTTAATGCTGAAGTGCCCATCTGTATCTAATAACGGCAGAATACCTGGCTAAAAACTTCAGCGATTCTTAAAGAAGAAAATGCATTATGATCAAATCACCTAGGCTGCATGTTGTAATGACTGAGTGTTAATGCACTAGAAAATTAAATATCATCAGAACACGTGTAGTCGGAAGTGCAGCGCCGTTCCCATCGATTCCATCGTGTTTTCCTTCGAGATGCACCTTGATCTGCCACTTTAGCTTGCTTCTCCTAGAATTAAAAAAGGGTCTCCTCCTCAAACACCATTATAGCATGAATTTGAAGTGCGGGCTCTGAAGTGGTGCTTTTAAAGAACAGATAAACATGAAATAACATCTGGAGATAGGGGGAAACGCACACTCAAGGATAAAGCCGAGCCGCCTCGTTATCGCACCTGTGGTCCCTGTGATTCAATTGTAAAAGTCATCCCTCTAATAGGTTGAAAGGTTTTGATTACTGTTCTTTTTCTTTAAGCGGCAAAAGATAAAAAGTGATTGAGCGCGCTGTCTGTGGTAATCCGTTTTAGGTAATGCATTGCATATACTAAAGACCTGTTTCAATCCAAAAGGATTGCATTTTGAAAATAGGCTGAGAAGAATGTGTAATAGTCGGGTCGGCTGTATAATTCTGCGGTGACAAATCAAGACAGAGTGAGTAGGGGACCCGGTTTTCCTTTCAAAAACACATCATATTGATTTCAGCTTAAATTTATGGGGAACAACTCTGACTTTGTTAAATGAAGAAGGAAGACCAAAAGGGGGGCACTGACGATTTAGGGAACGGCATGAGATTATGATTCCGATTAATTGGAATAAGCAAGTAGGCAGGCCGCATTTGTCTCCTCAAACATCTGAGGCAGTGTCTGCATAGAACACAACCTTAGTATCACCTGGTTTCAGAACACATCAGGGACAGTGTTTTACGTTAACATGACCTTTCTTGAAATTTCTGGATCTCTATATCAGTGTCAAAAATTATCCCCTAAAGTGAATTTTCGGGGGCTTTTAAAAAAAAAATGTTTTACCTTTTCAAGTTCATATTTTTTCTGACCATCAACAACAAAAAACACTATGGGCCAGAGTTACTGACAGCTTGTGCTAGCGCAAAACTTCTTTTGGTGTTGTAAAACTGTCAGGATTTACTAAAGACACAGTGAAAAATGAGCATTGAAAAGCTGTGGACACAGTTACAGTATTTTTGCAGCTGACCTTATTGCAAATGTATTTGTAGGAGTTTCCCTCTCAGAAGCAAAATTTATGTAAGGAGAGTATTTAAATGAATCACACAAGGTGATTTACTAAGGTTTGCGGATTGGTGTCAGTAGATCACGTGCATAACTTTCCAGTAAATCTGGCCAATTGTCAAATACTTTAATTTATGAAAATTCTTCATAAACCCTCTCTTATTTTTGATGGCCTGGGCACCCATTATATAAGCTGAAGGCATATTAAATGTATTCACCTGGAAACTTATGACCAAAAATTGCCACAAAGTCCACATCGTCTAACTGAAGCACATCCTGCTTCATAAATGAACCAGTTCAGCTTAGCTCAGTTCTGAGAAGTCTTCAAACATGAATTGCAAGTGAAAATCAGCATTTGAATGGATGAGGGTTTTGAGTTGTTGGAGAATCACACAATAAGTGCATTTTACAATCCAGAAACACTCCTTCCCCGCTCTATAAACACCACATAAACTGCGTAAACCATCAATTTCTTTATGCACTGCACAAAAATGACGTTGCATGTACAGTAAATCACACTTTATAGGAAAAGAACATTCTCAATTGAGTCACTGCCAGCGAAAAAAACAACAGCAGGAATGTTTCATTTAAGATTATAAAGACAAAGGGGTCAAAATCGCAGCTCCTTGGCTTATATGTATGACTATGAAATACGACTCCGTTTTGTGATCGAGACTAGCTTTTACTTGGATGGAAGGGGCACGGCATTCTTGTAAACACTTCTCTAAAAGATGGGATCAAAGTGGGATAACAAATGAGGGTGATGTCCATTTATTTTTCAAGAGTGTTACGTCTGTTCTTCAGGGAGAAGAAAAGTGCTTTTCTTTGCAGATGACACGGCTGCTTTATGCAAGTTCCACCCAGACATCTCAATCAATTATAACCACATTGCACAGATTTTAGTCTTGTCTACTTATTGACGTATAGATCACCCTCGTTGTCGTATAAGGTAGCAGCGCACGATCGTGCTTTTAAGGGGGAGAGCTGTATCACTACATGTCAGTACAAGACACATTTGGTTTGGCAAGCAAAATATTAACTCAAATTAAAAAGGTGGGTGCATGTTTCTTTGCTGAATACCAGTAAATACTCTTTGTTAATCAACCATTATTTTCTAGTGTTTCTTGTAAGGCTAAAATTGCTAATGCACGGAAAGTGCTCCCTGTTCTAACCGATAATCTTTACAAATGAGATAAATGATCAAGTGTCAGGTGCAACCTAAAAAGTGGTGAAAACTCAATCATAGGGGCCGAGCAACATTAAGGGCCACGTCTGGAGACATGCCCGCCGTGAACATGATGACTGCACAAGGTCTTGCAAATCATGCCATGTTGGTTATTGAGTTTGGATCGGACCGAGTTTTAACGGAGCACTTTTGCCTCACACTCGCCTTAAATTTGGAGGAGGTGGTCGTTACGCTTAACATGATGATATTGATCGGGAAGGAAATATAAATGTCCTATTAGGGAAGCCAAATTTTTAGAGCCAAACTCGTATGATGCTTTCTTTCATCATTTCAGTCTCCTTTAAAACCAGTTAAAAGTCCAATATCTGGTTTATAAAGGGCCAATTCAGATAAAAATCGCACCGCATTTTGACAGTCAGTTTAATGTAAAAAAACAAAACAAAAAAAAAGTCCCAATTTTCCTGATTTTATCCTACTTTACCCTAAAAATGTAATTCTAACTAGTGAACTAGTGAATTCTGAATACTTTTTTCCTGTTTTAAGAACATTAAAACGCTTAAGAAATTCTGACATGAAAGAATTAGAGGAAGTTTTGCTTATAAATCCTGCCATATAACCAGTAAATATGAGAAGGAAGACTTCCCTTGCAAAAAGGTCCAACAGTCAGGGAAATATACTTTTGATCAAGGCAACTTACAAAAGTACTATTAAGCCAAACGTTGATGGCGGGGAAAAGGTTTTATTTCAATATCTTGATCGGTGAAAGAGACACCAAAAGTTCCTTAAACAGTGTGTGCAGAGGTAGGTATACAACAAACTTAAAAAACCCTTAAAGAAAATGTGATTTTACTTATATATTAGTACAAATTATAAAAGTATATATTAGTATATTGTATAAAAAAGGGCAAAATGTTTGTTTTAAATACAAATAATGTACACTTAAAAGGCAGCTACAGGGGTCTTTTAGAATTGGAGAATACAGTGAAGTACAGTATGTAAATGTGCAAATAAAGTGATACAATTTTGACATCATATGCATACACTTTTGATGTATTAAGATATTTAAAGTAGTGTGTAAGTAAATATTTAAAATAGAAAATGGTGTTTTGCCTTTTTTAATAACCTTTTAACCAAAAAACAAACACACAGATAGACCTTGAAAAAAAAAAAAAATACGGTTGTTTGTTTCAAAATACATGGGACAGTTTATAGATTTCATTCAGTTTTATTAGTAACATAAATCTGCAATCGCTTAAAAAAAAAAGTATAAAATAAGAGATTAAATTTTCTCAAATTTTGCATGTGATGTATGCATGAATAGCTGTGCTTAGCTTTTGATGAAAATAGAAAAATAAAACTAAATCAACAAGGCATTTTACCCCAGTTCCTTAAGCGCAAAGTCACAAATTGAAACTTTGCGGAGGGTGGCGTGAAGTCGTGAAACGAAGTTATAGACCAGAAAGTGTGCCTGACTGTATACCAGGTTGATCTTGGGCTACAGGACTGTTGACAGTAATGACCGCTCCGTATGAAAGGACAAGAGCTACCACAGCAGAAGGTGGGGGCCATCAGTTGGCACTTAAAAGCAAAGGGTAAAGGAAGCTAAAAGGAAATCATTAGCAGGTCTGGGGATCCAGTCTCAGCGTGAATCAATTCATTTCAAATTGCCCTGTACATTTGTGAAGAAGCACCCCTGATATAATAAAGGCCTAATAGACACTGATCCAATTGCGTTAGGTTGGTCTCAGATTCCTACAAAACAATGGGTTCAGGAGAAGAGAGAGGGAGAAAGAGACCATTGTCGGCTTTCTATATTAATTAACCTCTATCATGAATGATTCCATGACATAGATGGATATCTAGGACGCTTTAAGCGCTTCGAGTCGACTCTCTGAAATTGCAATGTGGGTTTCCTTGCAGTCAGATTCCTTTCAACTCCTGAAGGGTTGATGCTCAAAATGGTATTTTTAATCTTTTATAATTAGATCTTAAAATGCCCTTCTAATTATGACAACTTCCGCTTTAAATGACCTTTATTGAGGAGAGTACACTGAGGAAACTGGGTGTGCATATGTGAGAGAGTGAGAGAGTGAGAGAGAGAGAGAGAGAGAGAGAGAGAGAGAGAGAGAGAGAGAGAGAGAGAGAGAGAGAGAGAGAGAGAGAGAGAGAGAGAGAGAGAGAGAGAGACAGAGAGACAGAGAGTGAGAGAGTGAGAGAGAGAGAGAGTACAATTAATTAATGCAATGTTAGTTTAGTTCATCTAAAACAGCTGTATAAAATCAATTCTTACTGATCAACTCCACACCCACACGACACAGACATTACATACATCAATAAATAATTTTTATACAGCAATGTTTTTTTTGGTTACTTTGCTTTTTATTGTGATTTTTGGAAGATTTAATGCCATTTCAAACCTTTTTTTTTTCTCTGCGGAACACAAAAGATAATATTTAGGAAAAAATTCCAAATGCAACGAAAGTCCACAGAGGTCCACGGGAAAGATATTTTCTGAAATATTTTCTTGCGTGCCACAGAAGAAGGAAATTCATACAGGTTTGGAATGACATGAGGGTGAGTAAATGATTGCAGAATTTTCATTTTTGGGTGAACTATCCCTTTAAAATGTTCTGCCTCCTCATCATCATCACAAAAATCTTAGTAGTCACTCCAAAAGTCTTCAGCATAACTGTGTGGTCTGTTTACGACTTTGAACTACTGAAAAAAGTGCATGAAAAGGGAATATCTCAGTCAGTTATGCCTTTACCCATCTTCCTTATGCAACCAAATCCAGTTTCAAAAGGTCACATTCGTGATAAATAGATCTATGCAAAAAGAGCCATTACTGATGACAAAGTAGAGCGACACACATTTTCCATGTGTTGCGAGTGGATTGAGCACAGAGACCTGCGATTACAGCGCTGATATTCAAATCACGGAGCAGGCAATATTTTATGAATGTTCTGAACTTTGACGACTTAAAGGTCACAACAAAGTTTACCACCAAAGCAAAACAAAAAAAACAATAAATACAATAGCAGAGAAAAATACAGTTGAAAGTTTTGTTATATGACATACAGAGATTTGAAAATAAGTATGAACTAAAGCCTTCTGGACAAAATTGGGAATCCAGGATTTCCACACTTTCCACCAAAGAACTTCCATGATTTTTTCACACAACGTTTACAGTTGTTTTTGATGACTGGATAAGGATTTTCACTTTATATAAATTATACGTTATTATCCAAATAAATAGGTTAGAATTAGGCATAACTAATAAAATAAATATTGACTACAGAAATACCCATGAATTTCCAGAACTATTTATTTACAAGCCTGGAAATGGCAATTATGAATTTCCCTTATATTTCCAGGATTGTGGAAACCCTGTAAAACATAATTTGTTATTAAATTCATGACATCAACAGCATATATCATGCCATTTCACTTTCACAGGAAAGAGTACAAAATTATAAAAAAGTACAAAATTATAATAGTAAAATATTATAAATATATACCGGACTGTTATTTAAGCCTAATGGAAAGTCACAGGTTTATGGTGGAACTGACACATTTGAATACACATATGCACATAGATGTTTGCCTCACTCAGCCAAAGCTAATCTGTAACGCTAGCCTAACTAGTACTCAATACTTTCGATTACAGACCTGAAATATTTCCTCTTAACATGTAAATCAATAGAACACGGTAAAGCAGAGCATTTGCTGGAAACATTTCTGTTAATGTGGGGCAAATTTATCTTAATCGTTATTATTAACTGTTGGGAGATATGTCCAGCTTTCACATGTAATCATTTGTTTCCACTAATGAGCGCCAAAGTGTCTGTGGTGCCAGAATTACACTTCCAATGCATTGCCGGCTCACTGAGGTGTTCCATAAAAGACCTACTAGTTTATATGGCTAACTCAGAGTGGGTTTAAAAGATTTTTGACCAAAAAAAACACAAAAAAAACACTGAGGTGTTCATTTAATCTGATCTCTTCAGGGAGAGAGAAAAAGATGCCTAACTTGCTTGATAAATAATAAATGTTACACTTATAAAAAAAAAAGACTTAAAGTCTAATCTTGAGTTTCTGCTTTAAAAAATATGACATTTATTTTTTTTAAATGTAGATTTTGACCATTAATTTTGGACATACTTCATAAAACATCTTTTGATTGTGTAAAATGTGTGTACTAGATGTGTTTGACAAGAGAGAATAGTTCATATGGCTTGTTTAATTTAATATTGCTTAAAAAAATCAAAAAAATGTCTCACTGGGAAAAAAAGACAGGAATCTTACACTCTAAAGGTCAAATTAAGCTTACAAATATTACTTTATTTTTTTCAATATTATTTTTAGACATTTTTTGAAAGATAAAAAGTGTGAAATGTGTATGTATAAGAAAGAAAGAAAGAAAGAAAGAAAGAAGAAACTGTGGCCCTTGGACTCAGCAGTGAGGTGGGGGGGGAAACAGTACTTAGCCCAGCTCACCGCAAATATTCCAGCAGTAATCCAGTAATGGATACTTCCTCAGCTCCTCAATTGGTCAAAATGTTTTCATACAATAATTTAATTCAGAAACACTTTTACAAAGCAAGAGTAATCAATTTTAATTAGTTGATTCCCCCCCAATTGTATAAAGTTTAATGTACTGCCATCGATCCTCTTTGTTCTTTAATGCAGTGCTGCTTTCCTGTAATTTGAGGCATTTTTTTCTCTACTTTTACAGTCAATGATGACATTCGGTGACAGGCCGTACAAAATGTCTCAGAGTTGCAAATGAGCAGGGCGTAAACACACACACACACACACAAACACTCAATGCCCGTGTAATTCATAACAAAACCTGGGGGGGAAAAGCAAACATCTGATTTCAAGAAAATCTAAAGGAAACGGAGCATAAATTAATAGCAGCCTATCGTGACTTGGTGGCACATCCTAATAACACGTTGCGATCCGGCTCATAGATAAAGACAAAGGCGGTCTTAAACCCGACGCTGGATCCTTGTCCTTCATTTTCAGAGACACTACCACCCTTCACATCTAATTAGCTAATTGAAGCAAAATGAAAACAGCACCAATGGCAACAACGCCGCACTCATGTCCAAACCGCACAATGCAGGGTTTATGGAGAGGAAGGAAGAGCCTTCTTGTCATCTACGACTGCCATAACCCTGACGAGTGTCTTCCCTCTCTGCAACAGACGCCCACCTAGCGCACACACACAAAATCAAAGTGTACAATTGTGCCACCGTCTCTTACACTAAACCAGCTAATAGACGTATAGTACATTGACAATTAAAAGGGAAATGTGCTTGCTTGCCGGCGGTTAGTTGATTAGGCATAAGCACAATATGACACTGAGAGGGGACGGCCACGCCACCGGCAGACAGATTGTGACATTCCGGTGACATTATCATCTCACAATGGCTTGCATTCGATAGCTTGGGACGCTTATTGCACGTTGCGGATCAACAGTTTCGCGATCTTCAAAAAGGCAAAGAATTGGTTCTGTGACCCTCTTGCTCGGGGACCCTACTCTCAATTACTCTGAGGGTGGTGGAGATGGAAACAACTAGATGGAAAGCAAAAAAATTAAGTGTTAAGTAAAACAAAAACACGGTATGGGAGACACAGTTCGTAGAAGGAAGTAAAAAGGCAGAGAAAGTTTAAAGAAGTGAGATCAGATAAGGAAAGAGACAAAGACAGGGCAACCTGGCCTCCCACAGGTCTATGATGAAGATGAATACCACCATCTACTGGTTGCGAAGGGAAGTGTGGCACAAAGTGGCATGTCCAAATAAACCGACAGGCCTCCCAGGCTGTGTGATAGTCGGAGCTGTCAGGAACGATTAGATGACAATGGGGCTCGCATTTAAAGAGATACTCAGACCACAGTCGGAGTCACATGACTGAGAAGAGTAGTAAGTGTTTAATCCACAAATGAGATTAGGCCTCCTTCAAAACCACAGTGGCACAGCAAACCAATAAAAACAATTCAGGTTTTGCGGTTTTAATTTAGTGCATCCAAACAAATGGGAACATTTTAATTACCATAGCGACTAAAATTGCATTAAAAAACAAGTTTTGTTTTTCTCGCAAAATGGGTTGGAAGGGGTAGAAAAATAAAAGCATAGCAGAGTGATTTATGCTTGTTGACTCATATGGAGAATTGCTGTTACTCAACTGAAGCCACAGAATCTGAGAAATGCTTGTGTGCGAGAATAATCGTGCATTTCTAAAGGATCAGCCAGAATGTACAGGTTTTACTGCATTATTGCCCAAAGCATGTCTGCGGTAAGATGGTGCCACCCAGCCCTGTTCTCAAACCTGTGTATAAATCAGTTGGGTTTGCGTAAAAAACTCTCTTGACCCTGCCTAGGCAACAATAACCACCAAAACACCAAAACACAATGGAACGAACAAGCAGGGATCCAATCACATGCAAAAGTTCAAACAAGATTGACAGATCAGACTGGCTTTCAAGGAGAAGTTTCATATAGACACACCTTAAAGGGATTGTTCAACCCAAAATTACAGATTTTTTCACTCTCATGTCATTCCAAACCTTTGTTTCTTCTGTGGAACATAAGACAAAATGTCAGTCAATGACAGTCAATCAAAAATCATTGCATCGACCAAAAACAAAACAAAAATCAAATAAATAACTGAGCTATTCTTTTGTGTTCCACAGTGTGAGGGTGAGTAAAATTATGACAAAATAAAAAATTGAGGAATTACTATTACTAGTAAACTAGTAACTCATTACTAGTAAACACACGTGAATTATTACAATTCAAAATGGCTTTGTTGCAGTATCGGGTGCAATATGTGCTCAATACGCATGGCTCTACGGGAGTCTTTGCTGTGGCCCGAGGTGACCCGCACTGGCTTTATAGGGCATGAGGATCCATACGTGCGTGTGTGCGCGTGTGTGTGTGTGTGTGTGTGTGTGTGTGTGTGTGTGTGTGTGTGTGTGTGTGTGTGTGAGAGAGTGTGAGACTTGCTCCAGTGTCACAGCATGGCGTGTTGGAGCCCAGGGGCTGCGCTGGCCACTCACTGACAGACACACACCTGCTCTGACATTTCCTGCCGACCTTGACTGAGAAAAACACATGACAATACCTCTCCATTGAGTCCCACGGGACTGTCGTCACTCTCTCTTGCTCTCTTCCCAACTCCTTTAAAGGAATAGTTCAAGTAAAAACTCAAATTCTGTCATCGTTTACTCACTTCTCATATCATTGCAAACCTGTATGACTTACTTTCTTCTGTGGGACACAAAATATCCTTTGTGTGACAAGTAGACTGAAATGTACATCTTTAAAATGTATTTATATAACTGGAACCGAATCATTGAGTCAGTGAGTCAGCTTTATAAACTAAAACAAATAATTCAGACAATTTTGTGAACTGATTGATTCAAAAAATTTATTTATTCACAAATCAGAAACTATCACTTTGATATAAAGGGTTTAAAGGACAAACTCATGTTTTTTAACAGAACATGATTTTATTAAATCAGAATTCAGAGATTAGTTTCACAAATACACTACCAGTAAGTCAGTAAGATTTTTGTTTTTGAAAGAAGTCTCTTATTTTCACTGTTGCTGCATTGATTTGATAAAAAAATAAGAAAAAACAATAATATTGTAAAATATTATTACAGCTTAAAATAACTTTCTATTTTAATACATTTTAAAATGTAATTCGTTCCTGTGATGGCAAAGCTGAATTTTCAGCATCATTAGTCCACTCCAGTTTTCAGTGTCACATAATTCTTCAGAAATCATTCTAATATGCTGATTTAGTGTTCAAGAAACATTTTTTTATTATCAACACAGTTGAAAACAGTTGTGTTGCTTAATATGTTTATGGATACAGTGATACTTTTTTTACAGGATTCTTAGATGAATAGCAGAATTTAAAATAGCAGCATTTATTTGAAATAGAAATCTTTATAACATTCCAACTGTCGCGTTTGATAAATATTGTCCTTGCTGATTAATGCTGAATAAAAGTATTACTTTTTTCAAAAAATCTTACTCAACACAAACTTTTGAATGGTAGTATATACATAAATACATCTGTTCAAATCTATGATTTTTTTTTCCCCAAAGCTTGAAATATTCAGCCTACATTCATTGTAACTGCATGGGGAAAATAGCCAGTACATTCTTCAAAGTGTCTCCTTTTGTGATCCTAGCACGGAAGAAAGTCATACAGTTGAGACGAAATAAGTGACAATTTACAGCAACAAACTCATCTTCAGCTACAAGAAAATGCACCAAAAATAGAGGAGCAAACCAATGCATGTGATAAATAACAGGAAGGTCTCTGAGGTTGCTGACAGCTCTCACCTCTCCCCCATCCAGCTCCACAAAAATGGCCACTGCTGTTTAACCAGCAGCCCACCCAAAATGGTGACATGTGCCACATTTAGCACCTATTCTGAGTGTTTAAGCCTGTCTCTCATTCTCTTGTTGTCACAACACTTAAAGCCCTCGGGCCACTGGTCCAGGTGTTTGACAAGGCTGCCAGCAGCTAACAGATACATGCGGGTTCCTGTTTCTCATTCCTGTTAATAATAATACAGAATTATTTGAAGATGGGGCTCCTGATGATATACAAAGAGGAAAAAAGGTAGTTTGTCTGGATACATGCGAGTCCTCAGACGGACAGTAGTCCTTTTTTGATTGTACGCACACCTGACTCAGTCAGAACGCCAAAGAGAATTCATCAACAAAACAGCACTTACTAGAGCCCAGAGGCAACTGCGATTTTATATAAGCAAGTTCAAGCAGCGCCTTTGCCCTTTTGAGACCTATAAAACGCATAGTTTAAAGGCCCTCGGAGGGGATTTACTCTGAGAGGAGCGAGTACGAATCTATAATACAGTCTCCAGCAGCCCCTAGTGCTCACAAACGGGGCAGCAACAGGTGCCTGTACACCCACATATCAAATACACACTATATATAAATTTATACACATATATATATAACTGCAATTGCTCTTTTGCATAGTTTTAATGCTTTAATTTTCGATCTATTCTTATTAACTTTTTTCCCACAACTTCCTGTACTTTTACGGAGCTCACACACACTCCATAAGACCTTTTACATGCCATACTGCAGCTCACTTGACTGATTCCTGATTGGCTTGTTAAAGCTGTAATCTACCAGCGCCACACAGAGAGAAACGAGAAGCCTATTAGCATCTTCTCTACATTATTTTTCATCAAACTGGTTAAAACTGACACGTATTAATTAATATCTATTACTTGTTTTTTTTTCTTTGAGGGGCCAAGATGTTGTGTTTGAAGGGGGTGGGCAATTAGTTGAACAAAATAATCAAAATAGTGTTTTTGAACGAGCACTGATAAATGTCCTGCTCCATCCCATCTCAGAGAGCGAAGTGCAATATATTCTTGCTGTCACGTTCTATTAAACAGCTATTACAGTCGTGATAGAACTATTAGTCACTTCATTATTAATAACATTAATGTATTTACATTTTAGTGTACATGCCAGTTTTCCAGCAATAATTTATGAAGTCGACTTCAAATATTTCATAATGTTCCTCCATCTGAGCCTTTTTGAGCTCATTATTGATTGTGAAAACAGACTGAATTTTTATGTTCTCTCTCTGCCGACCTCACTCATTCTCTTAATGTACTGGCGAAGGGGCCTCTGCATTAAGAGACTGAAACAAAGTGCATTTACATCTGAAGCATAACTTCATAATTTACATTCCAACATTTATTAGAGGTGACAAATGAGTGTTTGGTCCACTCGCGCTTTTCCACAATACGGCACTTATTCAATCCGCATAAATTACGGCGAGGGATTGAGAGTGCTAGTGCAAATGATTCTATTACATTTATGCGGCGGTACACGCGTGTGCCCGCAGAGGTTATTCGAGGGGCGGGCGTCCCCGTTTATGAACTAATCCATAAATTGGCTACCTACAATAAGAATAAAAAGTGTGGAATAATGAATAAAAGGCTGTGCCGGCTTGCCAGCTTGTATGGGAATCCTGTTAGAGCCCAGCAAAGAAGACGAGAGTAGATTAGAATAGAGTACACTAGAGAGAATTAGAGTAGTGAGAGCTGGAGTAAAGTAGACTAGACAAGATTAGAGTACACTGGAGTGTAGTGTTAAGTGCACTGGAGTAGAGTACAATGAAGTAAAATAGACAGGACTAAATTAAACGATAGTACAGTAGACTAGATCAGACATTTTTTAGATTTGTTGATGACCCGCTTGTGAGTGACCTACTCACTAGAAAAATTATGTTTTTTTCACCCCCTGCATTTATTTTGTGGGAGAAAGTACAAAATTATAAAGATAATAAATTAAATTAAATAATTGCCACTGTATAAAGCAAATTGTTAAAATATTATGTGGAAAAATACTTAAATTAAAAATAATTTGTTTGAAAACCCCTGAACAACACTTTAGCAAGCAGAATGAACTTTATTATCCTAATTTTATTACATTTATTATAAAAATCTAAAGAGTAAAACTATATTTATTAATATTTAATTTAGATCCTAAACACACACTTATATGGTTCCCTCTCTAAATACACATTTTGTATTTTCTTCTTACACAAATTTGACATGGACCCCCTAACAGAGATTATGGTAAGCAATGTTGCTATAATCCAGCATGTTTACATTTTGTATTTTTATACTGCTGTTCATTAACGTGCATTGTCTCTATTGCATAAACAAACAAACAAATAAACAGCACCCCCTTAAAACCCCTGGACTAGACTAAACTACAGTACGGTAGAAAATAGTACACAAGAGTAAGACTAGACTCCAGTAGAGTAGGGTACAATGGAGTGAACTTGAAAGAGTAGAGAAGAGTAGACTACCTTATTGCACATTAAAGTATTTTTTCTGGATGGGAAGCAGAGGATCAGACCATACCTAATGCACATCAACTGCCACATCAAAGGGTCTTCCATAAACATTTCTGTCCTATTGGTAAGAGATGTGTCCAACACGTGTCATTCAAATCAGGCCAGACTTTACGTAATGTGAAAGAATATGAACATTTGCCATAGTATTTAAAAGCAGATCATAGCAAACCATGTGCTCCAAACACAACTCTGGCCCAAAGTCTCAGTCGTGATTAAACAGCCTTGCTTCTTCCCATGTTAATATTCCAGCACCGATAACCACTATAAGTCAGCGTGTAATGTTAAATAATTATAGAGAGGAGCATTTCAGCAGTGTAGTTACAAATGCACCATGGGAATCCCTCCATTTAAACAAATAACGGGCGCTGCAGGGGAGTTGGCAGATGAATTAACAGCTAATAACTTACTGCGCAGGCAGATAAAGAACAGTCCCAATGTGTCAATTACATTGAATTTTTCTCTGATTTCTAGACTTCCAAACATGATCGAGCACTTCAAAGAGGTACAACTAGAAAAATGTGGCTTTCGCAGTGCGCCGAGGAGACTCTTATTTTTTCCCCTTCTCCCTTATTCATTTGATCAAACGCTTCTAGAAATCAGAGGAACCGCTGTAAAAACTAGGCGTTTCCAGACGAAATGCTGGCTGCCGGTCGGTCCTCACTCCTGACAGATCCTGGAAGTCAGAAAACACAGGGCTTTAGTCCCACTCCTGTTCATTAAAATCACAGGGACAGGGCCCGCAAAGAGAAAGATGCTGACATATCAAAGGCTCTCTGTACCTGCATTACCATAGTCATTTACTTATTAAAGCAGAGATGTTTCCTGTCAATCAGGGGGCCATCATGTCTCCTCATTTGCAGCGGAAAAACTGGCATAATTGCTTCTTAGACTAATCAACACAACTTGGAGTAATTATGCCTTGAAAGTGACATTGGAGGGTGAGGGGGACGTGCGGGTGTGTGCGTTCAAGAGAGCTGACGGGGGAAGGCAGTCACTGATTCGACCTGATCGTCAGTCATATGGCGAGTCTCTCTCTTTCCATCACATGCTATACCTCTCTTCAACGCGTCTGCTCCACTTCGTATCTGCCGCCAAGGAGAACCTTCACATCAAACGGAAGTAATTACAAAGCGCAACCCAAACTGGTGTCACAGATCTCCTTCCATGCTCTTTAAAAACACGGCTACGCTATAATTAAAATCCTGTCATATTTCCATCATCGTGTCGGGCCAACATATAATGACACAGTTCAGCAGGCAACAGCAAACCTAGAAATTACAGATCTGTTCTTGCAGTTCTGTTGGCATTAATATATTTGCAGAGATTTTACAAAATTGCGGGGCAAGTATGAATTATATTTTATTGATTTCTGGGTAATCAAAGAGTTCCAATTAAAACCTGCCTGCAAAGCGGTTAGCAAAATACGGACATCAGAAGGAAAGTGCTGAAAATACACTGCATTTCCATGCAGTTCGGCCAAACCTCATCAGGTCACTGAGCAATGTGAAAGGGAGATAGTGTAACGTTAAACTTTGTCATACAAAATTAATCTAGACACATGGGAAAGCAGCAGACGGAGAGAAATACGCACTGACAAACAGAGACGCACCTCATAAAAGAGGATTTAATTAAGGAATCTTGGAGAATTTAATGGTCTATAACCCACAATTTCCTAAATTCAAGACATTCTCAGTCATTTTGACAGGCCATAAAAGGAAGCAAGTGTATTTGGCTTGGAAAATTTTGGCTTTGAGAACAATATGACACAGATTGTAATGTTTAACAGGCTATGTCAACACAATTTCCTAACAAACATTCTCGCTGCGGTCAAACTGAAGGCAAACTTTAATTATCAGCTTATACAGGCAAACACGAAACCATCATGAAAGCTTGTGACTGATGAATGGCAAAGCCATGTTCTGATGAAGTGGACAAATCAGAAGAAATGGACAAATAACCAGATATGCTGGTGACTCAGGCAGTTTTAATTGATTTCCGTGAGCTGATAGCTTTGACTCACCTGACAAATCTAATGAATCTTCCCACATGAGTGCCAAACAAACAAAATGCTGGATGTCACAGGACGTTAAGAAACTAGAGCTATTTGGAGACAAACGACAGAGACAAATGTAGCTCCTACAAGGATTTTAAAATTACATTGTGTGTATCAGACGTACAATATAATATGCTCATGCTTCTGCTGTTGTCATTCTAGAGAAAACAACACCACAGTGATTATGGTGTCAAAACGGTTAACACAGAAATGCTAAATAAAATGTAAAAAGCAATATTTTTTATGTTGTTTTAGATAAAATATTAACATATAAAAATAGAAATGTTATATAAAAACTATAGGCCTAATTTTTTTTTTAAATTATATATATATATATATATATATATATATATATATACACACACACACACTGTATACATTTAACAAATAGGCCTATAATTTAAACCTTGAACTAAAGAGAACGTTTTTGAAATGTAAACAAGCTGTACATTTGAAGTCATGTATTATTTTTTCAGTTCACAACTTGGTCTTTTCTTTTGGACCCCACTGTATATCGAAAGTTTTGCCAGTGAAAATAATTTTGTGTTTGCTGCTTTAGTTTTTGTTCATTATTCTTTTCACATGTTTCTATGGTATACTGGAAAAGAGTGATACGCATTTCATAACTTTAAAGCCTTTGATAGACAAAAACATTAAATTTAAGCAAAGAGTCATTATTTACAGTGTTGACCCTTCTTCATATTCTCTGCAATTCACTCTGGATATCAGCTTCTGGTCCAAATCCTGACTGATTGTGATCCATTACTTCTTTATTAGAGCTCAGAGTTCATCACAATTTGTGGACTTCTACTTGTCCACTCGCCTCTTGAGGATTAACTACTGGTTCTCTATGGGATTAAGATCCAGGGAGTTGCCTGGCCATGAATCCAAAATTGTAATGTAATGATCTCAGAGCCACTTCATTATCACTCTTGCCTTGTGACATAGTGTTCCATCATGCTGGAAAATGCACAGATCATCATAGAATTGCTCCTGGGTCATTGGCAGAAGTTCCTCTTGCAGGATGTTTTGATACCATTCTTTATTCATGGCAGTGTTTTGGAGCAGAATTGTGAGAGAGTCCATACCCTTGGATGAAAAGCAACCCCACTTCACTGTTGGCATGACACAGGACTCATGGTAGTGTTCACCTTTTCTTCTAGCCTGCTGGACACTCTGGGATGTCCTGAAGCTTTCTTCACTGCAGGTGACCTCTCTCCTTGAAGTTCTTGATGATCCGGTAAATGTTTTTTTCAGGTGAAATATTCTTTACCGCAATTTCCTTGCATGCGAGGCGATTTTGATGCAAAGCTATGATGGCGGCATGTCTTTCTTTGGAGGTAACCATTGCTAAAGAACACAATGTTTAGAAGCACTTCTTCCCTCCATCAGTCTGCTCTTATAATCCAATCAGAATGATTGAGTGATTTCAACTGAAATTACTAGAAGCCTACTCGTTTCCCATGTGATGATTCGATTAGTGAAATGATGTTAGCTGGTCATTTTGTCCCAGGGCCAAAAACCTGTGAAATTTGGATTTTTGTAATTAAGTTTAAAAAAAATTGGCAAATGAAGCTTTTTGCAATTATTTAAAATGCATCTGATCACTACTGCACAATAATCTAGAAACAATGTGAATCAACACCACAACAACTGAAGCAGCAAACTTTGCAAAACAGAATTTATGGTCACTGCCAAAACTTTTGGCCATGACTGTACCATGCTATTTAGTGGTTAAACGAAAAGTAGTTGATCCGTGATCCTAAACATAGTTGGGTATGTCTAAGTGAACGAAAACAGTTGAGAAATTGAATGTACATCATTATGTTGGGTCTTAACGCGACAGCAGCCTATAAATACCTGCTGTGACTGTTAATTTGCCTTTAATATGTTTGAACTTTATTAGTTAAGCTAGTAGTTTTGCTGTGGTATCGAAGTATGTAAAAGACTTTGACATGAGAAACATTAAAAAAGCAGCAAGATTTGATATATCAGCAAAGTAGTCTTTTAGAGAATTGAAATGAAAACTGAAAAAAAGGGAGAAGAAAATGAAAAGAAATGGGCTTTTCATGTGGGAAGATGTCCGGCCATAAATCTGCTGAATTTGGCCTCAAGGGGACCAGCTCCAGAAATCTGGTCCAATAGCAGACAAGACCAAAACCACAATGTAAAGAAATCTGGGCGCCACTCGTCTTTATCTTCTCAGCTTTTTCAAAGAGAACCAGAAAAAAATATATATGACCAACATCAAAAAAACCTAACCAGTTACAGTTATGGAACCTACTTTAAAAGAGGCTAAATAACACAATCACTCAGACTAGTGTCATAGAGGCAGGCCGAAAACAACTGAGGATGCGAGAGACGCCATTTCACGGTTCAAACGCAAAACTGGGATTTCTGGTTTGTGTCATCCCTCAGTCATTTAATGAGCATTTCACAGCAGTAAACAAACACATTCAGAAGGGGACTTTGCAGATGGAGTTGTGAAATTATACACCGTGTGGCTTGAAGAGGAGGCCAGGTCTCATCTATTCACATCTAATCTGGTAAATTGAGTCAAAAAGGCTGACTGAAACAGGAGAATGAGTCTAGCCAAAAGCTGTAAACACATTTTCCGAAGCCCCTGATCTGCAGACTTCAAGCATGCACAATAAATCTGACGTGAAATCATAATTATAAAAGCAATTAGCTGACCCTGTGCCGCTCGCCCTTGGACGTGACAGTGAAAATTCACACAGATCCCCTCCAAGGCGGCTGGGACAAGGTTGGTGGGGGCGGAAAAGTGCAACACAGCAACAATAAAACCGCAGGCCTTTTCCTGTATCATTAACCACAAGCTCAAACAGCTCAGGACACGACAGTGTCAATTGCAACAACACAAAATAAACTTCCACATCTCACACAAACACATACTTTAGCGGTAATTCATCAACCTATTTATCCATCTCCAAAATGCACATACTGTATGAACAGGATAATGGCTCAAACCAAACCTGTGCAAGTGCAGGTGCTCAACTGGGGTATCAAAAAACGGCCTGGATTTGTCAGCTAAATTATGATCTAACTAACAACATATGCTTATTGTATTAAAGACCCCCTGTGGTGAAAATCAAGTTTTTAATGTTGTTTATTTGTCTATGTGGTGTTTTTATTATGCTATAAGACAAAGCATGTGCAAATTCATGTCAGCACCATTGCTGAGTATGTTCTCCTTAAAACTGCAGTAAACTGCTCAAAAAAGTTAGAAATCGCAAATTGCATATTTGCATATTCATGTGTCCACGTATACTAAATGAAGCAAGGGTTTATAGTTACAGGCTATTTTAAGGCATGAAGAATTTTTTTGGTGATCAAAAATGAGTTTTAAGAAATAAAATTATTGACAACAGGGGGACTTTGTTTAAACATTTAATTTATCAATAATATGCGATATATACACTACCATTCAAAAGTGTGGTGTCAATATAAATCTCAATTTTAATCCATTTTCATTTTGATGAAACAATATCGATTCTTGAATCTCAATCTTTTAGTTTATGCTGTTTTCAGTTGATGCGTGACAAAAATTTCAGTAAACATTATTCGTAGCATGCTTTCCATCTAATGCATTGCTCTGTTACATATGCCAGTGTGATGTATCTCAATGCCGGTGTGATGTATCTCAATCTTCAAGCAGAAGGAACTGGATGAAATATTCTGAATGATACCAGAAGAGAACTGCTCCCCCAACTGAGTTTAGTTTCTCCCAAGGTTTTTTCCTCCAATTCGGTCACTGATGGAGGAGTCAGGGTTCCTTCCCACTGTCGCCTTTTGGCTTGCTTAGTTGGGGACACTTAATATTCAGCAATATTATTGATTTGACTGTACTGAGGCTATTGGATGAGAACTGAACTGAGATGGACGATGACATCACGGTTTTCAACAGAGCTGCTACATAATTTAATTGAACTCATTTCATATTTGATGATCTTTATACAATTATTGAAATTGAATGAAACCAAATCAACACTTAACTGACCTCAGCTGAACAATGAGACTAGTTTCTTTTTAGAGCTGCTTTACAGTATGTATAAAGCGCTTTATAAATAAAGTTGCCCTGACTACTTTTGATATGAAACAGTCTTATGAAATTCAAACAATAAATACCGCTTTGGCCGCTCTGGAAAATATGTTCTACCAATGTGTGCTGCTTCAATCAACCCAGTCTGTTCCTCAAAGCAATCTCTCAGGAATGAGAGACCCCTCATTGGCCCGCTCATCGGCACCTAGTGACCATCATCCCCAACAATCATGAAATATCTCTGCGGCCTGTGCCCCCATGCCAACCATAACTCTCCTTTACTGCAGACAGCTTCAATAAAGGATTACAATTACAATTAAAGTAATGAGCAAAGGGGGGGGGGGGGGAGAAAAGTCCAAGGATGGATCCCCAGGCAAATTAAATTGCAGCACAGTTTGAAAGTGAGCACAGAGTAAGTCTTTTGGGTTATTACTGGCTAACAACCCCTCATTCCCTCAATAATTAACTTTCAAGTTTCATAATCAGGAACTGCAGAAATGAAACAAAAGTGAAATGCTGTCCCAAAATGTCAACAGCGGCCCATGGACCATGAATATAAATGAATGCTCTTGATAGGTCACTGATACTTTCTGCGTGGTGGAAGCTCATTCTCAAAACCAACATTTGAGCAACAGATGTCTCCATGCCTAGGGCAAGCAAGGTGTATGATATAAAGAAAATAATGGTATAATTAAGACAGAGCGCCAAGTCAACGCAATGGTCAATGCCACAGGCTATAATGTCAACATCGGCATCTCATCAGGCAGACCCCAATTCCTCAGCTTTGGGTATGCTCTCTCTTTTTTCCAGCGTGGTTGTGACAGCAGAGGGGCTCCGGAAATTCAGAGACTGCCGAGCCAAAACAGATCACTTCAAAGCGCCTTATTTAACGCTTGCTAAATTTTTCATCACAGTTGCTTAATATCCTGGGGAAGGGGAGCTTTTGAAGTTGCGGCGAGACCGGGATGTTCTTCTAACAACTTTCCTTTTTTTCCCTCCCCCCTCCTTTCACCTCCTCCCTCTGCTCCTGCATCCCTCGCTCTTTCCACAGGAGGCCAGTGATATTTGGGGCGCACAGTGGAGCCCCAGCGGGCAGAGAAGGGATGGGAGAGCATCCCATGGAGCCGGCAGTTACCATGCCAACAAGCTGAGCATTACAGTCACAGGCGGTAGATCGCAGAAGGGTACCGCAAAACACCACTGGAGGGAAAGATTTTAACCTTTCACACACCTTTGAGGCAGAAAGCCCACCACAGAAGACTAAAAGGCAAACAAGAGAGCTGACAAACATGGATTCTGTGAGTCAAACAGCACTGGTTCTCTGACAGCCTGAGGTGATATTTAACTCCACTAATCATGAATATGGTTAAATCTTTTACTGCTATATTTAAATTCAGATATGTTATTCAGTTGGGAATTTATAGGCATTCTATGATGTAATAAATGTTAAGGCTGATTTGCCTATACTTTCAGGTATCGACTGAAGTTAGAGAATGGGGGAAAGACAAAGGAAAGGTACCATAAAAAAAGAAAGAGGAAAAGAGAAACGGGGGGAAAAAAAGATGAAGGAAATGACAGGGAAAAGGTGTGGGGACTGGAAAGGCTTAAGGGAAGGGGAAAACAAAAGAAAGAAAAAAGAAAAGAAAGTAAAGAAAATTAGAGAAAAGTAAGAGGAAATTGTAGAGGAAAAGAAAAAATTGGAAAAGGCAAAGAACAGAACGTAAAGAAAAGGCAAAAAGACAGAAACGGCCGATGTAAAGGGAAAAGGGAGAGAAATTAAAAGGGAAAGGAAAGTGCAAAGGCAAAGAGTAAAAAAAGGAAAAAGGAGAGGAAGGGGAAATGTAAAGGGAAAGAAAGAGAAATAGAACGGGAACAAAAGGGAACAAAAAAGAAAAAAGGGAAAGAGCAGAATTTAAAGAAAAGGAAAAGGATAGAAAAGGGAAATGTAGAGGGAAAAATGAAAAGAGAAGGCAGAAGGAAATTAAAGTGTAAAAGGGATGTAAAGGAACACAAGGGTACGGGACAAGGAAATAAAAAAATAAAAGACTAGGAAATGACACTGAAAGGGAAAAAGGGAAATTTAAAGGGACAAGTAAATGAAAGTAAAAATGTAAAGAAAAGAACACAAAGGAAAAGAACAGAAATAGGAGTAAAGGGAAGAAAAGGAAAAGGAAAGTTAAATGAAAATGTAAAGGGAAAAAGGCAATGAAAAAGACAAGGAAAGTGAAAATGGAAAAAAGGAAAAAGACCAAAAAGGAAAAGAAAATAACAGAAATGAAAGGAAATCAGAAGAAAGGAAAGAAAAGTGAGTGGGCGGTAAAAAAAAAAAGAATAAATGAAGTCCTGTGCAGTGTGTAGTGTGTGGTAGCGGGACAGGCCAGGAAGCACAACCCCTGGAGGCAAGAGCTCAACCCTGAGCACGACTGGTACTGGGTTTGAGTGACAGCGCAGGTCCAAACCTGTTCTGGCTCAGACTCCAGCCAGAGTCGCCTGCCACCGAGGAGCGAGGGCCGCCCATCCGGCGAGGTGAGTCAGAACCTGTTAACATAACTGGTGTCCCCAGCCTGACACCCCGGCACTCGCGCCCAGAGCCTCCCTCCAGCCCTGCCACTACTCCCCTTCCGCTCATCCACATCAAATCCTTTCAGACACAGATTTCAATTATTCACCCCATCCAAATAATGCCTTGTGACATGAATTATCCAGAGCTGTAATAATCCACTTAACTGGGAAAGAGCAGCTCATCAAAAAGAGAAAAGCAGAGGAAAAAAAGGGGGACTTGTCAAGCAGTTAGAAAGCCAAGAAGCCTTAATAATCTGCATTTTTCCCCGCTGTTAAGGACGGTGCTTTGAGCATGGCTAGATATCATTCATAGCAGAAAATCACATCACACAAAACCGAACAATACACCGCCTAATTGTCCAATGATAGTAAATGTGCCATAGATAATCCAAGAACTTCCTAGTTTAAGAGCAATAAAAGAAAGAGAGCAGTTCCGCTGCTGAGAAGCACACTATGGGGGATTGGTGAGGATTACTCACATTCACAAAACTACCACCTAGTAAGTCATCTACGAACTAATGGTCAAATGTTTTGGGGAAGGTTTTAAAAGTAATGTATTACAATATTGTGTTACTCCCCCCAAAAAGTAACTATTTATGATACTTAGTTACCTTTAATGAAATGAATGTGTTAAGTTACTTTGACGTTACTTTGTCTCACCTGTTCTGGGCTTTCTTGTCCGTATTTAAATACATTTTTGGCATATGTAAAGGCCCTTTGACATCAAAAGTGACAGCTGCTGGATTGCAGAAGAATAGGATACAGGAGAATTCAACACACTTACTTCAGCAATAAAAACAAAAACAAATGAAACACAAATTTGATGTTTATCCAATGTCGGTTTTATGGTTGAATTGGATAATTGAAGGCCAGCAGCAACGATTTCTCTCAACATGGGGACAAGAGACGAGTCGGTCAATAAATGGGAAAACAAAATACACCTTGAAAAAGTAAATCAGATATTTTGTTTTTAAAGTACTGCGTCGCTTTAACAGTTACTCAAAGTAATCTGAAGTAAACCTCCAACACTGATTACAGTCACGCTGAGAATTACATGTTATCAAAGAAAAATCATGATCATACACTACCGTTCAAACATTTGGGGTCGGTAAGTTTTTTTTTTTTAAAGAAACATTTATTATTATGATCAAAGTTAAAAACAGTTGTGCTGCTGTGATACATTTTATATAATTTATTGATGAATAGAAAGTTAAAAAAGAAGTTCGAAATGAAGTACAAATCTTCAAATAAATTTCTTTTTCTGTCACTTCTGATCAATTGAAGCTGTCCTTGCTGAATAAAACATTTTCAAAATCCAATAAGACTAACTAAAGAGGTAAAATCTCTGTAAAACACAGCCTCAACTCGGTTAATGCTTCTATAACACTAAATAAATTAAATAAAAGACACCAATGACCAAGAAATATCGGCTTTGAATGTGGCTTGTCCAATCATATAGAGAACAGGAACCAGACATTCTTATAAAAAAATAACCAATTAAACAGCAGGCAAGACAAAACAAAATAAGCAGTACAAAATATAATATCTGTTTTCTGTTTAGGCATATGGTAATAATAATAATGGTAATGTAAAGCAATTCTATAAAAAAAAGTTTATTTTAAGGTGTCATTGTTACAGTGTAATTATATATTTAAGTACTGAGTAATATTATGTAACTACATGCACTTACTATTGGATTAGGGTTTGGTTCATGGTCAGTTGCATGTAAATATGCATCATTTATAGTTATTACTATAGTAACTACATGTAACATATGTAACAATGACACTGTAAAATAAAGTGTTTCCAAACATTCTTTTAACAAACTCTATGTAGAGAATAATGAGTGCAGGTAAGCAGGACCTCTGAAACTTACCAGCGCTTCTCTTGGAGCCGTGTCTTCTCTGGCTGGAGCATTCTGAAAGAAACAAGCCTTGTGTTACAGCGCCACCTAGTGGGACAATTTATGACTACATGTGATTCGAGTAAAGTACAGCAGGAAAAAAAAAACATGTTGTGCAGCTATCTTTCATACTTTCAACATGATAAAAGGCCTTTAAATGGTAACACTATAATCATGAGAAATCCCTCACCAGAAATGTACAGTAATGTTCAAAAGTTTGGGGTCAGTAAGATTTTGCATATTTAAAAAGAAGACAGTATTACATTTATACAGCATTAAATTGATCAAAGTGACAGTAACATATATAAAGTTACAAAAGACGTCTGCTTCAAATAAATGGTGATCTTTTTAAATTTCTATTCATCAAAAAAATTGTGAATTTTTTTTTGACCAATTCACTCATGGAGCCGCATTAAGATGTCCATATCTCTGGGATTGTACCATTTGGGGCCTTTAAAATGAAGATACCAAAAGAAAAGTTTGATAAAATAAAATAATGCGGCCATCTTTCTAAAGTCATTTTTAGCCCACCGTAATTTCGGCTCTAAAATTGTCATTTTGACCCCCTCTACAATATAGTGGATTACTCAGTAAATATGCATCCATAACATTTAATATTTGGCTTTCTTCTTCAATTATGTATTACTTTCACCAGACAAAAAATGGTCCAAATCAACATTTTTAGTCGGGGACCTCTGGTTGAGTTGACACGGAAGGACCTAGCTTTGCCAGCACAGGAATAAATTACATTTAAAAAATATTTAAATTTTATTATTTACATTTTTTTTTTATCAAATAAATGCAGCCTTGGTTAGCAAAAGAGACTTCTTTCAAAATAATTTAAAAAAAAGGTGAGGAAAAAGGCAGAAATGTTAGCATACAGATAGGATCTACCAATCATAAATCTGAGAAGAATAATGGTATTGTCCTTAAGATGTCCCTTCACCCATTAAAACTCAATGATGCCTCTCTCTGGTAGCCTGCAAGAGCTGAAACTCAAGTTTCACTAACCCTAATGTCTATATATTGCCATTCAGTTCTTGACAGACTATAGAGTTTACTGCATTACTGATTGTCATTAGATGCCATTAACACTCCTGCCTTTATCAACATCTGCAATTGAGCCAGGCCTGGTATTTTCTATGTCACAGTTTTGTTTCTGATCAGTGGATGTCTGATACCATTGGTTAAAGGGATAGTTCTCCCAAAAATGAAAATTCTGTCAGTATTTACTCACCCTCATGTTGTTCCAACCCCATAAGACCTTTGTTCATCTTCGGAACACGAATTAAGATATTTTTAATAAATCTGAGAGCTGGATCACTCCTCCATAGGCTTCTTAAGGGATTGAAACTTGCCAGCCCCGAAAAGTTATTAAAGACATTGTTAAAATAGTCCAAGTGACTACAGTGGCTCAATCTTAAGTTTAACAAGCGACGAGAATATTTTTTGTGCGCAAAATCAAACAAAAATAACGACTTTATTTCAACTATTCATTTCCTTCTCTGTGGGCCGTCAGTTAACGTAGTGTGATTACGTAGAGCTACGTCACACGTAGGCTCACTATTGGCCGACGCTGGTCATGTGGGTGATGCGTGTGACGTACAACACAGAAGCACTTACGCTATTATTCTAGTGAAGTGACTCGAGGCCCACAGAGAAGGAAATGAATAGTTTAAATAAAGTCGTTATTTTTGCGCACAAAAAGTATTCTCGTCGTTTTATAAACTTAAGATTGAGCCACTGTAGTCACTTGGACTATTTTAACAATGTCTTTAATGACTTTTCGGGGCTGGCAAGTTTCAATCCCTTAAGAAGCCTATGGAGGAGTGATCCAGCTCTCAGATTTCATCAAAAATATCTTAATTTGTGTTCCGAAGATGAACGAAGGTCTTACGGGGTTGGAACAACATGAGGGTGAGTAAATACTGACAGAACTTTCATTTTTGGGTGAACTATCCCTTTAAATCCACTTTAGAGCACTAAATAAGCCTGGAAAGTTCAAATTAGAATATTTATTTGACATACTGTAACATATTAGTGTGAAGCAATTTTGGGTTAGGTAGATTAGGCTCAAGGACATAATAGTAACAGTTTTAACACTACCGTTCAAAATTTTGGAGTCAGTAAGATTATTAATGTTTTTGAAGAAAGACTAATTTGTACCACTATGAAATAGTATTACAATTTAAAAGAACTGTTTTCTATTTTTATATATTTTATAAATTTTTTCTCTAATTTCAGTGCCACATGATCCTTCAGCATTCTTTCTTTCTTTTTTCTTTACTTATAAAGCACATTTAAAAACAACCATGGGTTGACCAAAATAAATTAAACATTTAAAAATGTACAAAGGGATAAAATTCAACTACATAACAAATTTTAGATTAATAACAAATGTTCAAGGAAATAGGATCATTTAAAAACAAAGAGAGACGGTGCTGTTCGGATGGCTACAGGAGCTTGTTCCAGTGTGTTGGACCAGCAATACAGTTTTTCAATCTATTCAATAGCCTATTCAATATCAATTCATTCTAAAATGCTGATTTGCTGCTTAAGAGACATTTCTTATTATTTTAGTTTATAATTGTTGTGCTGCTTAATGTGGAGAGTGTGGAAGTGTTTTTTTTTTCAGGATATCTTAAAAGATTTATTGACATTTTTCGAAGTGGTAGGCAGAGTTTTTCAATAACACTTTTTCGGTCACATTTCGGTCCGAATGCAATGATAGGATGCCCTACCTGACTGTCAACCTATACACTCTGTTCACGTCATTAGCATGTTCCATGAGGTTAAGCAGACAGACAGACAAGCACAGCAAACAAACAGAAGACACCTTTTATAGTTCCTCCTGAACCAAAACAATGAGCTTATGCTGTGTTTAAGTCATGTTGTAATTACAAGATGACACCCCTGACATTCTACTCGGAGCTGTTCACTTCCTCAGACTCTATGGCCATTTCTGTTGACACTATCAATGCAATCTGCAAAGAATTTAAGACATACAAAGATGGTGCACTACTTTTGGAATGGGAGAAAGTGCAACATGGAATATGGCAGATTAAGTCCCGCCTTCTAAATATAACGGCCAATCGCTGATTGATAAAGTTGTTACATCACGCCAGCTGCCGTTAGAAGCTCCGGTTGCTACAGAAACAGTCAGTGTTCTGAACGTGCACTAAGGACTGCTCATGCGCATTGGTGGATCTAGTATGAAAAATACGCTTTTTTAAATGCTATTTGAGCATAATAAACAACATTTATGGGGCAGTCCATGTCAGATTTTGTTGCTGATTTGAAATATGTTATTTAATTGTGTTCTGCAAGATGTTTTTGAGATTTCAAGATTCCCCCATTCAGGTAGACAGAACTTGGTCTTGGATGCCCGAAATAGCTGCCCGGGGGCGTTGCAAATACGGCTACCGAGTGAACAGACTTTCCTTGAAAGGGACTTTGGTACAAGTCGGAGCTCTCTAAGTTGTTCGCATTCGTTATTATTATAATGTTTTGTGCTTTGAGACATGAGGGAATTTAACGCCGTCTCTCGTGACGCTTTGCAGACTCTGTTCTGGCCTGGTGATATGCGTTCTTACACAGTCATAAAATTCACCTATATTTATATGCAATTATTTATCAAGACAAACTTATGTTTACATCATAGTATGTAATAGAGAAAAATGCATAAGAATAATCAACCAAGATTCATGTCCTATTCTTAAATCTGAGACATTTAATGCATTACAACAGCATTTATTTAAAGGGATATTTACCCCAAAATTAAGAGTATGTCATCATTTTAAAAAATCATGGAAATATGCAATTGAAATGAATGGTGGATGTCATTCTGCCTAACATCTCGTTTTGTGTCCCTGGTGAAGAAATCCATACAGGTTTGGAAAAACATGAAGACAGACATAATGTACATAATGACAGACTGTTCATTTTTGGGTGAGGTATGCCTTTAATTTGTTGCTGATTTATATAGCCCATTTTAAATGTTATAATTAATGCTTTTACATATTTTACATAATTTAAAGGGATATATAAGCCTCTAGTTTAAAATCATTTTAGGACATAAAGATGAGTAAAGAAAAAATATAAGTAATACAATTTTATTAATGGGTTAGAGTAATAAGATTTTGTTTTATAAATTTAGACCTAGACTTTATTATAAATTATATATTTCTAAAATGTGTGTTTATACATTCTTTAATGTTTTCCAATTATTGACTGTCCTCCAATTATATTGCATCACCCTCTCTCATATACCTTTTTTTTCACATTCAGGTCTGGCACATCAGGATGGGTAAATGATGACAGACTGTTCATTTTTGGATAAACAATCAATTTAATTCGTTGCTGAAACATTGCCTAAATAAAGCTTTTACTTTAGCAGTAAACACAGAAAAAAACTTTTCTGAGACTAAGACAGATGAGCCCAAGGAGGATACATGACAATTCATCTCTCGCACTTTTTCAGGTTTTCATGTAACAACGTGAATAAATCTAGATTCAAACTCAAAGAGATAATATATTCTATGCGAGACCTGACGTTTTTTCTTATCCAAAACCAGGCAATGTAAGCATTATGAAGTGTTAACACTCTTATGTAATGCAAGTTTCATTCATACTGGAAGCCAGAGCGCGCTCTCTTACAAAAATTCCAAAACGGACTCATAGAATTAATAACTTATGACATTCCAGGAAATCCTTAAATAGACAAGGGCATCCAGATATCACTGTAGCTGAATAAAAAGCAGAAACATTTGGACAGATGAAACGTGAAGACAATAAACACACGATTACGACAATATATGGTTTATGTGTGTTTTTTAAACCATCTCAGGAAATTTTAATTTTAAAACAACAATAATGCAGTGCTAATTGCAATAGGCTTTATTACAGTATAGAAAGTATGTTCTGCCTTAAGCAAGAAATAAAAGCTGTAAATTACTGGTTTAAAAAAAATGATATGGTGTATCTAATGTTAATGATGGTTACGCCCCTGATGTGACCTGTGTCATGTTTTCAGGGTCAATGACCCCTGAATGAACATAACAAATAATAGGTGATAAATGTTCCCAAGGTGCTTAATTTGACCAGATCCAGACACTAAGATCTGCCGTGAAATCTCCTGAATGCCCTATTCTCTGTGGCCTACACCTGTCACACACATCTGTCTAACTGCATGGGATGACAGTGAGCAGGACGCTAGCAAACCAGCTAAAACTTTTTCCTAAACAACATGGGACAGCCAGATTATGAGTATATCAATAATTTAAACGTGACAAAATGTGCGTTTACTATGCAGGTCCACGGCCGAACAAGCAAAATACATGTTGCTAACTGGAGAAATGTTATCAACTACCTGATTTTGCTGTTCAGGTTGGTCCGAGGATGCCATCTTCTCAGAGCTACTAGCCAGAAAGCTAACGAAGCTAATGGTTCAACTGTGCTCCATTGCTTTAGTCTGAACCAACGCCATTCTTCTCTCAATGGCTCTGGTCTGAACTAGTGATACGAAGTTCGAGTCTCACTGGTCAGTTCTTTTGAACAGTTCGTTTCAAAGAACCAGTTCAAAGTGATTGTTATTTTAGCAAGAGTTCAGTCCGGTTTTGGTAATCGGTTCAATTGACTCATTAAAACGAATCTAATCAACAGAACGATTCGTTCACAGTACTATTCGATCAGCACATTTCAAAACACGGAAGCAGAAATATCTGTCAAACAGATGGTGAGAATTTTAAGTGTATTCAGACAAAAAAATAACACCCAAGAACAAAGTGTGAGGCACTGAAGATACTACATAATGAACTCTGAACTTTGACTATCATCATGACAGAATTAAAAGTATGTAAAGTGTGTAACATTAGCCGACAGAAGTGTTATGGGCTGGCTGTGACCTCTCTGGATCAACTCAAATTAAAAGGTGGGTTTGAAAATAAATGAGTTCGCTTCACCCTGAATTCAGGTGGAAGTTTATATGTTTTCTTTTAACATGCAGAAATAAGCAGGATTATATAAACTTTTAATTTAGCCAAGTTTATTTATATAGCACGTTTTTGCATATTTTACTAGTGTTTACATAGGCATCATTTAAAGAGAAATGTAAGAGAAAAGTTTATAATAGCCTAATTTTAGAACATAAAGATCAATATTGACACATAAGAGTAATGTTTAATTAATGGGTTAAAGTATTAATAAGAAAAATAATAATGATCTAACATGTGATAATAATAATTTATTTAAATATAAATACTTTTAAAAAATCTAAGGTTGTCGGAATCAATTCAGAATTGTTGAAGAGAGAATCTTTGTGCACTGGAGGATTGATTTTTGTTCCTCCCATCCCTAAAAATATTATTCATAATAAATATAGCATAACTGAAACAAAAACATGTGCTGTGGCATGCTATCTTGTTAATAGTTCAGTCAAAAATGCCATTAAAATTAATGTTACATTACATACATTCTTTAATGTTTTCCCATTTTTGATTTCTCTCCAAGTATTTTGCATCAACTTTATCAAATAAGCCCATATGTACAGAATATCCTAACATAGCTCATTGTCTGTTAATTTCTTTGATTTTTTTTATTGGATTGTAATATTTCTGCTTTTTTATTCAGTTTATACCCTTAATAATATTTTTAATCAAGTTAACCCGAAGTTCAAAATGTTTATATATATATATATATATATATATATATATATATATATATATATATATGTGTCAAATGACACATATATATGTGTCATATAAAAAGCAAACGAAGTACACCATTACTCATTTTTTAAGATTGACAGTTCATTCATCCTGTGCTCTATTTGTCATTTGACACATTCTCTTCATCTCTCACAGGGGGTGAGGCTCTAGGGTTTAGTCCCAGTGCATCAGTCTCAGTGGTGCTAGAAGAAGATGGGACCATCGTTGAAGACGAAGCTTACTTTCTGTGTCTGCCAGCAAATACAAAATTCATGCTGTTGCATGCCGATGAAATATGGATGCATATTCATCAAAGTGAGATATAGCCTATTCCAGGATATTTGTATTACTATTTGTTCAGATCATCATTACTAACCTAAACTGATTATGATTTGTCTAGTTGATGGAGGCACAGCACAGCCTTTCAGAGAGTCTGCTAATATAGAGATAGATGGAATGGACGATGTTGATGGGTTTGAATCTTGGCGCAGTTTGGCAAAGCAGCTCAGACAGGACCTGGCCAGTATTATCCTTATGTCTGAGGCAAATTTACAGGTCTGCTTGATGTTGGCTTTTTACTTTGCCACATAAAGACCTCTATCCTTTACATGTATGGTTAAATTGTGTAAATAGACAATGTTTTACTGGGGTTTTCAGAGAATAATTATATAAAAATGTGTTACAGAGTTTGATTGAAGTGCCATACTCAGATCTGGCTGCGGCGTTGAACTTCTCACAGCAGAAAACACAGGTCCTACAGGACACGCTGCAGAGAATGCTGGACCGCAGGGAAGAAGAGAGACAGTCCAAAGAGTTACTGAGGCTCTATTTGAAAGCCATGGAGCGAGAAGGCGCCTTGGACCCACAAGAAGAAAGTAGGAATATGTTTAAAGATGCCATATTATGATCATCAGATTTTGTTTTTGTGGTTTACTAGAATAGGTTTTTATGCTTTAATGTTCAAAAATATAATTTTCCCCATATTTTACATTAGCTGACTTGACACCGTCGGGCCAAACTGTTCTCATTGTGTAACCGTTCCATTCCGTGCTGATCCGGCCCAGTCGGTACAGATGTGGTTTCATTTTGCACTGTGGGGCTGAAAAAGGCCGCTCTTTGGATTGTAATATTAATTCGTCAGTCTTTGCCTTGGTAATGCAAGAGTTTACAGACAGTATAAGACCACATTATGGAGGATGATCGGATATTTAATTTTATTTTATTATTAAATTGTGGTAACTTTACTCAAATAGCACGCTTGGACAGCTACAGAGAAACTGGCTGCCAGGCAACAGACAAGTGACCGATCCTGAGTGACAACGTCACTACACGCATTTTACCAGCACGGTTCAGCATGGTTAGCCAACCGCGCTGAAAATTCCAGGAATTTTCCGGGAAAGGCTTGTAATAGTGCCGCGCTCAACAAAGCTCAATGGGGAAATATAACAGGAACCGTTCCTTACTGTTCGGCTATTGTTGCAGCACCTCTCTTCCCAGTCTGTCAGTAACGCTCTGTTTAGTTCCTGTCTCTATGAAACCCCTCCTTCCGAAAAGTGTTGTGTGCTCTTAATGGTCGACTGCTTCAATGGACGCTTCAAAAGTGTCACACTCCTTACCATAACGCAAGTTTCAACACACTACTAACGCAACTCTACCAGGCCTCACCCCATTTTTTATTTAAATGAGGAATATTGTGATGTGTAAGTTCTTGGAAGAAAACTCAAGACTACAATAGAGGCGTTTCAGGAAACAGTCCGCACAGATATAGAGAATAACTCCCTATGGAGTAGACTTTGTGCTTTGTAACTTATAAAAACTAATAAAAATAGGTCTTCTTTAAAGCAAATATTATAGATACCAGCAAAAAAAAAATTTTTTACACAAAGAAGAAACAGCACTGCATTGAGTACATTAACAAAAAAAAACAAAAATAAATAAATAAAAGAACTAGCTCCTCAACAAGTAGGAAAAAAGCGTACATAGTTCTTAAGAAATGAGTTGTTCTTACTGTTATTGATGAGTTTAGGAGATTTTACAATAAGGGAAATCTCAGCAATGAGGACATCAAATCTAGGCAAAGTCTTGAGAAATTTGTTTTTGTGAATAAAAAATTTACAATGCAACACAAAGAAATTAACAACATTATCAATAGCATAGTCACTCCCAGAAAAATAGAGGAATATATCCCTCAATGAAAAGTTTAAATCACATTTGATAAAATGAGAAAGATAACAACCCAAGCTATACCAGCAATATTTGAAAGATCCCCAAGTTAACTGTAACATCATGTTATTTACTGTGTTGCTTTGACTCTGCTGCCACTAGATGGTGTCGCAGAGCTATTTCTAAATATTGATCCAGTTCAGACAAGTTCATTTCATCATTACTTGGTGGAATGAAGAAAAGTAGCAGCTTGGATGATCAAAAGCTTATCTGTTTTTGTGACAGCCCTAATCTTTCCAGCACTTTCGGGATGTTAACCACTGTCATTGCTGCAGGCGCTAAACTAGATGAGACAGATGGGGTGCAGGTGGAGGCCGCAGCAGGGTTCAACTCCACAACGCTAATGGTTCTGAAGGACAAAAAATACCCAGAGACCAGACTGTCCAATGAGGAGCTACAGGTATGATATCCAACCACAACAGTGTTGTAAGATCTCCCACAATTTCATAAAGTCTGCATGAAACAGAAGTTGCGATTAGTCTTTTCTTCCCTATTGTGACATATTTAAGTGAAACGGGAATTGATTGGATGGTTGTGGTTTGCTATTGCTGTGATGTCATATCCCACCTCACGCCAGTAAACACATCATCAGAGAAGAGAAGAGATGTTTCTGCAAGAGGGAGGGGAATTTATTTTGATTAAAGATTATGAGGATTATATATATATATATATATATATATATATATATATATATAGTATATAAAAATAATGATATGCACAGACAAATCATTTAGAATAAATACTCCAATATTCCATAAAAAATAAGAATTGTCCGTTTTGATTTCATGGTGATTTTAAGAAAAAAAAGTAAACATTTATCATTTTTGATATACTAGAGAGTGAAAGACATGAACACCGTTCACAACCCATTCTGCTTCTGTAATCTGACATATTTTAGAGTGTAACAGGACATTCAACTGAAATGAAATTGAAGGCAGGACTTGATTTTTATCCATTGTGAATTGATTGAATTGTGAAAAGTAGGCATTACATACCTTAGGGTCAATTGTGATGTCATGTTGACTTAAAAAATTAATAAATAAATGTGTACTTTCAGTCATATATCAGTAGGGGGCACTCACTCTTTTCAGTGGTATGAATGAATGCAAGACACAGGAGTATATCTGCAAAAAACGAGTGTTTTTGAAAAAGAGAAATACCTATATTAATTAATTCATATTAATAAAAAGAATTATGCTTTTGTGTGTTTGGTAAATTAAGATGACTAATTTAGTATTATGGTCTCATATATGGATGTACTTGTTTATGCAGATGGTGGTGAGGCAGGGAGTGGAGGTCATGATGGAGGTATTGGGCTGGGACAGTGAAAGGACATCAGCGCTGGTCCAGGCATGTGAAAGTGAGCTGAGTAAACGCCTAAAGCGAGTTCAAGCCCTGCAATCCATCAGCGCTCAAAACCAGTCCACTTCACAACCACAAGCTGAGAGAGAGACCCGAGCTAAACGCAGCAAAAAACACACGCACTGACAATATACAATACTATTCTAGTCTACATTCTTGGACTCCTTCATTACATTTCATGTAAAAAAATAAGCCAATTTTTAGATACTGAGTATTTTGATAATAGTATATTGTATGGAAATGCCAAAGCCACTGTTTTTGAGCTGTTTTTTTTTTTTTTTTTTACAACATATGGATTAAGAACTATTGTTTTCTTTAGTCAATAATCCACATAAGAAAAAAAATAACAAAGCAAGTACACAATTTATTGAAAATCTAATGTTAATAATTATTTCAAAAGGGAGTTAAATTCATTATTGATTGTTCCAAATACAACATGTCCAATCTTAATTTCATCACCTGTAATAAATGCTGGCAGAAATGGCATTTTAATACCTAATAGAAACATTTCATGCTGCGTTATGATATTGCTCAGTGAAGGAATATATTACGGTGAAATTGCAAGGTTCACTAAATGTGTCAAATTGAAAATGTTAGCAATTAAGCCCATTGGGTGCATATTTTGTTGTGGTACTGTTCACAACACTACTTGAAACGTCAAATGATGTCAAATATTCTTATTAGACTTATAAAAATATTTTGACATTTAGTTTTGGGCATGAATATAAATTGTATTATCGAGTTCCATAATGATTAAAAAAATATTTCAGCTTGTCAGAGAGCATTGAGAATGGTAATGCATGTAGATAAAATTTCCATTTGATAAACTAATGAAGAGACCAGCTTGTCTGTTCCTATTCACCAAGAATGTCTTGTTAAAAGCATCTTTTTCCGTGCGGATGTAGTCCTACTCTGCGTTGTAATGAGCATATGTAAGCTTTGATTGGTGTTGGGCAGGGTTGCGAAGCCAGTCGGACAGTCTTATGCTGTTTTGTGGCTGTGATGTTGTACTTTTGATTTGAATTTTTGAATTCTGGCCATTGTTAGACTATATGCTAGTGATAAGAATATCAATTTAACAGAGATATAGAGATGTTCCTGAGGAATTCATTACACTGATATGTATGCAAGACACCATGTGAACTGTTCTAGTATTTGGCTTCCTGTCTTGAAACCCTTAACAGATGATTTCCTTAGTAATCAGAATAAAGCCAAGACTGTTGGTCTTTATAATGTGCAAATGACGTATTAGAAAATAAGCAGCCAGATTAAATTTAAGACCACCTGAAGCATGCAAATCAACTGTGAATTATGTACTATCTACCAGACAAGCGTGACCACAGCTTCAACTGGGGTCTGTTGTTGCATGATGGATTGGCTGTGTCATGCAGGGCACAACCACAGAGCATTGATCATTCACTGAATCCTGCAAGCATACTGAGATTAACAGGCTGATGAATATGTTGAGTCTAGAAAAAGCAAGATATCAAATGAGCATATGTATGTATATATCTATATCTATATATATACAGTTATGGTCAAAATTATGGCACCCCTGGTAAATATGATAAAAAATGGCTGTGCAAAAAAAATCTGCATTTATCCTTTCATTCAAATAATTAGCAAAAATCTAACTTTTCATTGAAGTAAAAGAATTGAAAGTGGGGGGAGAAATCACATTATGAAATTAATGTTTTTCCTCCAAAACAAGTTGGCCACAATTACTGGCACCCTTTTTCTGTTGGAGGTCCTGGACTTCTTGTTCAGAAACATGGCATCGTGGATTCTATCAAATATCAATTATTTGAATAATAATATCAAATAAGATTATTTAATACTTTTTGCAATCTCCTTTTGCCAAGATAACAGCTCTGAGCTTTCTCTTACAATGCCTGATGTGTTTGGAGAACACCTGACAAGAGATCAGAGACCATTCCTCCATATAGAATCTCTCCAGATCCTTCAGATTCCCAGATACATGTTAGTGTTTCTTCTCATCAGTTTACTCCACTCATTGGGTCAGGGAACTGGGACGGTCATGGCAGAAGCTTCATTTTGTGCTCCATAACACATTTTTGTGTTGATTTTGATGTTTGTTTTGGATTGTTGTCCTGATGGAAGATCCAACCATTGCCCATTATAAGATTTCTAGCAGAGGCCGGAAGGTTTTGATTTTTTATCTGTTGGTATTTGATAGAATCCACAATGCCATGTATCTGAACAAGAAGTCCAGGACCTCCAGCAAAAAAATAGCCCCACAGCATTAAAGATCCAGCGGTATATTTAATTGTACACATGAGGTACTTTTTATCCTTGTGTGCACCAAACCAATATAGCGTGTTTGCTGTGTTTGCCCTTTTTTTTTAGTTTCATCTGACCACAGAATCCTGTGCCGTTTGAAGTTCCAGCTGTGCTTGACAACTGAATATGCTGGAGTTTGAGTTTTATGCTGGATTTTTCTTGAAACCATCTCAAACAACATGTGGGGATATGGGGTTTGTCTGAATTTTTTTTATTTTTTCCAGACTCAACTAATCTCTGGAATTCTCCATCTGTGATCCTTGGAGAGTCTTTGGCCACTCAAACTTTCCTCCTCACCGTGCATTAAGACAATATAGACACACTTCCTCTTCCTGGCAGATTCATAACATCTTTAGCTGATTGGAACATCTTAATTATTGCTCTGATGGTCAAAATGGGGATTTTCAATTCTTTAGCTATTTTCTTACAGTCACTTTCTATTTTGTGATGCTCAACAATCTTTTGCTGCACATCAGAACTATATTCTTTGGTTTTACTCATTGTGATGGATGATTAAGGGAATTTGGCCTTTGTGCGTCCTCATATTTAAACTCCTGTGAAACAAGGAGTCATAGCTGGACAATTTCATGTTCCTAGTCACTCTGGTGTGCTAAAAAAAGGTAAATATATGGGAATATACTTCAGAGATATTTTACTCGTAAAAAATTCTAGGGGTGCCAATAATTGTGGCCAACGCGTTTTGGAGAAAAACATTTATTTCATAATATAATTTCCCCCCCTCTTTCAGTTATTTTACTTCAATGAAAGGTTAGATTTTTGCAATTTTTTTAAATGAAAGATCAAAAGGATAAACAATGCATATTTATTTTTTACAGCCATAATTCTGACCACAACTGTATGTATATATATATATATTTAACCCTATAAAGCCTACTGTATTATATTTGATACATAAATTACTAAGGAGTATTTCATGATTTTTATAAACATAATAATAACTTTATTATTTTTAAACATTAGAATACATTTCAATTTATATTTAATCATTTAGCCGACACTTTTATCCAAAGAGACTTACAAATGAGGAGAATAGTAGAAGCAATCAACCAACAATAGGGAAACAATACATAGGCCTATGTAAGTGCTGTGACTAGTCCCAGTTAGTCTAGCATAGTACACGTAGCCAGGTTTAAAAAAAAACGTATAGAATAGTAAGTGTTATTTATATTTTAAGATGATACATGCATATTTGAACATCTCGCAATCATCATTGTATTGGATTTCATTGCACGTTTTGCCCCAAAATTAAAACAACCGAGCTTTAATTAAGTAGCTTAGTCTGTTATAGTATACTGTATACAAATATAATTGATTTACATTACAAGCTATCAAAAATCCGTCTTAATTTTTGTCCATATAAGTAATATCTGCAACAAATGGCATATTTGTGCTCAGTTTTGACCTCTGAATAAAACTGAAAGGCCTATACGTGCTTTTTTCCTCCTCGTGTGTGATGTGAGCTCTATATTCATAAGCTTGACGCAGGTAATCACCATGCTACTATTCAGAACAAAAGCAAGTTGCCTTTCTTTGAGTAGCTCACATTTGAAACAATTATTTCAAGTGGTTTTTAAACGAAAATAGTTCCATATTTGGTCAAATTAATCAATGCGACCCCGGTTGTCCACTGTGTTTCATTTTTAAATGAGTCAGTGTCTCTGAAGGAATCTTTGGAGTGAATGATTTAATGACTCTTAAAGACCGCCACTTGTTTTGTTACTGAATGAATGAATGACTCACTCATTGTCACTTGCCAACTACTGATATTTTCTGCTCAGCAAAATACATTATAGCTCACCTCTAATCAACAAATGATGCTATCTGAGGTATCGTGTGTATAGCACAAAATTACAGTGTTAAGAGTTTGTTCAAATTCCAAGCAATATGGTAAAGTGATGTTTGTATTACTATTGTTTTGGTTTAGTTATGAATGTATTTAAATGGTAAATATTGGTATGATATGTTGCTTCGAATGCATGCAGTATTTGCAGTAAACTTTCAGTTGTTCGTACCTTGAGTTCTTGCGATAGGACACAGGTTGAAGTAGGCTTGAGAATGATTAGAACTCCACAGGGCCAAAATAGCACTGGAGAGGTAATTACACAGGGCTGGAGAGACCATACGGTCCTGCTGCTGATAGAAGACAACGACTCTGAGATCAGATGCATAATGCATAAGAACTTAATGACTGTCAATCATGATGTCTAAGCTTACTTGCCTTTTAAACAAACACCTCTGCATTGACACCAATGGCTTTATGAAAATGAAACAAATAACTCTGGCTCATGCCATTTAAATTGTTTTACTAAAGAAAATAATTATTAATCAACGAAAAAAATAATTCACAATATAGCACACCCTCTCTTGTCTTTTGCTTTCAGGAAACTGCCCTTACATGATACAAATATGAATTTTATTAAACTATATTTTACTAAGCAAGTTCATTGACATCCTCCTGCTGGAAATGATAGTCCCTGGCATGTGACCAAGTGTTTGAAAGTATGTATTTAGTTTTTTATATATATATATTTATATATGTAGTGTATATTTTATTTGTTTGGTACCCCAAAAGCAAGTAAGTGAATACAAAATGTCAGTTTAGTTTATTTATTTAGCACTTTTAAAAACAGCAAGTGCCGACCAAAGTGCTGTTCAAAACCAAGATTAATAAAAATAATAACCAAAAAAATGAATGAATGACTGATAACCTACATGCAGTGCTGTCATGGTCAAAAGAATTAACAATAATTTGGCCAATGATAAATCCATATCAAATCCAAGTCAAACATTTTGAACACTTTCACAACTGTTTCAACTGTTTTTTGACATGATTTCTTCAATCCACGGAAGGTAATTGCTCACTTTGGTATAAACCCCATAATACCCAGCCTGGGCGCAGCCATGACCCCATGACACAATACCACCTATGAACCAGCTTTTACTCTGATTGTCAAAAAATGCATAGGGCCCTCCACTGTCCCCCTGGCAGGAATCTTTTCCTCCCTGAGCAAACCCAGCACATATCATGTTCTCTGTCACTACTAGTTTCCCTTTTTCCGTCACTGTGGAGTAATATTTAGCCTTACAGTCCTCAAAATCAGTGACGGGTAAATGTACGTACTGGAGATTACTGGAAAATAATGCAGGTCTGTTTGTATTCCACACACCCCACCCAGACACCTTCCCGACGTCATTAACCTTTAAAACAAACCGCTCTTCCCTTCCAGGCAAACACACAGGCATGACGGCTTTACTGACAGGTACCTTATACTCCAGTTTAATCAGAGCAATGTCATGGTTGAAATTAACGTTATCGTGATGGTACTGAGGGTGAATAAAGATTTTCTGTGGAATGCCGACTACCGCCTCATTGTCCTGTTGTTTGACTGTGCCCATCTTTAGCTGCAGCTGGGAAGTGTCTGTATAGCTTTTCAGGACATGAGCAGCAGTGAGGACCCAGTTGTCTGACACGAGAGAAGCGCCACCGATGAACCTGGGACCCATCCGTATCATGACCTGCCAGGGAATCTCGTTCTTTTCTGCATTCTCCCCGCCAATCACCTTGGATAGCTTTTTCTCAGGCTGTCCACAAACTTTCAGGAATGACAGACACCAGATTAGTGATTAGGCAATGTGACACATATATAAACTACCAGGAAAAAATGTGGACATTTTGTTTCTCAATTTTCCTACAAACCAGTGGTTCTCAACTTTTTTTTGACACCAAACATTTTCAAAGGCCCCATGATTTTTCCAGTTGTTCATTATTAACTGGATAAGGATTAATGATGTTTTAAAAGTCATTTTTTACTCAAATTTGAAAGTTTGGCACATCTAGAAAAAAATTCTAGAAAAATTTCCAGGCCTAGAAACCACACGTTTAAAACGGTTTCCAATGCTTGGGGAATCCTGTTTTTTCAGAGACAAAAAGATTAAATTAAATAAGCAATATCTTATTTTTTTATATCATATATGCTAGAGGTCCCTTTGGAGGTTTGCTGCACCCTGGGTGAGAAGACCTGCTCAAAACTGTTAATTTTCATAATTCCATTTTAGTAACCCAAAAAAACTAACATCTGAGCCATTCTTTAGATTACAGTTCTGAACAATCTTAGGGCCCATCAATTGTTTGGTTGCAAAATATCTTCTTTTGTGTTCAATTCATGCAGGTTTGAGGGTGAGTAAATGATGACAGAATTTTCATTTTTGCGTTTACTATCCCATATTTTATATTAGTTTAATATAAGTTTATATTTGTCTACAAAACTAATTTGATCATTTAAGATTTTTGGATATAAGGTTTTGAGATACTGAAAAACAAATTAATTCAAACGTGTCCAAACTTTTGATGGTAGTGTACACTATATTCAAACATAAACCATTTGCATAAACTAAAACTCACTGGGTGAACATATCTGGTGTATTTTTCCACCCAGGGCATCTCTCCAGTAGCCGTCATGTGCACAGGTATAGACTCCTAATTTCAGAGAGAAAAGGATTGCTGTAAACCTCCAGTGATTGATTAGTACAGTGTCTTGCATCCTGTGACATCCACCTTACCATTTGTACCAGCCTCAATTGTGTAGAATTCATCACAGGAATACTTGATCTCGGATTTATACGTGGTCTTGGTGAATTTCACACTTGCATTATGCACTTCTACAGGCTCTCCACAATCAACAACTGCAAAAGAAAGGCATTTGGTAACTGACACAGTTTATAGACACAAAGAATGACAGTGTGGCCAAAACTAAGCATATCCATTTTTTATTTATTTAGTTAAATAAATGTCTGGCTCTTAAAATCTGTTTACGGTTGATTATTTGTCTCTTTCATTTTGATTTGAATCTGCTTATTTTTCTTTCTTTGTATTATTTTTTCTTGTCTTTTTATTATTTGTGTTTGTTATTTCAGCACATTTTAACATGTTTTAAATAACCTTGTATAATCAGTCCTACAGTTGTTTTTGCATATGTCTGTTATTTTTATAATTATTTTAATATGCAATGTTTAATCACTCTTTTTTACAGAAAAAATTATTTCTTAATCAGTATATTAGTTTTATTTCCTAATAAAAGTGTTCAAATTACTAACAAAAACATACATTTACTTGAGAAGCAAAAGAAAAAACAAGAATATGTTATATTAATCCACAACTCAAAAAAATATTTGCCAATGAGATCAGAAAAATGGATTTATCTGAAAACAAGTCAAATAATTTTACTTCTGAATTAGTTTTCGATTTACTTGCATGTTCGGATTTTTCATGCAAAAAAAGAAAATCGTTGTTGTTATTGTAATTTTAATCATTAATTTTACCAAGTACATATTGTTATAATCCCCTTTTTCATTGTTTTTTCATGATAAAATGCATATCTGAAATGTTTTAATTAAAAGTGTGCTTTTATTATGTGTGATCACGATTTCATCACAGAGTCCACAGTCAAAATTTCACCCAATTCAGCTTGAAATAACACCTCAGGTTTTAAAACGTACCTCCTCTTTGTTGCAGTAAACCCCCATTGACGATTATACACACTTCATGCTTATCTGGGATTCTTGAGCAACTTACTGATGCAGTCAGGCAGCGGTCCATTCCAAAATCCACCCTTCAGGCATGTGGCTTGATAAAAGGGCAAAGCTTCCCCTCCCTTAAGATGCAAAAGGGTCACTTTTAACTCTCTATATAGCATGCCAAGCTCTTTTTCTTAAATCTTAGAGAAAGTAAAAGAGGAAAAATGATTACCAGAATTAATTCATAGCCCAGATGACATGTGACATTGAAGGTGTCTGTCATGATGTACCGAGACTGCTGGGGCTGGATATGTCCGTGTCGAGGAGTGACGGGGTTTGGGCATGGCTGGGCTGTGAGAGAAGGGAACAGTAATGAAAACACACATTCTGGAAACCAGGCCATTAACTTGTCATTTAAATGTTTATGTGATTCTTAATGCATCATGTCCAAAATGTCTGGAGACAGCCGTCAGATCTGAAACCCTGCTTCAAAACATTTATTTTTTGGTAGATTGCACACCATTCATCATTTTCTTGAAATGTGCTTGAGAGAGAATCCACACGAAACAAATGTAAGGCAAACACCATATTGATCATTATTATTACACACATTCTGGAACACTTGATTCCGATTGTTCAATAGTATTCAGCGGTCAGCCCTTTCCTAATAGAGTGCAACAGTGTCAGTGACCTTGGTTCCTGTCCTGAAGTATTTTTCCCAAAAAGGTCTTTGTTTAAGAGTTATAAGTCTTGAAGCAAACAAAGCAGCTACAAGGTAATCACGTTACAACTTTAATTTGAACAACATTTTTTAATATTTGAAATTCGAACAAAAAGACAAAAGTACAGCACTGTTTACTTAAAGGCAGGGCAGGCGATTTGTTCCAGAAATATTTTTTGTAACTGGTTGAAGAAGTATCTTCACATCCTGATAGCAATCATTAAGTTAAGTGGTCTAAGTGTCTAAGCTCGCTATTGCTAGCCTCTCTGAAAATTACCTACCTTAACTTTAACACCTTTGATAGGGAAAACAACTACAATCTCATGAAGTTTGCCAATTACAATCTAAAACTAAAAACTCTGGATGAATACAAAACTACTGATTTATAAGATGATGATTATATTTGTAGAAACAACATATTGTACAGTTATTGCAAATGGTGCATGTATTTCAGAAGTTCGAGAGCTTAGGGAGACTGACTTGATTAGTGCTAAAGTGTTCTTCTGGTGCAATTTGCTTGTTGAAATTTTCTGATTGGTGAAGATTTCTTTGCGTGAAAATGGGTAGTGTTGTTTTTTTACTAGGTATTCTGCTATTGAACATGATTATTTAAAACGTAAATTTTATAATTCAAAATCAATTCCCCTATACGGATTTTTCCTTCCGGAACTCGACTGTTGCTGCAGTGTATATTGAACGTCATCCATGGTTACGTTGTATCAGTCCACTCATTTGGTAACTGAAGCCGGCGATACACTGCTGACTCGCTCTCTCATTTCTACAAATGCATGTTGCATTTGTTTGATTTGTCGCTAGGCTGATTATTTTATACATTGTAGTGGACAATATTGTATATTGGAAGTTTTAAGATAATATACCGGTAAGATTTTAAAATAATTTCAACACAAACCAATATTTTATGTCCACATTGTCATTGTGTTTTAAGTTCTGTGTCTGTTTGCCTGTGTGACCCAGTTTCCCAGTGTGTGCCAGTTTGTTCCCTTGATTGTATGTCCCGTTTACCTGTTGCCCATTAATTAGCTCTTTTGCTTCTCTGTGTATTTAAGTCCTGTCTTCGTTCAGTTCATTGTCGTTAATGATAAGGTGCGTTAGGCTATGTCTGTTTCCCTGAGTTCTCCTGTGAGATATTTGGATTAAAGACTATTTTGTTATAATCTTCATATGCTTCCTGTTAACAGCTCCCGTGACACACATATTTATTTAATTAATATGTTGTAGTAGTCATTTTATATGTAGGATCATGCACAGTTAGCTGCTCATTATAACAAAATAAACTGAGGTTGGGTATACGTTATTCTTTACTTATCATAAAGATACATAATAGGGGGTCGTAAACTACCTGTGCTGGAATACTTGATCTTCCAGCCTTTGTTTTTCCCAGAACCGTCTGAGCGGAAGGTCACATGCACTTTGTGAGTTCCTGTCTCTATTTTTCTTGGTGGGGTCCTGCCACAAAATGGGCCGTACTCCCTTCCACCTGCAGTGATCTTAAACAAAACAGTTTGACTTGACAGTGAATACAAATGGCAACAGATAAACAAGCCTCTTGGGAGGTGGGAGGGTGAGGAGAAATAATAGGTGGTTGTGGAGGGCATGAGAGAGCATACATTATGTATTCAACAGCCTTCAGGTCAGTGATTAGTGGAGTAGTCTGACACTTAACACCAGTGCTAAGGGGAACCATTTTTGTTTTTAGAGGCAGTGAGGGTGGAAACAGCTAAACTCAAAATTACAAATTTGCTTAGCATAACAAGATGGTTAAACCCGTAAAAAGGGAATTGGATTCCAGTCATTAAAATCGAATGAGCTTTGATGCAGAGTATGAAATCAGTGCTGAAAAGTAAACACTCTTAAACACTTATCAAGCAAATCAAGCATATGGAGAGCCAATCTTCTCTGTGTAAATCACTCTAAAATCAATATTTTCTAACACTCAACAAGGGCACTAGAAGTCATATTATTTCTCTCTTCAAACAGTATTTGTATTATAAATAATCTTCCTTAAGTTTAAAACGAGTCTTCAGTATAAAGTGCAGCATTATGACGGCTTTGTGGGGATTCTATTAACCATATAAAATATTTTATTACATTTAGTACACTGTAGACATTCATGAGTTAATTTTATTATAGTTCTTCTACATTTGTAGTTATTTGGAACTTTAATCATTGTATTATGTTAAAAATGTGGCGGGTACGATTTTTATGGTTGGGGCAAAATTGACCCAACTGGATTCAAAACAATTCACCAAAAAAATCTATGAGAAAAAGAAATCATGTAAAACAGCAAATCTTTAGCATTAATACTTCTCACATATTGCAAAAAAGCATGAGAACATTATATTTTTTTCTGTATTTAACAACTGATTTAAAAATATCTCATACACTCTGAATATTATTAGGAGTATTTTTTTTTTATCAGGTAGAGGTATAGACTTCCCAAAGGACTCAGTAGGACCTCATTAAAGTGACTGAGATGTGTCCACACACATGCTATTATGGCTGGTGTTTTAGGTTTGAACTACCATCCTGCTGTCAGAGATTGCTGATTGAGAAATAACCAACCTTAAGGATGTCATAAGGGCAGTGGATTTCAGGATGAGTCTCCACATCAAACAGGTCTTGGAATTCCAGGGTCACTTGGAAGCCTTCCATCAAACTGATGGTGTAATCACAATGGCTCATCTTGGGATAAACACCTGGGTACTCTGGACTGCTCAGTTCTCCTGACCTCTCCTGAAACACCTGCCCACTACACTCAGCTACATTGGGGAAAAAGCATTTTCACACCCACGGGAAATTGTCAAAAGCGCACACACATACATTAAACAGACAACTATCCATGCCGCATTTAACAATGAGGACCGCAGGAAATTGCTACATTGATTTGGGATGCTCCGAAGCAAATAAACCTTTCCACCTGTAAAATGGCCAGAGAAAGTGCTTTCTGTCACTGCATCTTGAGTGAAATTTATGAAGAGTTACAAACATTACGTGCTTTAAAGCTGAAAAATGGTTATGAGATAGAAACAGTCCAATTTTTGAGGTAGTAAATTTGCTATTATTTTTTGCATTTGAATGAAATTATAAATGAGAGATGTGCAAAAAAAACATACAAATAAGAAAACCTTTACTCAAACCTCCACTTTAGATGCAAAAATCACTGGTTGCCCAAGATAGTGTAGTTTAGATTCACTGGATGCTATTACCAACTAAACTGTGTATCATCAGTAAGATTTAGGCTTTGGTTTAGATTTAGGATTTTTAAGCTTTGATATTTGACCACTATTTACGTTTTTTTAAAAATAAGATCATTGTAATGACAGTAATTTTATTTTCATTTTTTTGTCAGAAGTGCAAAATCAACATGCAAAATCAATCAGTACTGATACTTTGAATAGAATAAAAAGACACATACATATTCAATAGCATCATCACAACATCATGTTGTTCCAAACCCATTTGTCTTACACAAAACACAAAAGATAAAAATTTGAACATTTTCTTTGTTTGCTATTTTCCATGCCATTAAAATAAATGGGGAATAGAGCTTTTAAGCTTTATGATGAAAACAAGTTTTATTGTACTTTTGCATCCTGCGTGAGGCTTGAAAGCCTCAAAATAATACACATTAAAGCATAATTTACTGAATCTATAAAAGGAACATTCACTGAAAACCTTCACACGCACTCTAGGCAAATTCATGAAATAAGTACTGATGGCTGATTTAAACAAATCAATCTTTTGAGTCAATTCTTTTAAACAAATCAGTTGATTCAGTCAATGATTCACTCATGAATTGACTCATTGACTCAATAATTGAGTATTACTTACTGAATGCAAAGATTTTCATTGAATAATGACTTAAATTTCTCACAAAAAGAAATCAAATGGCTTGGAAGACTTGGAATATATAGCAGCACAGGAGTCACATTTAGAATTTCCCATTTTGTGTTCCACCGAAGAAAAAAAGTCATAAAGGTTTCGAACATTGAGGGTGAATAAATGGTGACAGAAATATTATTTTTAGCAATACTATTAATTTAATAAATGAACCCCCAACACGTGCAGATGCTACAAATAATTGCAATAAATGAAGAATCTCAGCGTGAAGGTCTACTAATTCATACGATTAAATGATTCAGACACAAGGCATTGTTTCTGTGTGATATGATGTGATGTCTCTATCTTCCCCATTAGCAAAGAAAAACAATTAAGAGGCATGTCTGGCCTGGTAATTGTGATTAATTATCCATCATTAGCACAGTATTACAGCTAGAAAAAGTTATCAATTTTCAACTGATCTCTATAAAGCTGTTCCCTCAGGAACCAATGGTAATTAACCTGGATTCGCTTAGAGTGACAGAGATCAACTGCTTTATACAGCCACACTAGTGAATCATCAGTCTGTTGCTAAAGCGTGCTTCAGGCTAAAGCCAGTTAGCACTGTCCAGAACCGCAGTGAACATTAGCACTTTAAATGAGAGAAGTTTTTGGAGCTAATCCATTTTTCTGCCAAAAGTTTTCACAACCTGAAGGTCGAAAATGGAAATATGCCTAGCCTATTCGAAATCCCACACAATCCTCGCTTATATCGAAAAAAACGCTATGCAGTTAGTTGCGGCCACTCTATCAATGATATAACAAACCCCTATTTGTGACTCTATTTCCTGCTGGATTATAGGCCATGCAAGCTCAATCAAGAGCTGTTGACAGGACTGATAGATAGTGTGTAGTGAGCTGTGGCTGCCCAGCCTGCTGCTGTGACCGCTGTTTCTATAGGTCTGTGATGTACATTTTAAGACTATATAAGAAAAATTTAAGATTAAACTCATTTGAAAAAATATAAATGATTTTATTATATTTTATATAATTATATAACCATGCGTGTGCATGGTTGCCAGATTGAGAAGATTAAGCAAAACACTGGGCAGCAAATGTAGGAAAGATAATAGAGGCTTGTTACCAATGCAAGATAATGTAGCCAAAATGTCTAAAATAAAAATAATAACGTTTTCAGGAAAAATAATCAGCGGGCCAAATATTGCGATGATTATATTTAATTAATCGAGAGAAGCAGAAATCATTCGAAATGAATTGTCCAGCATGGAAAATGGCTTGTTTGGATATTGCGGGATCTGTGATGTCACAAGGGCAAATATATTTGCATATGCTTGCCTCAAGAGCAAGACACCCATGAATAGTAATTGGGGTGAGCAGGGCACAACCTAACACGGGGCTAGTTGTAAGACATTTAAATACTTCCACACATGCAAGCATGATGAAACTTAGTGTATTGTCCAGTTGCCATATCAACATTATGTAGAGAAAAAATGCAATCTTTGGAAGATATCACTGAACATTTATTTAAGCAAAGCAAAAGTAAATTTCTTACTTATCTTAAGTTTTCATCTCTGTTTTTTGTGACATATTAAAATCATGACCCCCCTAAGAGTGCTTTAAGCTGCACAATCAGAGCGTTATCATGAACAGTGGCCGAGCCTATACAATTCTTAATCAATCAAGAAAAACTACAGGCCAGGGTTTTCACCTATTCTGATATCAGCCTTACCAGGGCAGTGTCTTTTATCATCGTGGAGTTGGAATCCCAATCGGCAAGTGCAGTAAAATCCCCCGACATAATTATGGCAATTATGGTCACACACAGGCTCTCCATCTATAGTGCTCAGGCACTCATCAATGTCTGTAAAGAGTAAAACGAGGTCGTTTAGCAACAGTTCTCATTCAGTTTTGGGCATCCACTAAGATCAATTCAAGTATAAAAAAAGCATATATATATATATATATATATATATATATATATATATATATATATAGTATATAATGAAAATGACTTTAGTATAAACTGATAAAAAATCTTTTTCATTTAAGACTATACAACGTCATAAACAAGTAAATATAAAATATTTGATTTATTTAGCTTAAATTATCATCTAGTTCAACCCTTTAGCCTTTACAGCAAGAGGTGACAGCGGAAGAGAGAGACAGTCATGCTGTGAATCCATTGTTTCCATCACCTTCAGCAGAAAAAAATGCCTGGAAGCCTGTGAAACGGCCCTCATTGGAGTAATCTGATCTGAAGAGCACGGCCATGGTGTTGCTGGCAGAATAGATGACAGTGTTTTTGGGCGCATCACCGTAATTTGTCTCCGTTTCTCCACAGAACCGGACCGTCTCATTTCCTTCTGATAACACCTGAAAAGTTTAAGCAAGTAGTAATTATTACAAACACACATCTGTATCCTGCATTCACATAACACCCATACTGTACAATTAATGGAGGTTTAATCAAATGTTCAGTATTTGAGTTATCTGATATTACTTGGAAATGGTGCTTATAAGCAACAGGTTTATTAGAAAGGTGTTTACACTCGCTTGGCTAATATGTTTTGATATTTTAAATATCTGATTAATTATCAATATACTTAAATATTTTAGTAATAATCTACATTAAAGATTGAATTTAGGCTTTTATTCACATATAAACATTCAACAACTCACACATAAGTTGTGGTAAGCAGAAAGTCAAGCATGTTCACTTGACGTTCAACAACCAATGAGGTTCATTCTCTGGGGTTTTCGCGGCACGTTTGAGCTTCCGTGAGAACCATTGAGAAACAATTCATATGGATTAATTTTATGATCTCTTTATGAACTTTTTGAAACGTCAAACTGGTAGTTGTGTAGTGTAGCTGTCAATAGAGAGTACAGAACGGGCTCAGATTTTATAAAAAATATCTTCATTTGTGCTCCGAAGATGAACGAACGAGGTTGAGTAATTGATGACAGAATTTTCATTTTTGAGTAAACCTTGTAAAGCTTTCAATCAGCCAAACTAACAGATTCCTGTTTGAAGTCTGATTTTGATTTGCACTGGCAAGAATGTATTGATGTCTTTCTCATTTGAAAACTGCAATTCTCTTTATCCAATTTCAATAGACTGATTTTTTTGTGATACCAAAATATGAATCATTATCTAGGACTTCGGTGTGTATATATATTCCATAAAATTACCCAACATTTAAATCTCTGTTGAAAACATGGATCTAACCTGAACATAGTCATATTCGCAGCGATGAGAAGGCTCCAGGCTAAAATAAGTGAAGTAGAGGCGCAATCTGTGTCCTTGTGGTCCTGTGATATTCCACACCATACGCTGGTGGTTAGGGTAGACGTTTGGAAAGTTTGGTGATGTGAAGCTCCCAAACAGTCCAGTCAGCTCGGAGCCAAAAGTTAATGGAAGCAGAGCGACGAAAGCCAAAGATACACTAAAACAACAGCAAAACATAAAGGTGTATCACTGATAACGTATTGAAGCTGTCACAATCCCAACACATTAAACAGAGACATAGGGGACTGGCAATTGTTTACACTCCACACTTAACGCATCACAGTGAACACATTCAATACCTGTTCATCATTCCAGAACACCACAAACTTCAGTTCATCTCACAAAAACATGTCCTGTTCACCAGTGCAGAAATCTAATGTCCTCCAGGTTAATGAACTAGCTGAATAAATGGCTCTGTGTAAACACAGCGCTGAACACTGAACTTTTGGTTTTCATTACCATCCATTCTGACAAGTGTCAATATCACTTATTGGGTTGAAGACATACCAGTGAAGTTAATCTCTGTTGTCAAGCTTGACATCTTTTTTCTCCTCAAACAATAGATTTTGTCAGTGTTTCTCTTCGAAAAGAAGAGAAACAATCACACAAGAAAACATTTAAACACATTCAGAACAAGCAAATCAAACATTTGATTAATTCTGCTTTTATATTGACTATTATATTATTCGCACTTTTAAAACATCTGACAGCAAATGAACTCTCATTTTTGGAATGTGTCCTTCTGACCAGTCGTCAATAATTGATTTTTCCCCTCTGTGGGTAAATGCAAACACAACTTTAGTTTGTAGAAATTAATTCAAAAGAACAAAACAACAGATCTTAACAACTATGCTTATTTAAATATAGTGGGGTTCAAAAGTCTGATACCACATTGCAAATCTGAGTAAAAAAAATATATATATTTTTTTTGCAATATTCTGAACACAAAATTTTTAAAAAACATTTAAACATTTAAAAACAACAACATTTTGATATAAAATAAGAAATCACAAGGTCACTGACCAAATAGGTACAATTGTGAAACTGAGCATGTGGACTAAAGATATCCTGAAATTAAGTTTAATTATTTAAATGAACTTTTCACTCAAATTACTACAATTTCATTGACCATGAAAAACAAATACACTAAATTAGAAATTTGAGCAATAGCATTTTTTACTAGTGGTCACAGACTTTTGGACCCCATTGTATATTTTGAATATTGTTAAACAGATTTATCAGCACATAGTTTCACTGTAACACAAGCAACCACATTCTAGTAACACTGAGATGATAAGTTATTTATATAAAATTTTTTCCTGATTGCTAACATACTATAACTTATTCAGTTGGCCCAATTTCCCAAAGCATTCATTCAGTTCTTTAAACAAAGACACATTTCTCAAAACGTTTAACACATATCACCCTTTTTGACCCATTCCAATTTTCTCAATGTTTTCTGCAAAAATGTCTTCATTTTGGTTTAACCATGTTCTCGTTTAGAAAACACAAGTACACAAAATAATAATTACCTCAAGTCTCACACTGTGGACTCAAATAGCACACATTTATCCATGTGTAAATGTCAGAATCTTAGGATAATATAAATAGGGCCACAGGTGTTTATGTGCTTTGGAAAATGAATGTGGTGAGAGACAAAGAGGAAGAGCAGGGGAAAAGAAAAAGGAAGGGAACAGGCCAGGGTCAAAGGACATTTGTTCCTGATGAAATACAAAGTGTTATAGTTGACCATATCCTTGTGCATGGAATGACCATGAGGGAAATTGGCCTACGGGCTCATCTCAAACTTTTCTTAAAGCTTACTGTTGAATTTCACTGTATCTGCACCCCTCTATTTTTGCCGTAGACTGTAAAAGTCATTAAACTGTAAAATCATTTCTGATTGCCAAAAGGAGGTTTTTATAACAGAGTTATGAATTGATCTCACTAGTGTTCTCTAGACAGTGGAGTGTCTGTGTATTAGTTGGGTTCGTGTGTCATCTGAGGCCGAAGTTTGGCTAAGTTTTTGACTAACATATGAATTTGAAGTGGAAGTTTGAGGTTTGCACAAGCTGGTGTGTGGCTTTGAGATTGTGCTGTGAGAAAATGGTGAATTGTTTCATCAATTGTGTGTTAGCAATCAAGAAAAACTATGATAAGAACAGATATTAATCAGACTCCAATAAAACTGTCATATCATCCTGCTGAACAGTAAAAAATTGACCAAATTTATTTTGTAAAATGGCTTTTCCAACACCAATTGTTGCTCACTTTTGACTGTGTTGTGATAATAAATAAGAGACGTAACATTGCAAATGTATGAAAGACAAAAGTAGAACAGTCACACTTATATGAAAAAAGTATTTGGCATTTTCAGACATAGGCCTATGATTTGCGATGTGCCACAGGCAGATGTTTATGATAAAAAAACAACAGGTGACACTGAAAGCCTGTTACTGTCGCATGTGCCAATTACCCTGAGAGCAGAATTAATTCTAAATGCCTTTGTAATGCCACAGTCCCTTTCATTTAAACCTGTTGGCACAAATTGAGATGGTTATTTAATGATTTAAAAGATGGTTTTAGTATGAGTGAGAAAAAGAAAGAGAGAAAGAGGGTTAGCAGGATAGAGAGAGAGAGAGAGAGAGAGAGAGAGAGAGAGAGAGAGAGAGAGAGAGATAGAGAGAGAGACTAAGTGAATAAAGCGACAAATGTTCCATAAGCAAGCTTATAATAGACCCCTATTTTCCAATACACTACGCTGGTAAAGGCTGATGTATGAGGAGATTACAATAATTATCCTCATAAATGACAATGGTAATTTCCAGCTGCACATGCCCATGCTGATTGTGGCTGTCAGGTGTAATGCGCTGACCTCTGTCATCACACCTGCTTGAGAGGTCACAGGTTGTTGGGACACAGCTGAAGTGATTCTAAGGAGGAAACAACCGTTCACATTGGTTTATGAGACTCCCTCGAGTATTCTGACTGGAAACCTCTGAAGGCATCTAGGCACCTGCTTGGTTTAGGGAGGGAAAGTACATTTTATTTTTTTATTCTATTTGAAATAAATTAAGATACATATTTGGCTTAAATGGATTAATTTTTTTCTTTCTTTCAAAAAAGCCATAATTTGGACAAACAAGCTGCAAAGTGGATTAAAATGATTTGATGCAAGAATTAAAATGCAGTAAAAATCTATTGATATGAGCATGTGCTAAATGAGCTAAATGAGTTCATGCTAATTATATAACTTTTTTGTTCAAAATGAACAAAATTGAAATCATCAATACATCGTCAAACCTTCTTCCAAAACATGTTTTTGTCTTACCCTCATTCACTATGGAAAGCCTATTGTAAGCGTTTATATTTTAGACCTAGCGGGATAATTTTTAGTAGAAAAATTTGTACATATGTCACTCGCCCCTGCGTGTCTTGTCATATCCAAATAGATATATAGATAGATAAATAGATGCTGCGTCCCAATTCTGTCCTAAATAGTATTCGAAATTAGAATAAGTGTTTCCCAAATCGTAGTATGTTGAAATGAGTATTCCAAAGACACACAGATGGTCTACCAGGCTACTTTTTCTGGTTAGAATCCAAAGTGCAGATCTGTGCACACTCTAATGGCTATTATTGCCCAAAACCCATTGCGCATTGGATGAGGATACAATCGCGAATAAAAAGATGTGTGCGTCCGACGGTTATAGAGAGAGGTTTAGTTAAAGGGGTGTGAGTGATTAAAAATCAGTATCTAACCTGATGAAAAGATATTTATTCAATGTTATCCACATTACATTTCATCTGCAACAGCACTGTGAACTTTTGAAAAGATACATTTGGTCATTAACTTTTAACTGCATCAATATGCAAATTATATGAGGAGAGTTTTCTCTGCATGAAAGACCCACGAATGGCAGATCAAGATGCTACTACATTTCTCTCTGAAACGGAAGGAAATTAAATTGAATTGAATGTGGAGGATTTTTGACAGGAAGAAGATTGACAGGACAATTTAAACGGTGACAGGATGCATGTAACTAGCAACAGAGCTGTCAGTTAAAGATTATGAGTACTTCTAAGTAGTATACTTGCCTACTATTCTGCTACACACTCAAAAGTATGTACTTTTTCCTTCACAAAAACGGAGCCGAATTGAGGATAGTCTGTAAAAAGAAAACGCAACAGAGCTTGAAATAAAACGAGAATCAACATTGGCTTGGCTTTTCAGAGATGGCAATTTGAAATGTTGTAAAAGCATCACGGAGATGCCATTTGACATATATGTAGCTCTCTAATAGTTCATTGTAAAGCATTATCTATTGTGAAGGGTCATTTCATTATGATTGTTGTAACATTGTGCTGGAATTTATTTTCAAGGAAGTACCGTGTCTATTACTGGGTAATTCTGTATATCTACAGTAACAATAAATCAGCTATAATGGTAAAAGATCTACTATAATATAATGAACGTTTCTGTTATTTACTTAGAATGCTTGGCTGTCAATGTAGAGCGAATAGAAATATTAGCAGAGACTAACTGTCTTATGCTAACCAGCCAAACCACTTGGGTAGTTAAATCTAACATGAAATCACATCGTAAATGCACATGTAATCTCAACTATCCATTCCAATAAGGATAAAACAATATTGAATGAAATCTGCCAATTTCTTTTGAAGCAAATCATTAGTTGCCGAGTAAGCACAACAATAATTAATGTTTTTACCATCTTCACATTTGCTAATAGAGCAAGATTTCATACAATAACGAGATAAAATGTATAGACAGTGCAAATTGATGTTAATGAATTAGACAATCACTATACATTAATTTACTCACAAGTACGTCAGAGACCAGATACTTGTCTGTGCATCAGCAACTGTTAGCCCATGTCTAATTCAAACACTGTTTAGAGCTCTTTACTTCCTTTTATAAGTATATGAAGTTCATTTTGAAAAGATGAATCACTGTTCAAGTACTTGCATTTTCTGTTGCTGAGTATACACTAGAACATTGAGGACATGAAGCATTATACAAACTATAATTAAAACAGGTCATCATTCTATCAGGCCATGGTAGACATATTCCATCCCATTAGCCTTGTTTTAAATATTTTTGTGTAGCTTTGTATTGAAAAAGCATCTTAGGTTCAGCCTGAAACAAATAAGAGCATGTATCCAAGCAAGAACTAGCAATTTTGCACAGAATCCAATGAAACTAACAAAACTATATTTACAGTCATAAATTCAGAGCCTCAGAAACTGGTTTCTGAGCAGCCCAGTAATGCTTGCTGTACCATATAATGAAGTGCATCCTGATAAGACGCCAGACAGTACTGTCACTTTGATGTGGAACAAAACAAAATACATATCCAGGATCAATAATACCAATGAAGAAACAGAAGGGGACAAAATCACACTTTTGACTGAGACTTTAGGCTATGAGAGAAAAACCTGTTGAAATATCACACACATCCTGTTGTACTTCAATGTACAATACAACAAATTAAACCCCATAAACATGCTGTTGGGTGGTTATTTCAAGACCAGGCAGAATCATGTGAAGGAGTAACAGGTGTTGGCATTAACACTGTAATTGCCTATGTCTTGTAAGCCAATCAGGTGACCTAAAAATACAAACAACAAGGATGTAAAGAACAATGTAAAAAATTATAATCATTGTTAGCTTTGGTATTTACACTTCTCAAGGATCTCTGTAAAGTCTCTGAAACTACAAAAGCGTATGACGAGGTAATCAGCAGTATCACCCACCTTTCCATTTGCCCAGCTTGAAAAAGAAATCACTACAATCAAGACAATCCGTTTCACAGCATATCATTTTCCCCATGGTTTAACTGTGTCATAAACTGACAAACAAACAAAAAGAAATAGTCTTTGCAGCCTCACGGTTTTCCTGTAATAGAACAGGATTTCTTATTTTTCTCCAAGAATTTATTGGTGTGTCGACTACCTTTGGGTCAGGTGTCAGAAAACACAAAGAAGGGGTAATCAGCACATTGACCAGGGGCCTCAAAATGTGACATCATTTCTGACACTTCAATTATTTTCTGCTTGTCATCAAAAGTTTGCGTGCTAGGGTAGATTGAAACTTGGGCTGTGTCCAAGTTTCTGAAGGAAAATGCCTTACTGTCAAGTCTGGGGGCCCAAGGGGTCCGCATAAGAGTGCTACGGGGTCCATGGAAAAGTAAAATAAATTTTAAAAAAAGAATTAAAAAAATATATTAAATAAATGAATCAATTAAGATTTCCATTACACGAGAGTAGATGTTAAAACTTCATGGTGACTTGTACTCGGCTTTCGCCAAGATAAGCACCAACTAAGATATAGCTTTACAGTAACCTATGCTTTTCCATCCATTTACGCTTCTTTCTATATGGTGATGTAAATCTCCTTCTGTCTAGTGTTAACACGTGTCAGCACACACAACGGCTTCAACCACAGTGCGGTCCCGGTCTCTCCGCAACCCAACCATACGCGCCAACCCGTTTGACTAAGGCTGTCGTGCCCCACTGGTGCGTTAATATGCAGTTTCAGTGGCAACGGTTCCGTATGGCATAATATCTGCCCAACCACCCGTCATTCACGCAATATACACAGGAACGTAATGACTGTAAATACTATACAACCTATACAAATAAACCAACAGACTCTTCAAGTTTTCAAGAATTCTACGAAACCGTAGCATGGCGGCCTGTACACAACCAGCTAGAATCTTTCCGTCTCAACCACAGCCAGTTGCTGCTCCTTTCTGCTGCTTCAGATAAGTTCTTTACTGTGCGACGCAACTCTTGGCCACTGAATCCGACGTCTCTGAGGAACCAGGTTGTAGAGTGTGCCACAAAACCTTGACAACCCACTCCCACTGGATAAACCTGGACTCTCCATCCTCGCTGTTCTGCTTCACTGGCCAGATGAGCATACCGCAGTTTCTTCCTCTCATATGCCTCATCTACCGCATCCTCCCATGGCACTGTTAACTCTATCAGTTGAACAATGCGTGCTGATCCAGACCACAAAACAATATCTGGTCGTAGGTTAGTGGTGGCAATCTCAGGTGGAAAAATAAGACGCTGATCAAGATCAGCCAGCATCTTCCAGTCCCTAGCAGCTTCCAGTTGTCCTGGGCGAGAATTGGTGTTAGCACCTTTTCTTGGTGGTTGCTCGCCTGGGCGGAGGAATATTGTCTTCTGCGTGTAATGTTTTGCTAGAACAGGCGGCAATTTATTGGTCATACTACGCTTGCCTTCCAATGCTAAAGCCAAACATCGCAATACTTGGTCATGGCGCCAAGTAAACCGACCTTGGCTAAGAGCCACCTTACATCCTGTCAAAATGTGCCTTAATGTGGCAGGTGATGAACACAAAGGACAAGAGGGATCCTCTCCTACCCAGAGGTTTAGGTTCTGCGGTGATGGGAGAACATCATATGTTGACTTAATAAGGAAACTGATCCTACTCTTTTCCATTGACCAAAGGTCTTGCCAGCCCATCTTGCGTTGTTTCACACTCTCCCATCTCATCCACTCTCCCTGCTTGGCCTGGGAAATGGCCTTTATACATCTCATCCTCTCCTCCTTATATTAAACTAAATCATTTTTTAGCATATAGATTAGATAAGTAAACAATAAAATGGGATTAAATAAGTAAACAATATATTTAAAAAAAAATTTAACAACTTAATGTAACTAGATACTAAATATTTCCCAAATAATACTTTAAATTGTTATTGGATACAAATTTAACTTAGTATAAATTGTGTCTTTAAACATGAAAATATATAGTTGCCTTGTGAATTTTAGGATGGTCCCTTGTGAGGATGATCATATTTGGAGGTTGGTTTCTGAAAGCTTTGTCTTTACAGAAGCATCTTTGAATGAAAGTACCTCCTAAGAACACCATAACGTCACCAGACTGATCTCATGAAATGGCGTATGTATGACACGCCAATTCGTATTTCCATTTTTGGCGTGCTATCAACACGCATAATCGCTTTTCAGCGTGTTTATCAACGCCTTTGACTTAACGTTATATTACTGTATTATGTATATATAGATATATGACCTACCCCAACCCCGTCCCTAAACCTACCCGTCACTGGGGTTAATACCATTTTTGAGTGTTCTCCTACCATCCTAGGAAAAAAAAGATCGCTCCACAGATGTAGATATAGATTTTGCTTCGTTTCGCTTGGACATTTAACGGCGTACACATACACGCGGAATCACTCGGACATTTAATGGCGTAGACATACACGCAAAAGATTTCGGCGTGGACATACACGCGGATAGCTCAAAATGCGTATAGATAACACGCCACTTGACTTGAAAGTGGCGTGTATGTTTACGCAAAGTCATGATGTCATGTTGACGTCACAAATGAGCCTTAAATTACAGTGGCCGAGAGAGCTCAATTCGCTGTAACTGAAGAAACATCTAAATAGAAAAACACCCGCAAATTAAGAAAACATCTTCATTAGTTTCACAACACATGTGTGCTCCAAAAACTCACAACACAACCAAATACAGAAATGCGCTTCAAATAGCAGAGACCACAACGGAAATGTTTCCAGGGGACCCGAATAAGTGACGAACCCGGCTGGGACATGCTTATTGCTTGTGCGCATCCCTATGCCCTACTCCCATCGAAGGGCAGAGCCCTTGAAGTGGGGACTTTGGAGTGAGCATGGCACACATTATGTAGCCGTTTGGAACGCACTTGGTGAAGGGAGCAACGAAAGACAACGTCATTTCCTCATTAATTTCACCTGGGATTTTCCCATGACAACGCAGCATAGTGTCCATATGCTTAATAGCTGTTCTTACGACAGACATGTCTTATTATTGCTTTATACGTCATACATTTCTTATTATTCTTATTATTGTTTTTAAAATATGCGTTATATATCTGTTTGTGAGTGTCTCAACTTTAAAACTTGCCGTCTCATCTTTGGACTCTGCATTACCTAACATTTCTTATGTAACTTATTTAAACATAACATGCCAAATAACAAATAACATAACATGCCAAATAACAAATATGTCTTTATTTTTCAGCTCATTGTTTACTCGTCTTTTCTCATTTGTATCTGATGACTTTGAACATATACATTTTGTATATGTATACAATATATATCATATTGTATACAAAGTGTTATGTCATAAACATTTCATCTCTGTATGTTTTGTTAAAAAAAAGAAGTAGACTTTGAGCTATAAGCATGTCCCACTTGGGTTCGTCACTTATTGGGGTCCCCTGGAAACATTTTCATTGTGGTCTGTGCTATTTGCAGCACGTTTCTGTATTTGGTTGTGTTGTGAACTTTTGCAGTGTGTTTCTGTATTTGGTTATGTTGTAAACTTTTGCAGTGCGTTTCTGTATTTGGTTGTGTTGTGAACTTTTGCAGTGTGTTTCTGTATTTGGTTGTGTTGTGAACTTTTGCAGTGCGTTTCTGTATTTGGTTGTGTTGTGAACTTTTGCAGTGTGTTTCTGTATTTGGTTGTGTTGTGAACTTTTGCAGTGTGTTTCTGTATTTGGTTGTGTTGTGAACTTTTGCAGTGCGTTTCTGTATTTGGTTGTGTTGTGAACTTTTGCAGTGTGTTTCTGTATTTGGTTGTGTTGTGAACTTTTGCAGTGTGTTTCTGTATTTGGTTGTGTTGTGAACTTTTGCAGTGCGTTTCTGTATTTGGTTGTGTTGTGAACTTTTGCAGTGTGTTTCTGTATTTGGTTGTGTTGTGAACTTTTGCAGTGTGTTTCTGTATTTGGTTGTGTTGTGAACTTTTGCAGTGTGTTTCTGTATTTGGTTGTGTTGTGAACTTTTGCAGTGCGTTTCTGTATTTGGTTGTGTTGTGAACTTTTGCAGTGTGTTTCTGTATTTGGTTGTGTTGTGAACTTTTGCACCGTGTTCCTGGATTTGGTCGTGTTGTGAGTTTTTGGAGCACACGTGTGTTGTAAAACTGATGAAGATATTTTCTTAATTTGGGGGTGTTTTTCTATTTGGATGTGTTTTCTTCAGTTGCAGCGCGTTGAGCTCTCTCGGCCACCGTATTAAATGGCTTGTTAATGTTAAAATGCCTAAACATGCTTTTGTTTGTTTGAGTATCCTTATTTGGAGATTATTTTCTGTTGGGTGACGCTTTTGACCAAAAAGAAAGGCTTGTTCTCGAATGGAAATTCACCCGCAGATGCGAAACTGTTTGCATTACGCCGCAAAACAGCTACCAAATATACGGGCCAGAACATTTGTCGCAAGATGTGTAGTCGGATTCCCGAACGAATCGTTTGCATCAGTGCTTCTTAGTGAATTGTGGTAGAAATTCCCCTATGCACCTGATTTATGTTAATCCAGGGCTGCGTTCAGCCCTGACAAAAAGTTGCAAAACATTTTTTAAACGGAAACGGTGGTGTGTTTAACGCCCTGTTCTGATGACGCAAGAGTTGCAACTATGGCAGTTGAGAAGGCATTCTTTGTGCTCTTTATGAAGAATTTTCGGAACCTGATGAAATCGGTATAAATACATGTTTAATACTGCAAAATACACTCGATGTTACAGTCAATGCCCATCCAGAATAAAAGAGAACATCCCAATGGAGTGAAGGGATTTGTGGAAACTGTGGTTCCTAATTATTGTGATTCAACATTTGCCTCGCATTTCCGGATGAAATGACAAACATGTCTTCTAATATCTTCAGTTGTTGCGTATACCGAGCTGCAGCAGACACATTAGTAAACGACTTTAATTGGACCCATTGTGCGAGCCGTCTCTTTAATACCGCGTGATTTATATATACATGTTGCTGGTTTAAGTACATGTTGCAGCTGATTGGGCAGACATTTTTTACACACACACCAAACAAGAGAAAACATATCTCAAACCCCATTGCACACCGTTTCCAGGAAACATGTCATACAACCTGGAAATCGTAGCAAAACGTAGCGCATCGGTTTGAGCTTGAAAGTGCCCTAGGTGTCTCCCACGACACCCTACGATTGGCACCTCGAATCCAAAATTGTCTTCAGATGACCTCCACTCTGACTGGTAACCCCTCACGCCTAAGAACCACTCTGACTGCATCAGTTCAACCTAGATGCCTAAGCTAGAAATAATAGTATTCTAACACAAAATAAGTGTTCAGTTCGCACAAAATAAGATGCTCTGCACCCCTGGACGCCTAAGAGTATGAACACTGTCACTTGGGAATAAGGTCTCTAGTGTTCTGCAGCAGTATGCAGACAGACTCCAAACAATGCCTTTAAAATGCTTTAATCATAAAGAATCTCACTCGCAAAGAGAATACTCAGTTTATATAGAATACATGGAAAAGGTAACGACTCATTACATCATTTTTCTCTAATATGATTGGTTCTTCATATATGCAATTCAGCAACAATTTAATTTGTGGTTAATAAAAATTTCCTTCACAGAATCAATATACATACAGCAAAGTAATGTATTCCAATTTCTAAACAAATTATCAGGCAGTTAAGGAATCAACAACATACAGCACAACTAGTGTAGTCCGATTCCCGAACCAATGAATCTTTGGCAGTTCTTTTTAAGTAATCGAAATCATGCAGTGCAACCATTTTAGTCTGATTACCAAATGATTGAATCTTATGAGGTTGTTATTTTTAAAGAATTGAAAACATACAGCTCAACCAGTGTAGTCTGAATCCTGAACGAATGAATCGTATGAGGTGTTTTTCTTAAAGAATCAAAGACATACCGAAAAAGCAGTGTGATCCAATTCCAAAGCCAATCTTATGAAAACTGTCTGCATCCCAATTTGCCTACTTTTCACACCCAAAAAGTATGTAGCCTACTGCCTATGTGGGGAAAAAAGATACTTTTGAGTGTGTAGCAGAAGAGGTGACAAGCGTTGGGACATACCACACCATAAAAGTGTGTTCTGTCGCATAGAATTACACCAAGCCTTGCATATTCAAGCTACAAATGCCTGCACCCGCTCCTATGTTAAAAATAAGGTTTATAGTCAGGGCCAGAAGCCATTTACGGTACCTCAAAATATCTGTGAAACACTTTGTAAATATACATTCAAAAAAATTTAATTTATTTCTGATATTTGTTCTACTGAAATCTGAAATGATATAAGTAAATGCTATAAAAATGCATGTATTTGTTTTACTCCTCATCTGTTCCTATCTTTTTGATACCACCTGACAAAGGTGTTTTTTTAGAATTCAGACAATTGGATTTATTGAAGTTTGATGCAACTTTAGGGCTATAAATTCAACTCCATTGTACCTGTGTCGTCTTGAAATGCACAATATTGAGCGTGCTTAATGCATTTTTGGTGTGTTTTCTGTGTCTGATTATAACTGGGTTTCCTGTTGTTTGTAGTCAGGGTAGATATTATTCAATAGTCTGTGGTTAAACTAATGTCAAGTTGAATTCTACCCTAAAGCTGTGATTTCTGCACCTGAGCACATTGCCACCTCACTCTCCGTCATTGGTGCAGAGCTGCGTGTCAGAGCCACTGATTTGGCAAACGGCCACAGGCCCGCAGGAGAACGGAAATGGCCATATGGGGACTTAAATCTGTGAAAGATGCATCAAGGACTAAATTGAAAGAGTAATGGCAATCCGACATCGGGGCGAACCTCAATGCAGGGGGATTCAGCCTCGATTTATCACAAGTAATTTCCCTATCATTAGCTGTACTGTTTAAAAGGCCATACAGCTGCAGCTGGAGACTCATGGTTGTTTTCATTTGGCCTCACATCAAAGTTTCCCCCTTAATCTTTCTTTCTTAATTCATCACCTTAACCTCAAGATCACTCATAATCAATAACACAGTGTCATTTATGTATAGATATCGCAGCAGTGCATCACTTGATTAGCTGTGATTTACATTTGAGGCAATACTGAAGCCCAAAAACATAATAAAGTGTACTTAATGGCGGACTGTGGGGACATGTCAATGAAGACGAATGCTAAATCACAGTCTTTAGCTGTTTACATGTGTCTTGTGATGTATTTGATATGGTAATGTTTTGATTGGACTTAGTAAGTTTTAGTTTATTTAAGTAATAGCCAATTAGTAAGGTTCACAGTTTACTAGGCTTTGGCACATACTATTTACAGTCAAGTTTTAAGAGAAACTGCATTTCCCTGTGTTTATCCATGGCATTTCTGGTTTACGCCACTGATTTATTTTCTAAAACATCCAGAAATCTAATAAGAAAGCTGGAAACAGGCTTACAATTGTATATAAAAGAGACAACTTCATCACAATACAATGCCTTTAGATCTACTTTCTCTCAAAATAAGGTTTTTTTAAGCAAAATAGTTTCATAACTCAGAATTATAAAATTTCATATACAGAAAGAATTTCTGCGCTGCTGACACTTAACTTATGTTGTTGTTTCTCTTACCTTCTCACCGCCAGATTCCCTCATTCATCACCATCATTGACCTTAAAGCTGAAGTGTTTGTTTTGTCAGTGTTAAAATATTTTCTCCTATCCAGGAGTATGAAGACACAATAAACCATTTGAAAAGTTGATTTCCTCTTTAAAAGTGTAAACAATGTTGAGATTTCACAATTGCTTTGTTCATTCCAGCAACGCCAGCACTGTTAATTTTGCCACAGGAACGTTGGCTCAGCCAATGGCGTGAGTTTGAATCGGTTCTGTTGACCAATGGCAGACGACACACTTCAGCTTTAACTCTATAAATCTGGATCCGCTGAAATGGCACGCACTGGACAATAGCTAAACACTAAATATGTTTTTTATTTTTCAATTAAAAATGAAGGTACTGAGTTTTCATTTATTCATTCATTCATGTACATACTGTATATTTATGTATGCATTTATGTATTTTTAGGCATTTTGGGTCAAATAAATGTGATTTATTTTTATATAAACACTTTTTGATTAATTTCTAAATCAGACTGTCTAGATAATATGGAGTTGGCATCAGACTGTCTAGGTAAATTGGAGTTCCATCTATATTTTTGTTGATGAAATGATTTTTTCCCAGTGGTAATTTACATCTCAGTTGATAATAATCAATAACAACCTTGATTTTGGGAGACAGATGTGAATAATGTATTTTTGAGTCCTCTCTGTATCATGGGTGTTGTATCAGTTGCTCATCTGGTGTTTAGACATACAATAGCCTTTTCAGACGTCAAAAACAAACTATCCTCATTCTAATCATGTTGTATAATGAGGGTGCAGTCGTTTTGTCTGTGTCTTGACTGTGATGACTTCATTACAGCAAATAACATGAAATTCTCATTCCTTCTGCAGCAACGAATCTTTTACAGACTCTCTAACCATTTCTTGCTCTGCTCCACAAGTGGCCCGTCTGTGATTGAGATATTTAAAGCCCACGTCTCACAGGTCAATTCTGCGCTTAAACAAGACGGTCAATATTGCGTTTAGTGGCCTTCCCTCTTTCCACAGTCCATTCTCGGTAATTATAGCACAGAGTCAGGATATGACAGAGTCATTGCACAGCTAATGAGCTGCTGCTACAACAACCACTCTGCTTGTTAGCAGACTATCTGTGATACTGACTTACACAAGCGCAATGTCAAAGGAGAGCTTTTAGGAAACGCTGCTTTACTTTCATTTCCCTTAATGCTGAGGCCAGCATGAATCTGGATCTGTTCCCCTGATAAACACACTTAGTCAAAGAGTAATTATGCTAATTTTGGAGCAGCAAACAGCATGGCTTGCAATAACATGTCGACACATTTGTTGTTTTCAAATTATGATCAAAATAATTATCAAAATGTTGATTCCTCTCAAAGACAATACCACGGTGATTTAGTGCGCACTGCACCGCTGAACAGCAAATGTTCAGATGATGGGGTAATTATCAAGCTCCGTGATTCAGTTTACTTTGATTTCACAAAGAGAAGCAATTTAAATAGAGATTTTTGTAAGTATTATTGTGGTTTCAAATATAATGAAGTTCCTTGTGCGGTGCACCAGACAGGTTTACTACACTGACGACAACAGCAATCATTTTAAACTTTGCTAAGAAATCTAAAATTCAAAGATATCCTTCACACCTTGTCTTAATAACATTTTAGTTGAATGGGACACAATTAATTAAATACTAGTGTGAATGCAAAATGATTGATTGTGACTGTATTGTGAAGCTAATTGTGAACCGCTTTGAATTAAATTAGGATAAAGAAAATTAAACCGCACCACTGAAAAATCATAAAATTCAATAAAAAATAACAACATTGATTGCGAGAAATTAAATGTTTGGAAACAAAGATGTGGTTAGTTACTAAATTATGATGTTTCCATTAAGCGCAACTTAATCTCTTTTCGGATCTACCTAAAAATATCTGATATAAAACGCATGTTAATCCCAGGTGTAAAGGGGGCCAAACTGTTGCCAGTGCTCTACAGAATAGAAACTGTGGACAGCTTCTACTGAAACTACCACAGCTGGGATCATTTTATCTTGTATTCTCAGCACTGAGTTTAAATGGCATTAGAAACGTCAGGATTGTGTCCTCTGTCCCCTTATAAGCCCCTTACGAGGACTCTGTCCCTCCTCCTGAACTGGTCCCCTCTGTGATAGGCAGGGTCTCTATGGTTACAGGCATCCTGCATCCCTTCTTCATGTCTGTGACATCTAATTTTCTCAGCTCTCGCTGCAGTGTAGGGTGCGCTAAGAGGGATAATGATATGCTTTTAGCCAGTGCTGACTAGCAATGCAGTCACCGCACACAAACACATCAGCCGTCATTAGTAGTGGTTAAGCACGAAATCTAAAACTTAAAGTCTTCTATGCAGCCTATTCTGTCCTCCTCCAACTCAACATGACCTTTGAGATATTGACACGGGTTTGATTCTGTGGCTTGTTTCGTTATTTGTGTCTATGAGAAGGCAATACATTTTTTACTCCCTTCAGTCCTTTAATCTGATGGAATAATACAGGCTGTGTATGAAAATGCAAGGCAAACTTCTGATACCACAGTATTTGATGCTGAACTCTAAGATTGCATTAAAAAAATAAAAAATAAAAGATGTTCAAAAATAGTCTAAACAGATGTGCTTTTTTCTTGATATATTTAAAGGAATGGTTCACCAAATAGTATGAGTATTCTGTTATTATTTTGAGGAAAACACTGTAAATTCCAAGGTACAAAACTATCAAGCAACAAGTATGACTGAATGCAAAATTGCACCGGTTTTGTATGTATTTATGAAACTAATTACTAATTCATGCTTGAACTAGACGTGCCAACAACTTCCCACTCGCTCTGTTTTTTTCTCATCGGAGAAGCAGAGAGTATGTGCTGGAACAATAACACATAGTTCAACATGAGCAAATATGTCCTGACCTGAGGGCACCTGCAGAGCCAACTACAGCACAATGAAAGGTAAATAACTCTATGAACAATGACTTGAAATAATTCATAAAAATATATTTATTGATTTTTTTGATCACCAGTGGCAATATTTCCCTCTCCACAAATGGCATTCAAGTTCCTACGTGTTCTTCCTTCTCAAATGTCTTAGTTACTCACCCATGGTATATGTATGTCTGTTCAGTATCCTACTTGCAAATGTCACCACAGAACCAAATCAAGATTTATTGATGATGATAGAAAACATTGCCGGTGGCAATAAAAGCAAACACACAGACAACGCAGAACTAATGAAGTGAGAGCAGTCCCAGTTGCCCCCTGACCATGTGACAAAGATCTAACATGGAGTGCAATGCCATTTACGTAGCACTGAAACATTACTCACCACTCGCCTGCGGATAAAAGAAAGTCTATCAAGAGAAAAGAAACAAGACATTTGGATTAGGCCTTAGTCTGGTTGTCTCAGTCAAACCATATTAGATTTGCTGGATAAACATGGCAAAACAAACTGCCAATCATAAAAAAAAAAATATATTTGTCTGTCGTTTGAATGCCCGTTGCTATCATTATACATCTAAACAGTGTTGAGAGTGTGAGCATCATAATAAATAAGCAGCCTGTGTCATGGCCTTTCAAACAATCGCTTATAGGGTAAGGTTTCAAAAATGAAATTTAAATAATTCTACTCTTCTTTGAGAGTTTTTGTTTCCTGAGGCAGACTCAACATTTGGCATTTGCTCATTTCATAGACATAATTTAACCGTGATATATAATAATGTCTAAATTAAAAATAAATATGGAGGTGGCATTATGAATGTGGATAGCTGTTCAATAGGCGTTATGCCCAGCTTCACTACTTCCTGAACTTCAGCCAGCCATTATTGGACAAACTGATTAATCCAGGTGTGCCTGATTATTGTTATTGAGGCCAGGTACACCTGGATTAATCAGTTTGTCCAATAATGGCAGACAGGAAACAAAGGAGCTGGCTGAAGTTCAGGAAGTAGTGCAGCTGGGCATAAAGCCAATTATTGATTAAAGGGTAACTAAACACTAAAACAACTTTTTTTAGTTAATGATCTGTAAGAATGGAGCTTCATAAATGCTGTTCATTGATTCTAGTAAATTTTTTTACATTTGGGTTTAAAGCGTTTTAATTCTAGAATATATGGTTTAAAAAGATCTGTGTGCTGCCCTCTTCAGGTTGAACGGTGGCTACTGCAGTTGAATTTTCCTATTGGATGTTTGCGGTGGTTCGTGACGTAGCGGTTGCCGGTGACGTAGGCAGGTTCCATACAAAGAGATGCGTCTCAGGTGCACGCCCCCCTCCGCTGGGCTCTGCCCACTTTTCCAGCATTTTTCAAATATTGCCAGTGGGTGGAGTCAGGCTCTGACAAGGGGTTTAGTTACCCATTAACAAGAACATCCCTGTTGGTCAACTGGTAGTGCATGGTGCTGGATTGATTCAATCCACAAGGGAACACATATAACCTACTGATAAATGTGTATCATGTCTATACAGAGTTTCTTTGAATAAGTGAGCCTATGTGTTAAACAGCTTTTTTTTTTTTTTATCAGCATTTTTGTTTTCTTTTTTTCAGTTATCTAAATATCCCTTATCCAAGACAGCAGGGATGTGACCAAAGCCGTATACCTTATTCGGAAAGGCATAATGGCTTCAAAATGAATAACGAATTCTATCAAATGATAGGAAAAATATTCGGCAGAACCATTCACTCCTTGTGTTTGCCAGGGGAAAGCATAGCGCTATATAATATATAAACCTCTAAAATCACTAAGCAATAATGAGTGTGTGAGGTGTATGAGTCAGAAATCAGGGCTATGAGAAGAGTGCTATGATATCAACTAAAAAAATCACATCATACACATTTTCTACTATTTGATGTCTATTTAAATGTTTTAAACCTTGTATGATATGATACACAAATGAATGAAAACTTAATGAAATGAGCACAGTGCGATTGCAAATCAAACAGGCCTAGAACAAGCCATTGTGAGTCGGTGTCTGAAGCATGTCAAAACAAGCCAATCTGGATTAGCCAAGATGTGTGGACGTTGTGACATGACATAGTGTGTCATTGAGTTCATAAATAGATGCCTGAAATGCATGTCATTAGCTTCTTTGTCTTCAGAAGCTGCATGTTTGTCTGCAGTGTGTCTGAAAATATTAGTCAGGAGTTTAGTCTGTGAACATGGCAGGGTTGAGAAACTACAGAAAGTGTGTTACTCCGTGCCCTCACTTTATTATAGCAGTTGATTCACACCCCATGTGTGTGTTTGGGTGAGGAGCATGCGAGATCAGTCCTCGAGTGGGCTGACTGTAAGCATTGCGATCACTTCAACACCTGCAAGCTCCGATCCCGTTCTTGAGGGAAGGGGGCCAAGCTCCTGCACCTCATGGCTCGGGTCCCGCTGCTATCAAGGCAGTGTGGTAACTTCGGTCATGGGGTTCACAGGCTGTTTTGGCGAAGGCGGTGTTTGAGATGGACAAAAATGTCTTCGTTCTCATGCTCTTCACTGACTCAGAGGACCCCGTTCTGGATCTTGAAGCTCGCTCAGCGAATCAGAACAAGGGTCTCTTTCTGCGTCTGATCTAGAGGGGTTGGATGTACATAAGCAGGCGGGTGCTCAGGCAGAGCAACTTCCTCAGTCTGGCCAAATAAAAACTGGATTGGCCCGATGAGAGGCAATTGGTCATGCTTGCAAAATTTAATGACCAGTTCCTCACTTCCACATGTGAGTAGCCTCCCTGTCGTCATTTTCAGTTCTGAAGGTTCCCTTTGCGACTGGTCAGCCAGTTGTTTTGCAGGCTTTCTTTTGTCCACCTCATGAGCTTCTTCTTTGCTTTGGTGGTCACAATAGAGGTAATGCAATAACCAATCAATGCATTTTGCATTGAATGTTATTACCCTCTCCTATGAGGCAAGCGGTATGGTTTTGTCTCTAGTGGTCAGGGCTTACTCCACTACGATTATGACATCCTCCAAAGATCTTGCTAGCACTAGAACGGCCATGGCGGTCATTTTGATCGTTTTGAATTTTATATCTGCAATAACTTTGTTGAAAAAATAAATAAAAAACGTGCTGGTATCTGACTTTTCCTAAAAGTGTCTGTATTTTCATTTAAAATGTTTTTCATATAAATTACACATAAGGAAGAAAAAAACAACTGAACATATTTAACTATTTCGGCCATAGACCGTCATGTTGACCGCACTGAATTTAGCGGTGTTCCTTTGTTACATTTCCCGCGGTTGACCTTTGTCTCTCTCACTGTCAATAGAATATCTAAATAAGATACTTTTAGTTGTTATTATCTTGTTCTGGGTTATGTTGACTGGATATGAAAATATACCCTATCTGTTGTGAATATGTTAGGCTACCTTTTCTCTTCTGCGCTCACCGTCTCAGCAGCCGTATGTATGTGTGTAACAGTTCACTAGTTACTCAAGTCTGTGCAAATGATGAGTTAGAAGAAGTGTCCTGAGTATACTGCTTTATTGATCTCTTCGGCATGCATCCACATGACTTTCCATGTTGCAGTGAACATAAATACTCAAGAAAATAAGGAAACATATATCTCTGCTCTATTCAGCGCTGCACATGTGTGTTTTGGACTACACTACCCATAATTCCCTCCCGCTGGAACTACAATTTCACGTCCTTACAACATGAAAGGAACAGCTCCCTATTCCCTGTTTCTCCCACAACATATGCGATAATTACGGTAGGCTACTAATGATATTATTATTATTTATAAATGTATAATTAAACTTGTTTAAATGTACAGTTTGGTGTTGTTTTGTTTTTAAAAGATATCAATAAATGCATTAATCTCTCAATTGGGTATTTATCATTAAAGATATAGAGTTTGGAATCTAGCGGTCAAAACCGTGTTCTGTGCTTATACACAGCCTTTTGGGCAGGCTCTTTCTTAGAGCGTGGTGGCTTTGGTACAGAAGTTCCCATAGCATCAATACGATGACGCAGCATCAAAGTTCACTTCAAAAGGGAACGTCTCAGGTTACATATGTAACCCGGTTCCCTGTGAAGGGAAAGAGACGCTGCGTTGTGTTGCCATGGCCCGGGCCACTGACAGCTTCTTCAGGACAAATTGAATCTGATGACATGCATTTCAGGCGTCTATTTATGGACTCGGTCACATCACGACGTCCATAAAGCTTGGCCAGTCGAGACTGGCTTGTTTTGAAACGTGCTTCAGACACCGGCTTACGCAGAACCGTTCCCCATAGCATCAGCTCATGGCACAGCGTCCCTTCTCAGGGAATCGGGTTGCATACGTAACCTGATGCGTTCACTTCACAGGCAAAATTGGTTCTTTCTCTTCTTTACTTGTGGATAAACCTCACTAAATTTAATTATATGTATGCTTAAAAAACAAGAAAACATGATAAATTACATTTAATTTAGACAGCTCAGTCACATTTTTCTCAAGGGTGTTAGATATTTTATTGGAAAACGGCAAAAATACTGATGAAGAAATTAACTTTTTGCTGTAAATGTAAAACAATCTATACATTTTATGATCTAAAGCGAATGATTTGGTGATTTTGCTTATACAGCTCTTATAAAGACACATTAATGAATCATTATATTGACTGAGACTGTCGTCTTATGGATTTTGAGGGCAGCCTCTCATATCGAGTTTATAAATAGAAAATAACCCAAAACAGTGACCTCAAGTCATCTTATGTGGTTTTGTGCTTACAAAAATATTTAACCTAATTTTATTTTAAATACGGTTGTTGAAGAGTCAATCCTTCCTTTTTTTCAGCTTTTAGTTCATTAATTCTAATTGTTTATTTTCATACAGTATTTTCTAGAAATACAGAAGCGAGTCAATTGTGTATATTTCCTAAAGATAAATATACACACATTACATATGAATTTCAAATTCATGTTCAGGTGGGAGCATGCCTTCAGATCAAAGGCAAAGCAATCAAAATGCTTTGCTTACCAGCAGCAGCTTTGATGTCTCCTCACAATGCTCTGAGGGCACTTGTATGATGGGCAGTTTTTCTTTCGCTTCACACAAATCTTTGTGCAAATAAAACATATCCTAGAGTCATCTATTTGAGTCAGTCACAGTCCATTCATCTGTTGTCTAAAAAAAGGCAGAAAGAACAAAGAGATTGATTATACTGTAATAGAGACTGTGTCATTAGACATTTGACATCTCGTGGAATGGCCAAAATCATATTGCATGATAACATAACACTTTATTCCTCATGTATATTGCTGTTTGTTGTCTCTTCATTCCACATTACTGGGCAAGACCAGCATGTTTATAATTCCTTTATCTAATTAAATTTGGCCCCATCTGACTTTTCAAGCAAATTGAATATGATATATGAATGCCTGAGACTCAAGATATTGCATTATCGTACACCTCTGTATACCTGTATTGTATACCTCTGTTCAATAACAACAATGAACCCTAAGTTATTAAATTATTTTACTATATTTCTTTATCAAATCTAAACCACTGATGGCCCGTTGGAGTGCATAACAATATATTAAGAATTATTCTTGCACACATATCTTATAATAAATAAATTGATGTGCTCTCATAATCTTAACCAAGCAGCAACATTTCTTCTCTTCCCTGATGACGTGTTTATGACAAGGGCGATCTAACGATCCAATCAGTTTCCAGAGGACAAAGTCAAGTCCCGCCCTACATTTTTTCTTGGTAGAGAAACCATTCCACTTGAATATACGTCACAATAGGGAAGAAAAGACTACCGCAACTTCCATTTCATGCCAATTTTAAATAGTTTTTTTTTACTGTGGACAGTAAAAAGTCAGAATAACTCTGTACAGAATTCCTACTGATGTCTATAGAGATTAAGTATCTATCATCCATATTGTGAGAGAAGAGCAAACAGTTTACATTGTCACCATCATCTGGATTCAACCTTTGCTCATATTGAAGAATAGAGGAATATTGAGGTCATTGTGACCCCAGCGCTACAGCATCAAATATCCACTCCAGACATAATCTTCTCTTTTAGTTTATAAAGTGATCTCTTCAGCTGTGTGTAGAGCAGCTGCCAATGTGTCACACACACATTCTATGCTCTTTTTCTCACTCTATGCTTTCAGTTCACTGAGATTTCAAAGCAAAAATAAAGTACTTATGCATATGGTGTTTTCTTTTCTTACTGTAGCAGCATAATATGTTTGCATGTGTTGCAACCATATATCTAGCACTATTTGTCTTAAACACTAATGATTTACAGAACACAATAAGTGACTATATGACATTTTTGTCTTGTATTTTGGACATATTCATGGAAAGGACGGTAGAGAAGTGATAGGAAATCCAGGAGGCACATGAGCTAATCGCTAGGCCATGGCTCCAATGCATTTTCTCTTTTTCACTGTTATGTCATTAATTACACCAACTAGTTGCACATTCAAGAGCAATGACGCATTTATGCAGGTAACTCGGCACTTACTTATGCTGACACAGTTTGAATAACCATGTATGCCTCCACTTGGAGGACTAATAATTAAACTCAGGAGTTAAAAGGAGTTAATGCATGTGTTTACAGCTGGATTGTCAGTCTAACTAGTGTTTAGATCGTTTTCTGTTAAAGCTAGATTGCAGCATTGGCAAATACAAGTGCCATTAAGATGGGACAAAAACTTGATGTATGCACTTGAAGAACAGAAGTGTTGTTCAAAATACAGAAAATGCCTGTATTTTAAGGACCATTTTCCCCTTCACATGCATCTCACCTGCATTTGTTGAACAAAAAGGGCAAACTGAAAGATACATTTTAGTAATGCATTGAATTTACCAGCAAATAATTATTAGACAAGGGTTTAGTGACTTCAAGCACACCCTCTCATCAACTGCAATTACTTATAATTCACTGACAAGGAAAATTACCTATTAATCTGGTGCATTAAGTGTTAAACAACCACGGCTTGTGAAAGTGCCATTCAGACGAGCATGTAACAAATAGACTTTACGTGATTTCTTCTTTTGGGAAAACATTTATAGGACTATTAGATAATCTGTAATACATCTGGCTCCATGATCAATTACATTTATTTATCAGTCAGTAAACATACTGTAATTTGATGCTTTTCTCAATGTTGACCACAGTAAATGAGACATCTTTTATAAAAAAGAAACTATCTTAACCATGCTTTATTCTTTTTTTTAATGCTGAAAAACAACAAAGGTCCATAAATAGCTTAATCGATCAATAAATAAATAAATAAATATAATCATCAATGTCTTTAACAAACAGACTGTGTCAGAGTAAGTCCACAGAGATCTTTCTTCAGACACTGGAGATGGTATGTACAGTGGAGTTCTACACAGTTCATGTCAGGTATCAGGGAGGATCGCGGGATCGTTGCAGGACTGGCGCCGTTAACACGATGTGAAGGTCTTCCAGAAGAAGTTTTTGCAGGGGGCTTTGCGGTCGCGCTGTGGCAGCTGTGATAACCGGTTGTAGACGGCCCGTTCTTCCAGACGGGACTCCAGGGGCTCCTCCACATCCATGGGGACCGGTGCTATCTCGCCAGCCAGCACGCTGTTGTCTACTCCATCCAACAGCCCAGAGATCAGCTTCAGGATCAGCTCCTTACGCTCTTTACTCAGCTCCTGATAGGAAAGAAACTCGACTTGAATTAGAATGCAAGATTTTTAAAGGATATCAGCTATTCACAATAATATGGCTACTGAAATGACCCCAGAATGGTCTGTCAATTGGATGGCAAACATCAAGATGTGTCTAAAATACGTGCATCTGCTTGGTGAATCCATAAAAGCTACAACTGGAAACAATGAAAAACATAGAAAGCTCATTGCAGCCACTCACCCTACTTTGTGCCAGGTTCCTCTCCTCCACTGGAAGCAAAGCTGCTGCTCTGACGCTATACAGCACCAGCAAAAGAGACACAAGGCTGGCCAAAAGCTGCATGCTGACAAAATAGTTGAAGTTAAAGTGCGTAGAAAGGTCAGTCAGAGAAGCGAAGCAGGGAACTTCGAAGTCCTTGTAGCTCCTAGTGCAGAGTAAAGCTGGAGAGATCTTGGTCTTTGAGAGCTTCAGGTGGCAGGGTCCTTATATATACCTCTCGTTCCAGTCCCCTACTGACGCAGCGGTTGGAGGACGGAGGGGAGAGGGTGGGGGAGTGGGAGGATTAGGAACTAACAAAAGCTTTGAGTAGTTTAACCCCCCAACAAACCAGACGTTGTGCCGGTGGGGAGGACTGCGCCACCATGCTCACGTCATAGCTCTAAAAATGGTCCTGATTTCAGTTAAAGCGGATGCGAGGAGAAAAAACACTGATGACGACGGATCTACCGATAACGTGAAGTGATTCTGAAAAGTTCTTTCATTGTTTATGCTAATTATCTATGAGGTGCGAAATGGCAGGGAGGCAGCGTATCATGTTTTAGAAAGTACTCGGTTAGACGTACGCTGTAATTACGTGATGTTCTCACTTAGCTGCATTGTGATATCAATACAAGGAAATCAAACTAACCCATTTTGCTGTGTACAGTCAGTGGCAGTATGCTCTCGTTCCAGCGTGTAATTGAGCACAACTCCTCCCTCCTTCTCCTTCAGATTGCCATTGAACCGTCTGCCACCTGGAACAGCTGAGAAAACTGTCTTCGGGAAAAGAAGATGCTTTTGATCGGCAGATGAAAAGGGGCTGAATAACAAGAATTAAGTATTTTATGGAAACGTAACCGCAGATCTTCCCATGTAAGAATATAAAGTGAGACAAACATTAGCTCGAAAAGCAAAAGAGATTATGGCTCAATAGTCAATACTACAGCAGTAAATCTCATGACAAAAGCTAATAATGTAAAGAAAAGTTAATTGCATGGAAACCGGTCTCTTAAGGTATAGCTTTTTTTCAGTATAAACAAAGCCCATTAATACAGAATAATAACAATTTTCTTCTCTTTAAAAAAGCAACGAGGCTCTTACAAGATAAGTGATTACAATCCATAACATGAAAATACTCACTATGTCAATGGTATAGCTACTAGACATAATCTGTATGTTATCATAATTTCAGAGTGTTAAAATCACTTACTGAACATTTTTGTGTAAAGTTATCCAATTTTATTTACAACTTTATTGCCATGATAACATAACCATAATGACTATAAAATTGTGAGAACTCAAACTATAGAGCTCAAACAAACAATACATTAGTTTTAACAGGGGAATTGTGCTTTTATGAAATTATAAGATTCACATTTTTGCTTTTAAAAAAATCCATGAATTGGCCCAATACACTTTTATTATGTGCCTCACTGTAACAAGGGAGCAATTGAAATACATTTTCTTGCTACTCAGCATTAAGCTGCAAATTCTGTCGATTGTAAGTTGTATTGAACCTGGAACATTCCTCTAAGTTGAACCGTATAACATGAACATAGCAGGCATTGCATTTGAATATTAAAGTCGGCATGAAATGGAAATAGTGATAATCTTTTCTTCGCTATTGCGATGCATATCCGAGCTTCTCGAACATGAAAAAAATGTAGGGCAGGACTTTGATTTTGTCCATCGGTAATTGAATTTTTTTTCTTTCCTTTTTTGTTGTTTTTCTAATTGTTGCTCATCATGTGAGTGACAGGTTCCTGGAGCGATTATTGTCCCGCCCTCACGCTGGTGAACACGTCATTATAGAAGAGATAAGAAGATGTTGTTGCAAAGGGGTGGCGAGAACTAATGTTTTGGATTACATTGTCGCATGAATTGAAACAAATAAAATAATAATAATAATAATAACGTGTGAAATAAGTAATTAGGTCAATTGCAATTTTTCATATATTTGTCCAAATTTAATTTTCAGTTCATGGTGACTTTTTTTTACGCAGATTGATAGTGCTATACCAAAAGTGCTGTGCAGCATGCCTACGCAACGCCAGTCAATGTGTATTCACATTGTCTTCTGTAATTAAACCAGAATGAGAAATGGTAGCCTAGTTAGGCAGCGAAAATGAAACGCATGCTTTGGTCATTGGCTCCATGGTGTTCACATTCTGGTCAGCTTTCCTGGCACCCACACACCTCTTTGGATATGCATACACACACCCCAACTGAGTACATGTAGCTAGAAGCCCTAATACACGCGCTTTAGCACATTTTTCACAGCAGACAGATTAGGGCAGACTTCAGGGCCCGGGGCTCTGTAGAGATTAACACAGTGTTGAGATGAGCGGGTGCCCCCAGCCAAATTGTGATAAAGTGCGTTTGAAGAATTCATGCCAATTGACAAATGCAAAACACATCTGTTCACTTCCCAACCAACTTCAAACATATCTGGCGTCAGAGTAAAATGCCAATCCACATTCTCATGTTGTCTCAGCAGGAGTTTTGACGACTTCATATCAGGGTTATTCTAGAATTAAACCATTAGAAAAACATTTTCGTTACTTGAAATAAAATAAATATGAACTGAAATAAAAACATTTAAATTTAGGTATAGGCTTTTGCCTATATAGTCAATTAGTTTAACTGGCTACAAAAATAACTTAAACTGGGGGGGGGGGGGGGGGGGGGGGGGATGAATTTATAAACTATATAAAATAAAACTAATAAAAATGACAAAAACACACACAATAAACTTACTAAAACGTTAACTAAAATGAAATGAAAAAAGCAATTAGAAAACCTAATTCACAATATAAAAACAATAATTGTATCTGAAATATACTAAAATAAACTGCTTCGAGGCAAACATAATGCCCACAGACTAGTCCTAATAAATAATAAAATGAATAATCTGCCAAAAACTTTACATTACAATGAACATGATTTGCAATGCCTTTATTCATAAAATAAAAAGTTTAACATAGTTTGTAAAGAGTTTTGCTGTGTTCCGTGTAATAAACACTAATAAACACTTTTTTAAAGTGCACATAGCGATGCATTTTAGTCTTGTGAATAAAATATTGACAAATGATAAAAGCTCAAAACAAACGTGATAAGTCTGGCGAGGCAGTAAAACGTAATAGGCCATCTAAAAACGACAGTCAACTGCGTGAAACAAGACATACTTTTAATCGAGTAAGTTGTACTTACAATATGATGACGCTTTAACTGACGATGGAGCAACATGGTAGTTTTAGGTACAATTTAACATAAAGAGCACAGATAGATCCCACAAATATTTACCTGAAAAGTAACTCCTGATAACCTTCAAAAACATCCTTCATCCATACGATCAAAAAAAAGCAGGATGTTGGCAGGCTGAATTTACTAACAATGACTCCATCTAGTGGTTAGAAAGGCACTTTACAATCACTTGTCCATAGTCAAACAGCTGCATTTAATTGTTTCGCTGAACAGAAAATCAATACCAAATTGTGATTACACCTTTTTATTATTTCAAAACTATTTATGAAATTCGCAAAATTAAATTTACAACATGAAATGGTAAAAGTACAGATAAACCCTTCCACACAGTAAAACTTGACCGAGTACAAAATAGTTTGTCCTATGCAACTAGCCTTAAAAGACACATGATCATCTTCAGCTATCCAACATATACACTCTTCGTTATTTTGTCCTGAAGCACACCTCCATAATTATGCTCAATATTAAGACGTCTCAATGTAGTCCAGAATTTCTAATGTTAAAAGACACCTCAAAATCGTTCCATAGAGTCCATTGACCCTTAAGCATGTTTGCAATACACTATAGCATATCAATCAAAAAGGCTGCATACCAAACATCTATTTGCTCTACACAAATCACATCATGTAATCAGAATTAGTCATGAGAGCCAGAACACATAAGTCAGTCAACCAGAGACCCATAAGTCCACCTTCACAAGCTAAAAATTAAAAAAAACTTTTAGAGTAATAGTTTTAGAAATTGTTACAATACTAAATAGGATTTCCTTTTGTTTGACAATGGTTTAGTTTTGATAAACTGACCCATAATGAAACCTTTTATACTGCATGTTAAGAAAATGTATAATTGTCATTGACCTGTTAAGTCTCTGGTGTATAGAGAAGATATGCAGGTTATTTAAAATACCTGTGTTCTTATTTGAGTGACTAATGCCAAACAAACTCTGGTGGAACATTGTCCTGTTTTTTACGTTACTCAACACGAGTAAGAGAAAGTCCTCGTGTGAAAGTACTGTGCAATCGGTCACAGAACATGCATGACTTTCTGTTTGTATAGTTCTTAAAGCTTTGATGTGGGAAGTGGAATTGTAAAAGTAAAGCAAACAACTCAAAAGACTTGGCAGAAGCACTGATGGAACTGGGCAGAGAAACGGAGAATGTCCCCACAGAAGGCATTTGCACTTGTAGCCATCCGTTGACCAATCAAAATGAAGCTGGAGAGGGATGCGCTGTGGGAGCTACTGCGGCTGTGGTGAGGGTTTGGTTCTGCTTTCACAGAAGGCAGCGTGTTGACAAGATGGCACCCGTGAAACCATTTACGCTTCACTTAGAACCTGTGTGAACAACGGGTCATTTAACTTTCCTTAAGAATGCAGCGTAAAGAGCAAAAGGAATAGAAAACAATGGGCTGCATCTCACCTTTCTGGCAAATTCTGGGAGGATGAATGCAGCGCGGTGGATTTCAGGATTGTAATATTTCAGGCTCATGCTCTCAATCTCATCTCTTGTTAGTTCTCGTATTGGCTCACGGAAATTTGTTTTCTGCAATAAAAAAATGAATTAATTACACTTACTATTATCAAAATTATTATTATATAAAAAGTTTGGGGTCTGTACAAACACTTATGATCACCAAGGTTGCATTTATTTGATCAAAAACAGTAAGAACAGTAATAAAATACAATTAAAGTACAATTTAAAACGGTTCTCAATTATAATTTAAATATATTAATATTTAAAACGTAATTTATTCCTGTGATGGCTGAATTTTCAGCATCATAACTCCAGTGTCACATGATCCTTCAGAAATCATTCTAGTATGATGATTTGCTGCTCATTAAATATTTTTTATTTTCAATGTTTTCAGGATTAAAATAGAAAGTTCAAAAGAACAGCATTTCTTTGAAATGGAAATCTTTAGTATCATTATAAAATGTATTTTTGTAATGTTAATTTTTGGTCCATTTAATGCATCTTTGCTGAAAAAAAAACACAAAAAACTTTTGAATGGTAATGTATAAATAGTAACAATGTGTGTGAAAGTAATAAAGGAATTGTAAAGCTTTTCAAACAAAAGCGGTTATTAAACGCAAATAAAATGGAAAAACCATACCGGATTTTTACTGCAAAGCATGAAGCCGATTTGTCCACTTGGATATGTTGGAATGGTGCAGTATGCATAGTCCACTACAGGAAAGAGGGTCTTACAGAAGGTCCTCATTTCCTTTATTAGCTCCAAATGCAACCACTGACACTCTCCTGTAAAATTCCAGCAGAAAATTACAAACATGCCATACATGCGTCACTAATATTCTTTATTTTGAGCTTTTTTTTAGAGCTACAATTATGTCAACCTTGACAACAAAGAATTCCTCCCTCACAAAGTGCCGTTTTCATGAGCTGATAGTAGGACTCTTTGAACAAGCTTTCAGCCGGACCTGTGACAGGGTAAAATGAGATCAGCCTGAAATGAACACCATGTTTTGTCTGGTAGTTAATGGCTAAATCATTATTTACCAATGCAAAAAAGAAACTTCAATGCCACAGTGGGCTGCATACCGACAGGGTCTGATGAGTCTGTGATGATGATGTCAAAGGCATCCTGATTCTTTTTCATAAATTCAAAGCCATCGCCTACATGCAGAGTAAGTTTGGGGCTGAAGAAGCCTTTTGCCATTCCAGGGAGGTACTTCTTGGATACATTTATTACATCCTGTGAATAAATGGTATCCATGAAATTAATCAGCATTTTAAAGCATTATTTATATTTAGTAATATATATATTTTAAAAAGCTGGAAACTACAACATAGTGCACGGTGCCATACATAAAGATGAAGACAAGATTGACCAAATTTAAATATATAAATTAAAAGTAAACAACAGCCATGAAAGAAAAAAATGAGACTTGAGGTTTTCAACACATAGATGGTAAACTGATGTTAGATTTTTTTTATGCACTAAGGTGGATTTTATTTGATAAAAAATACAGTAAAACAGTAATATTGTGAAATATTACAATTTAAAACCATTTTCTATCTTCAAAGGTAATTTATTCCTGTGATGGCAAAGCTGAATTTGAATTTCCAGCATCATAACTCCAGTCTTCAGTGTCACATGATCCTTCAGAAATCATATACTGATTTGAATTTCCTATTATCATCATCAATGCTGAAAACAGATGCTTAAATGTTGTTGTGGGAACCATGATGCATTTTTTCAGGATTCTTTGATGAATAGAAAAGGTATCTTTAATGAAGAGAAAAAAATATTTTGTAACATTTTACAATTTCTTTACTGTCACTTTTTAGACGTTCAAGACATAACTTGATACAAACCTCATCAATCTCACACTGAACAACAGACTCCACCAGCGGATGCTTGACAACCTCCCTCAGGACGCCCCCGTCTCCTCCACCAATGATGAGAACCTGACGACAGGAAGGAGGAAAACAACTAAACCAAATACTGTAGCAAGAAACTAAACATCCAACCAGTTTCAGTTCTTCCAAATCACATTTATATGAAGCACCAAAATGAAAGCACGCACCTTCCTTGGGCAAGGGTGGCAGCAGAGAGGTAGATTGGCTATCATTTCTTGATAAGAAAATTCATCTCGTTCTGTGCATTGGATGACTCCATCCAAAACCAGCACATTTCCATATGTCTTACTGTATAAAGAGAAGCAATGATGTAATCATTCAAGATAATCTTAATACATTAAGCAATGAAAAGGTATAGCAAACAGATGGAAAGAAGCACAGCAGATCCATTCAATGCATTCTACTTAGCACTGCAACCAAGCATGTGACATTTGAGATGACAGCTCTGGCCTCTCATCACACATCCTGTATAGGGCAACACATTGCATCTGCAAATTTCATTGATTTTCAGGGCAGAAACAATAACATCAATCTTATATCTGCATTTTTAACAGCATGAATGACTCGAGTTACAGTTTACTGCCTCGAGCCAGTGAGTAGATCACCAGTACAGCAGGAATAAGTGTTTAAACAGCAGAGAAAGGACATGGACATGATGTTCTCTTTAATGTGTGCATGTACCACACTATTAAAGGTAATTATTATTGTCACAGTTATGTCTATTTTTAAACGCTCTGACATATCATAATTGTTGCAATGTAAAGGTTTACGTAAAATACACGTTGAGAGTACAAAACTAATGCGGTCTCATAGTGTGAACTCTCTCTGCCACGCCAGACCTACACCAGGCTATGCAATTAGCCGGCTAAGTTAGCCGCAGCACCCACACAGCAAGACACCCATAAGCCAACGTGGTGTTTTGACACCTCCGAGAAAATTGATGAAATTACAGCGCCCTCTGCAAAAGCTGTGACCAATAGCTTCACGTATGCGCTGACAGAAAACACAGGGAGTTAGCAACCATGCTAAATTGAGCCTCTTTGCACAAGGACTCACCTTTTAAAAACCATCACGTCCTGGAAATTGGATTTTTTATGATGCAACACTTCCTCCACTTGAAGACTCATCGCTTGGCCTGGCCATAATGTGCATGTTTCGGTAAACCACCCGTCTTTGATGCTGTCCATTGCCGGGGGGCTTAAATCTGAGCAGCGGTGGGTTTAATCTGATCAAACCAGTCCACTGCAAGGAGTTACTGGAGATCTTGAACGCCGACTGACACGTTGGGCGTTCTCTGCAGGGCAACCGAACATAAGAAATAAGAGGCGACCAATGTGAGCTAGCTGACGTCATAAACAGTTATGAGGGCGGGGCATGTTTGTGCAAGCAAGCATGGTTGGGTTTGTGCAAGCATGGTTGGATTTGTGCCGGTGAGTGAGCCCACGTGAAAATGGGTGTTAGCTTCATGGGTGTGAGAATGAGCACGTCAGGTCTGCTCTGTCTATATTAATTACAAGCTCAATGTGTCCTTTTTCTGGTATTTATTTTTGTTCCATGTAACATTTAGGATAACATTACATCCAATTGTGGCACCTTCCACGAATAGGGTACAAAATAGGCCCTGAAACTGTTAAACATAGAAGCTATTTTCGAACTATTTTACAAATTTATTTTTCTACTTATTAAAAAGTAGAATGCTTTGATATATCAATACGAGATAAAAAAAAAGTCGAATTATGGCAAAGTTATAATTATGACATACAAAATTGAAATTAAGGCAAACCAAAATTATGACATACTTGCCCTGGTTTCACAGACAGGGCTTAGATTAAACCAGGATCAGGCCTTAGTTCAATTAGGACATTTAAGTAGCTTTTATAAACATACTCTAGAAAAAAAAACATTACTGGTGTGCATCTTGAGACAAAACAATGGCAGTGACGTATTTAAGATATGCCAGTGCGAATTGCTTTCAGTTAAAACAGCTCAAACGTGCATTTTGGTCTGGGATTTCCGGTAGACTGTCATAATTATGAGATAAAGTCAAAAGTGACATACTAAGAGTGATAATTATGAGATAAAGTAGAAATTATGACATACTAAGTGATAATTAAGAGACAAAAGTCATGATTATGTCTTTAAAAAGGGTCATTATTATGACTCAGAATAATTAAAGTTTTTGAATTATGAATAGTGATTCAATAGGAAGAAAGGAGATGCTGTTCAGAAAATTGATTATCAACCTCAGAAAGGCAAACTAAGTTTTATTTAAGATGGTTTATTTTTTCTTTATTTTCTATGGGGCTTACTTTTGGGAATTCTTGGAAAAATCATGGGAATAATGGCTATAATCCTGCAAAAAGAAAGTTACCATATTTGTGGAACGTGCCATGAGCACATGACGCAAGCTCTTATTTTCATTTTGAATACGGTTTACACGTAACATATTTTCCCATAAAGACAAAAAAGAAAAAAACATTTCATAAATACTGATTATTACATTGTACTGAATGAATGGATCATCCACAAGGCACACTTGACAATAGGCAGCTCATATGTTCTCTGTTGAGAGACAGTGCAGACAAAACATAAGCCATTACACGGATCTAGACTGTCCTGTTGACTGAACACGAAAAGCTCTTCATACACATCTAATATTCATAGAACAAATGAATACTTGCACAATCATGCATTCTATTTGGAACACAATATAGCAGACAATATAACACTTAAAGCAACATTCTGTATTTAAAAAAAAGAAAAGTAAACAATGATTAGCATTATGTTTTTAATAGATAGTTTTGATCAATCTCTCAGCTGTCTACCATCAAATTCAAATCAACACAACCTAATCATTAGGATTGGGATTGGCATCCGGATACTGGGAAAGATCAAAGGTCAGCACCTTACTGATGACACAATCTCCTTGCTGTGAATAAATAAAAAGGTTTGATATATAATTATTATTATTTTAAATCAACTTAATATATAAACTGAAAAAAAATTACAATTTAGTTAATCAAGTTGCAATCTTGAAGGCACGGGGTAAAATAACTATATAATGATGGTTTTATTGCACTGGAACTCTTATATGCGTTAACTACTTTTGATATGTTTATATTTATACAGCCCATTGCTGGAATACAAACCTCAGGGTAAACTCCTATGAGGGAGTCAGCTTTTGTGTAGAACTCCTCTTTGAGAGAGATAACAATGGCCTGGAAATTCTGGACTGACTGGTCCTTTATGTAGTTGGCCACCTGATGATTAAGAAGTTAAATAAAAATGTTATATTTATGCCATTCAGTTTAGTTGCATCCACGCATCTGCATTGGAAGAGGCCTTTCTACAAGGTTAATAAACACACACCTTGCCTATGTTGGTATTATCCAAAGCAGCATCAATCTCATCCAGAACAAAGAAAGGTGCGGGCTTGTAGCTATAAGGGAACGGAAATGCATTTTTTTATTTTTTATTTGAAGGGCGGCCAAAACAAGTAGTTTACTTTTAAAGAATAAAAGAAAAGTGAATGGCAAAAATGGCACCTGTGAATGGCAAAAAGCAGAGCTAAAGCAGCCACAGTCTTCTCTCCTCCTGACAGGTTGTCCATGGGCCTGAACCTCTTTCCTGGAGCCACACAGTTGTAGTTGATTCCATCTAAGTATGGTTCTTCTGGGTTCTCTGGCCCCAGGAATGCCTGAAAGGATATAGAGTATCCCTTAAATTAAGTTAGAAATCCTACTTGTGTTATTGTAGGATTATATCTTAAAAGAGAGAGAGTGAGATCAGAGTTCAGAGTGTTTTTATTAACCTGTGCACTGCTGTTACGTGACAGCGCTTTGTAGATCTCATCAATATTGGTGGCAACAGACTCAAAACAGGCATTGAAACGATCAAACCGCTCTTTCTTGATCTGCTCAAATGCTTGTTTGGCTTTCTTGGCTCTTTTTCGAGCAGCTTCAAACTCTGTAAGGCATATTACAAGTAGATGGGTTATTATTTAGACCAGTGGTTCTCAACCAGGAGGCCAGGTGGGGTGCAAGATGGTTTAAAATGATTTGAAAGATGACAAAAAAACCTTTGAAATCAAGATGTAAACGGACATCATAGTTCTAATTTTAACTTTATCCCTCAACAACTCATTTTTATTTAATAACCAGAGTTCTCGTGGTCTTGGAAAACATGCATACAGATTATGAGGGAATTTTAAAAGTGTGATTTCTAGATATGGAAAAGTCATGAAAAATAACTAAATATAAAAAAAAGCCAACAAATGGATTTTTTTTCTAGTCATGTCATGCACAAAAATATTTTATAAGGTACAAACAGCAGGATAAATTGCTGTTTACTGTATGAGTAAAATCATAAAAAAAATACTGAATGACTGGAAAAGAAAAGTCACGTAAATGAATTGTTCATAAAGGGCGTGAATGCAGAAGGACATTCAGTTCTTGAAAATTTTGTAATTACGGAATTTAATTATTTCAATATATTGCCACTCCTAATTTCTGTATTTAATAAGGTTAAAAGCACCTTTGTCATTACAGCAGAAGTATCAAATAATTCTTAGAGGACCTTTGAACATGAGGGACTTTTGAATAATGTCTTGGCCAATGGGGATCTTGGGAGTCTAAAAGGTTGAGTACCACTGATTTAGCCTGGACTTTTGGGCTCACCATCACTAGTCTCCTGGAACTTGTCTCTAACGCTCTCGAGTTTCTCCATGGCCTTCATGTTGGGAGCGCTGATTCTCTGCAAGATGCTTTGCTGCTCATTCAGCCTCTGCTGTAGGGTGTTCATCTCTGCCTTGATCTCTTCTTCTGACAGAGAATCCTTTAGAAAGGTTTTACATAGCTTTTGATTGTTCCATGTTGCTTGTCAGACAACCAATTCATAATATTTCATCAATTTAAATTACCTTGAGGTCCTCATTTAAGTTGCTGTAGTCAATCTCTATGAGGGCCTCTTTGGCATGCACAGAACTTGATGCCTTCGGGCTGCTGATCGAATCCTCAACTTGCGAGCTTCCCTATGTGGACATGTCGGTGTGTATGTCTGTGCTTGCAAAAAGCAGTATGTGTGAGAAAAGTATGTGTTTGTCTGTACCTCTCCCTGGCTGATGTCATCCATTGTCCCTGATTTGAGGGGTAGTTTGATGTCCTGCATCTTGCAGGCTTGCAGTAAGTTGTGTCTGTCACTGCGTTTCTGTTCCAGTTTGGTCTCAATGGCGGTTACTTCCTTCTGCAGCTGCGTCAGCTCTCTAACATAACAAACATGTATAACATTACATCAATATTACAGTACATGCATGTAACCAGCAATAACTAAATTATTTTGCATAAATCTAAATGTAATAAATTATCATAGATAATAATTTATTAACTTTACATTTGAGAAGATCTAAAGAACTAAGAGAATATGAATATTTCTCACTTGTTGGCAGACCCTAGTTTCTTACGGATCTCCTCCATCTCTCGGTTCTTGTCATTGACCTCTCCCTTCTTAGTGAGATGCTGGTTCTTCAGGTCCTGTAGCTGTGCCATTGTCTCATCAATGATTTTCATATGTCTGTGTTCCTCCTGAGGTGGTGGGGAATGACATGAGCTACTGTTTACTTTTTCATGCTAAACGATTTGACTGATTTGCTTGTCAAGACTTTCTTCTCCTCCTCTATTCTGTGTCACCTTTTTTAGTCTTTCGATCTCATTTTCATCCTTTTTTACGGTCTGTTCCCACATCATCACTTTCTCCTGGTCCTCCTTCAACTGGTTCTTCTCATAATCAAGCTGGATGGCCAGACGGGTCTTCTGTGTCTCAAACTCCAGCCTAGAATTGCCATATAACACAAGTTAGATCATTACAGTCCACTGAGGTGTTGGTAACCTGTACAGTATATTGACTTTAAGAGGGTTACCGTTTTTTGGCAATCTCATTTTGTCTCTTCACTTTTTCCTCTTCAAACTCTCGGATATTTCGCACACCAATCTCCTCACAGAATTCAACAAAGACCTCATCCTCCACCTATAAATGGCCATAACAAATAATCGTTATTAGAGCATTATTACAGATCTGGTTGCAATTCAAGGCAAAATTTTTACAACATTTCAAACGTCTTAATTTTTTTCCAGAGCTCTTACCAGGTTCATGCGATCTCTTAACTCTGTAATGTCCCTCTCTCGTGATTGGATGATTCGTTTTATGTCATTGATTCGTGGGCCAAAATTCGCCAGCTCACTCTCCAACTTTGATTTCTCCTACAATGACATACACACATTTTGACAAACACGTTGTAACAGCAATGACAACCCCCTGTATTTTTTCAAGACATAAATCTGATTCTCTATATTTTGCTGTCATGTCTTGACTGAGGCGTTGTTGCTCAGGTGTACCTGCATGTTCAGAGAGAGGTGGCGGGTTTTGGTCTGTTCCAGATCACTCTGAGAGTATTTGAGTCTCATCTGCAGCCCGTGTGCCTGAGACTGAACCTGTCTGAGCTCTGCCTCCTTTCTTTTTGCCTTCATTTGTTCCTGAAGAGACAAAAATATAAAACCAGCTTGTTAAAAAAGTTAAAAAAAAAAAATGTTTTACTTTTGCACAATACTTATGCCTTTATTTCACAAATTAATGAATTATGATAGGCCTGTCGCAATTATTGCTGTCACTTGATCAAGATTATTTTATCTAATTGTGATGATTCACATGAACCGCAATTATTGTGCACATATTAAATTCCAGCCACGTCTGAGACCAAACTGAAAATGTTGTCTTTAATTTTTATTGAAATTTAATATAAACAAATTATATAAATATACATTATTATTATAAATAATTACTATACATATTATAATTATATATTGGGAATGGCTGGGTTCAAGAAAACAACAGTGTTAATGGAAATCAAAGTAAAGAGGACTAAATATTTTCTTCTTTTTTTTTTTACAAATTTGTTTTTGTAAAATCTTTATATTTTGATATTTATAAAACTATTTTGTCATTTTATTACATTTTTGTCATTTTTTAAATAGTAATATATTTTTATAACATTTAAATGATCGTGACAGCCCTGCATTCTAGAAGATAATGAAGTTTCCCTGAAGCTCTTTTGTGTGCCACCTTCAATTCCTCTGTTAGTTTCTCTTTCTTTTCCTTAAGTTTGTCCACAGCCTTCTCGTCCCAGCGCCGAGCCTTTGCTTTCAGGTCGCTAGCTCCTCCAGAGATCACACCTGACTTTTGGAAGAGAGTTCCATCCAAAGCCACGGTCTGTAAAAGAAATAACACACAATTGAAGATAAATAGTTTGAACACGATATCCTATCATATGTGCTTTATATTTAACTTATACTACATATTTAAACCTTATGACGGTATGGTCCTCCGAAGGCAATCCTGCGAGCATCCTCCACATTCTCACAGACTAAAGCATTCCCGCAGGCATATTGAAGGGCTTTCTTTATGTGTGGCGGCTCATAGCGGATCACGTCGATCACCAGCTTTGCCCCCCGAAGCTCTCTCAGTTTCTCATCTGTGGGTTTCACCTTGAGCGAGAGAAGCATGTGTCCAGTGAAACACATTCCACTGCCCATTCCACTGCTGGAGAATTCAGACCTCAACTCATAAATTGTTTATTTAAATCTGTCTGTACCTCCAAATAGTCGAGAGGCAGAAAGGTCTCCGGTTCTCCTCTTTGCTCTTTAATGTACTGGATGCAATCTCTGCCGGTTTTCTCAGAGTCCACAATGATGGCGTCCATGTTTTTTCCCAGGACTTTGGTCACTGCAATCTGGTATTTCTTCTGGGTGGGCTGGCATAAGTCGATTAGTCTGCCATACTGTTCGGACAAACATTTAAATGGGATTTAAGAGCAAATAACGAAATCAATACAGTGAAAGCTCTTTGTGGTCATCTTACAAGCTTCTGCTGCAAGCTTAAATTGAAAATGTGTCTATACACACAGCAACTCACCACTGAGCCGGGGTAAAGCCGTTTAATGCTCTCCATAATTTCAGCTTTGCGCTGCTGACGGCTGTTCTCTTGCCTGTCAATACGAGCATCTCCAAGTTGCTCCATCACCTGTGACCAGATTCATCACAGAAATGAAAACAAAGTATTGGTGATATTATGCACCTAAGAGTATGAGTAAATGTGTGTGTTTTATTACTTGGTTTAACTCCATGTTTATCTCATCAATCCTCCTTTTGGCCAGCTCCACTTCCTCAGTCAGTTCCTCTTCCATACGCCTCTGTTCATCCAGAGACTGCCTGGTGAGAGAAACACAGAGATGGCTCAAAATTCAAGTTTTCCACCACAAGAAATTGAAGGGTGAAGCAAACAAGTAATTTAAAAAGCAACAAGTCACTAGAGAGACAGCAACAGTAATATGACAAAAGACATTGTTTTTTAAATAAATATATTACATTTATAAATAAATATTTATTATCTAAATGTGCATATCAATATCTAAATATATCCAGGTACTGTATACACACACACACAGATTGGAGTATTTCACAAATAGTTGTATATTAAATATTATATAAAAGAAATTCAAAATTTCATACTTTTAAAAAATCAGATTTTAGAGTTGGGGCTATTCATTTTTTAATTATCTCTGAAACACCTGCTAGTTGCAATATAATCCTCCAGCTTTTCAATGCGCTTCTGGTTTTCCTCGATCTCTCGAATCTTCTGCTTTATTTTGGCCTTTAATCCAAAGAAAGAGACTTAAGAAATCTCACAAAGGCACAAAAGAAAATAGTTTATAATCATTTCCCAATGTACCTCCGTCTCAATTTTCTTCCTCTCCTCTAGATCCAGTCTGTCCTGGTCGGCCTTTTGGTCCCTGTTAAACTTCTCTAGCTCCTGTGCCAAGGTAGCTGCCCGCTTACTAGCCTCCTCCTTCAGCCTGTGATACTGCTTCACCTGAGATAACAGTAAAAGTGTTAAATAAAACTGAAATGTATACACAGTTACATTTTTCAGTTCGACTAACCTGATTCTCCTCCAGTGTCAGATCTTGGCCTTGACTCTGTGCTTCCTCTTCCATCCGTTCATCAAACTCCTGCCTTGCCATCTCCACAGCACCCTGCTCACGGTCCAGTTCCTCTATGTCTGCCTTACGCTTCTTGTACATCTTCTGGGCGTTCTGCAAAGACTTTCGAGCCACCTCAAGCTTCTTAATTTTATGGGCGGTGTTCTCCTTGGCTTTGATATACTGTGGCCGTTTTTGATTCAGCTCAGCATCTTTCTCTCTAGAGGAGGTTAGAGAAGTACTTCTTTAGTGAACTGTGACCAACAGCTATACAGTAGTTAGCCTATCATATCTATACTACTTACATTTTTAGGGTTATTCTAACTAACTAAAACTTAACTGAAATTTAACTACACATATAAATTACAGTTATTTCCTGTTATGTATATATAACCTCTTATATGTTATATACCTGGTGATTAAGCGGATTTTGCATGATTTCTTTGTATGACAACATGGCATATACATATATGTATATGTATATACATATATATGTTGTCATACAAAGAAATCATGCAAAATCAGCTTTATTTGCATAGTAAAATAATACTGTAGCTGTAGTTTACCTTTCTTTTGCCAAATAATTTTGTCAGATGCTGTTTTGTTCTTCACATTATAACATTCTCTACATAATTTGATTGTTTAATTGAACTTATAGGGTCATTAAAAACAAAAACATCACTTTTGGCCACAACTGTAGATACTATTTATACTATATACAATACTATATGGTGAGATCATTTGTAAATGCAAACTGATATTTCCTACTAACACACTACAACAAAATATATAAATAACTGGCCTAAAAACCTTTTCTATGGTTTTTCTAATACTAACTTATACCAAAGACTTTTGCACAGTACATATATATATATATATATATATGAACCTATCACTCACTTTATCTCCTTCTCCACATTCTGCTGATCTCTCATCATTCTTCCCAGCTCTTTCTTCTTTTCCTTGAGCTCTTCCTCGACATGGTCCATCTTCTTCCTATCCTTCTCAATCTCACGGTTGCGCTGGGACAATTCTCGGTTCAGCTTCTCGATCTCCTCCTCATTATGGTAGAGTTTAAAGAGCTGCAGCTGAACATGAGCCCTGACCACCTCATCCTTCAGTCTCTGGTACCTCTCAGCCTGAACAGAGAGCAGAGGTTTAAACAACAATGCATTAATGGTGTCACTGCAGACTTGTGGTGCAGTAAGATTACCTCCTCTTTTTCCTGTTTGGCCTCTTTGCGTTCTGCTGCGATGTTCTTCTTACGGTGATAGTTGAACTGTGTGTCTTCTTCTGCTTTCACCATCTCTTTCTTTCTACGGTCATATTCCTGGGCCAGCTCACCAGAGCGGGAGATCTCCTCAAACAAAGCCGTCCTCTCTTTAGGATTCTTCATGGCTATTGACTCCACTGCACCCTGCACAACAAAAACACAAAGACAGACAAAATCTATTATATCCTTAATCAGGCTATCTTATGTTTTCTATAATTCTGAAAAAAAGCTGGAGGTGCATCTGCATGTATACCTGAAACACAAGAAAATTTCTGGCCTTAATAAGGATACCCAGTTTCTCCAGTTCCTCGCTGTAGTCTGAAAGGCCGACCACCTTATTGTTGATTCGGTACTCTGAGGAAGAACCTGTAACATAAAAATAGTTAATCTCATAGGAAATAATGCAGAAAATAAATAACGTAAAGATTTTTTACTGTCGTTTTTGTGGTTCACTTACTATCATGAAGTTGTAACACATTTCAGTACTTTCAGTAATTTAGTAGCTTTATTTTTAACATTTACCAATGATGATCCGTGTGAAAGTGCATTCATCTCCATTGTCCTCGCAGTAGACCATGCTCACGAAGGCACGGTTGGCTGCTGGTTTGCCCACTGGTGCTCCATGGATGAGATCCTTCAGTGTTTTAACGCGCAGGTTACTGGTCTTCTCTGCTAATACAAAACTGATGGCGTCCATGAGGTTTGACTTCCCTAGAGAGCAGTGATTTTGGGTATCGAGTTAGTGGCATGTTTTATTATTTGACATTTTAAACAAGACTCTTGTGTCTGGCTAAAGCTAATTTCATAGCTAACAAGTTATGTATCCTAAACAGTGCTCAAAGTGGGTTGGTACACACCGGCATATAGTACTGGCACTTCTATTTTATATTTTAATCTGTGGGATACCCTCCTCACTTTTTCTTGCGCACCGGTGTTGTGCCGAATTCTGTGAACCATCGAATTCTGTGCCCCTAGTAAGCACTGCATTGACGGTAGGGTTAGGATTAGGATTGGGATTAGGAGTAGGTCAGATTAGCTCAATACAGCTCCTACTAGGGTCACAGAATTTGGTGGGTCACAAAATTCAGCACTAAACTGCCACTTCTCACATGTTTCTGGCACATAATTAAATTTTTTCTTAATAATCTGACCAAATTTAAATTTGATTGGAAATGATGCACAATATTCTGCTCATATATTTACCTTGAATTTTTCCTGTTATTTATTTTATTTTATTTTTCCCACACATCACACATCTTACTTTCACTGAGACTATAGTCTCGTTGGTAAACAAGTACATATAACGTTTTGAATAAAATTGAGGGACAACAGTATTTTTTTTTTCATTGTTATAATAATAATATTAATTCCAAACATAATATGAATGCATATTATTAATTGCTTAATATTTGAAAATTAGCAGCAAAAATTAATGATGGTTTCTCTATTTTTCCCCACACACCTAACATGGCTTATATCTAGACTAGGACTTTTGTCTTCTTGGTAAACAAATACACACAGCTTTGGAATAAATTGATGGACAGTAATGATACAATTTTTTTTACATTTAAAAACAAACACACAAAGTAATATTATGAATATCTTAAAATAGTAATATATACTGTAGTATCAAAAATAGAATAGAATATAGTAGCAAAAATAAATTATGAAGTCTTTGTTTTTGATACCTACAAATTAAATATCTTCACTGAGACTTTAGTCTCTTTGGTAAACAAATAGGCTACACATTTTTTTTATTTTTACAATATTTCTTTTTATGATTTTAAGCATATAAATGAATATTACGAACATCTTAATATATTAAAGTTAGTAGCAAAATAAATTATGATTTCTGAAATTATAAATTATGAAAAAAAGTATCTAAAACTATATTTTAATATGGTCTACGAAAATTAAAAAAACAAACAGACTTTTTTGTATATAAAAATCAACCTCTCGGAAATAAATCTGGCACCCAAAAACACCCAAATGTAATGCATTTAAATGTTAATAATATAACCATAGCGACCACGTTAATGCAGTGTGCGTTAAATGCATCAGCGCCAGAGAGAACACTTACCAGATCCATTTGGTCCAATTATTGCTGTAAATTTGTGAAACGGTCCGATTATTTGGCGTCCTTTGTAAGATTTGAAATTTTCGATCTCGATCAGCTTTAAATATCCCATGCTGACAGATTTCTCTCAGGAGAGGCGTGTCAGAATGATGCTCTAGAGTCTCTTCTTCTCCGGACGTCGACTGGAGCCAGGCGGATTTAAAACGAGCTGACAACTAGATGTGTTACATATCGTTTTTCAGAGGTTGAACGTCTGAAACCGTAACAATCTGATAAAAGATAATCTTAACATGCACTGAAATGAAGGTTCAGACGTGTACACACCCCCTTTCTAGAGCAGAATGCAGGCAAAATAAAAGCCCTACAGCTGGTTAACAGGAAAAACTGCAATGTAAAGAAAAAGAAAAATGTTTTTTTCATTTCATATATATATATATATATATATATATATATATATATATATATATATATATATTACTATTTTGCATCTCCGCACGTTTTGCTGAAAAGACCATTATATAATTCCAGCCTGTGTAAACCCAGCCTCTGTTAAATAATAATGAATATTAAATAATGTTACAATAAACTTACCAATGATTAGCTACTCATAGCTGAGATAAAACTATTTAAAGACAGCTGCTTTTACTGAAACTCGCTCCAGCACCAAATATTTGCCTGGTTACAATTATTTTTTTAAATGTTTAAATCAGTGTTATTTTAGTATCACTGAGATACTATTATTTTATTAATATTCTAAATGTTTTTTAGTTAGCTTTTTTTAGTTTAATTTTAAAGTTTTAGTAATTTTGTTTTGTGTTTTATTATTACTATTATTATTATTTAAATATGCCTACAGTTGTATAGGCATTACTTAATTTTCATTTCAGGTTAGTTATTTTAGTGACGTTACAGTGAAGAGTCTTGGAAGATGGTACGATGGGGATCTAAAGGACACAGTTCGAGTGGGAGAAGTTAGACGACAAGCAGTGGAAGGGTTGAAGAGCATAAACAGCTGCGCTCTACCAGGCAAACTAAAACTCTGGTGCTTTCAGTTTGGTCTACTGCCGAGGTTGCTGTGGCCACTGACTGTGACGAGGTTTCTTTGACAACAGTGGATAAGCTGGAAGCGTTAATAAGTTCATATATCAGGAAATTTTTGGGAGTTCCACGCTGCCTCTGCAGAGTAGGACTTTATAGTAAAGGAATATTGCATCTGCCAGTCTCTTCTTTAACCGAGGAGTTTAAGTGCGCCAAGGTCAGACTGGAAATGACCTTAGTAGAGTCACGTGACAAATGTAAGGGAGGCAGGACCTGTATTAAAAACTGGTAGAAAGTGGTCCGCAAAGAAATCTGTGGAAGAGGCAAAGGCGGCCCTTCAAATTGGTGATATCGTGGGACAGGTACAGCATGGAAGAGGGGGTTTTGGGCTCAGTTTAGCTCCTCCTAAATGGCACAAGGCAGCCCCAGCTCAAAGGAGGAAGCTCGTAGTCAACGAGGTGCGAAAGGAGGAGGAGAGGATGAGGTGTATAAAGGCCATTTCCCAGGCCAAGCAGGGACAGTGGATGAGATGGGAGAGTGTGGAACAACGCAAGATGGGCTGGCAAGACCTTTGGTCAATGGAAGAGTGTAGGATCAGTTTCCTTATCAGGTCAACATATGATGTTCTCCCATCACCACAGAACCTAAACCTCTGGGTAGGAGAGGATCCCTCTTGTCCTTTGTGTTCATCACCTGCCACATTAAGGCACATTTTGACAGGATGTAAGGTGGCTCTTAGCCAGGGTCGGTTTACTTGGCGCCATGACCAAGTACTGCGATGTTTGGCTTCAGCATTGGAAGATAAGCGTAACATGACCAATAAGTTGCCACCTGTTCTAGCAAAACATTACACACAGAAGACAATATTCCTCTGCCCAGGCGAGCAACCACCAAGAAAAGGTGTTAAAACCAATTCTAGTCCAGGACAACTGGAAGCTGCTAGGGACTGGAAAATGCTGGCTGATCTTGATCAGCGGCTTATTTTTCCACCTGAGATTGCCACCACTAACCTCCGACCAAATATTGTTTTGTGGTCTGGATCAGCACGCATTGTTCAACTCATAGAGTTAACAGTGCCATGGGAGGATTCTGTAGATGAGGCATATGAGAGGAAGAAACTGCGGTATGCTCATCTGGCCACTGAAGCAGAACAGCGAGGATGGAGAGTCGGGGTTTATCCAGTGGAAGTGGGTTGTCGAGGATTTGTGGCACACTCTACAACCCGGTTCCTCAGAGACGTCGGATTCAGTGGCCAAGAGTTGCGTCGCACAGTAAATAACTAATCTGAAGGAGCAGAGAGGAGCAGCAACTGGCTGTGGTTGAGACGGAAAGAGTCTGGCTGGCTGTGTACAGGCCGCCATGCTACGGTTTCGAAAAATTCTTGAACATTTTATGAGTCTGTTGGTTTATTTGTATAGTTTGTGTTGTAATATTATGTTCCTGTGTATTTTTGCGTGAATCAGGATTGGTGTCTGGACAGGTAGTATGCCATACGGAACCGTTGCCACTGAACCTGCTTTAATGACGGCAGTGGGGCTCGACAGCCTTAGTCAAACGGGTTGGCGCGTATGGTCGGGTTGCGGAGAGATTGTGGTTAGGTCACATGTGAACTATGAGGAAGGAGCAACCTCAGCAGCAGGAGGGAGGTAAAGGTCAGTAAGCGGGGCTGAGTTGAGTGGGGGACGGATGGGGGTGACTCTGGGACGCCAGAGTCACTGTCGAGCCCTCTTGAGGTGTCGTGGACTAGTCGACGAAACACATAGGACGGAAGGTTCCCAATTCAAGACCCTAGAGATGTTCCCTACTCAGCTCAATCCAGAAGGTTGTTATGGGGGGACGGCACTGTGGTTGCAGCCGTTGTGTGTGCTATTTATTTTACAGTCTATGGTGGTGACGCGCAAATACACTGCAGCTATTAACACCAGACAGAAGGAGATTCACATCACCATATGGAAAGAAGCGTAAATGGATAGAGAAGCACAGGTTACTGTAAAGCTACGTCTTAGTTGGTGCTTATCTTGGCGAAAGCTGAGTACAAATCAGCATGAAGTTTTAACATCTACTCTCGTGCAATGGAAAACATAAAGCCAAGGTATGGACATGAGAAATGCTGCCTTGGCAAGTACATTTTCTGTAATGTTTTATTTCAGTTAAATAACTTTTTATGGTTTTAGTTTAGTTAAGTTATAACCCTGAATTGGAAACATAAATTAACATGAATAATATATGTCTGTCAACAAACATATCCCATTACTGAAGGCGCGCCACAGACCGTGCAGTAGTTACCATGACAACGCCAAACTGCGCTTCAAACACAACAGGAGAGCCGACACACACTGCCGATCGTCGAACCCAACTGACATTAACCCGTAAAGTTTTATGGTTTCATCTCTATCTATTCATGATCAAACAAAATGATAAAAAAATAATGAAGTTTGATTTTTATTCTAAAATTTTGCTTGTACACGACAGAACATGTACAAGGTTGATTTACCGATGGATGAGTCAGAGCAGCGGGCGGTGGAGCGGCGTCAGGCCGCAGAGGCTGAGCGCAAGAGCCGAATATTCAACAGCAGAAGCCGCGTGATCGGCGTGGACCTGCGCGCGCTCCATAAACAGCAGGACGACAAACGAGAACGACTGGAGATGGAGAAACAGCGAGACATGGCTCACGGTGAGACACAACTTGTGGAGGTTGTTTGTCTCCCACTACTTTTACATTTACAGAAGTACATTTACTTCTGTGCCGTTCCAAAAACTGGCTCCAAAACATTTAAAGTATTAAGCACATTTTTTTAAAATAAACTTTTCGCCAAGAGTGCTTCTCCTGCATCAATTTTCCCACAAATCAACCACAGTCAGATACAAAAACAATGGTCTGTGATATGCAGAAATGATCTGTTCTTTGTTATTTAGATCTGTTGCGCTTATCCCTGGATGAAACGGCACTGCAACAGAAAAAAGAGGAGGATGAGTTGCGAAGAGAGCTGGCGCAGGACATGGTACAGTTTCGAGCTATACATCAACGTGCCGAGGACAGTCGTGATGCAGATATCAATTATGACCGACAGGAGGCGCCAGATGCCTTTATTTCTGTCTCAGACTCAGCACTGGGACCCGCCAGTATGCAAGTGTTTTTGGTAAGCAACGACTGTGAGTGTATATAGGATAACTGTTACATCAACAAATGACACGACCTTGAACTTTTCCATCAGCATTTTAGGTTATAATTTATATTTGATTTTGAATGTTTAAGGGAAATATTTATTTGTAAACTTCTGCATGTATTTTAGGTTTTTGTTTGTATGCACCCCTATGGTGTAACAAAAGAAATTTATAATATTCAATGTAGACTCTCAATTAAAACAGCTTTAAAAACTTAATTGTATAATATATATATTTTTTTAAATCTGAAATATAGCATGTCACACGTCACATAAATATGTTTATGCACATTCGGTCAGGGAGAAGGGATTAATGAGAATGAAAAGAAGAGAGCTATGATGGAGATGAACGAGAGAAACCTGAGAGCTCAAAAGGAGGAGAGAGAGAAACAAGAAAGGGAAAAGAAAAACAGAGGTAAACAGATAATATTACATTCCCTTTAGCCCTTAATATTAGAATAGAAAGAATGGTATTATATGTATATTTCACCGTGGTTAGTAGCGGAGCTGCACTGAGTTTGTATCTGTGTTTGTGCGTGCAGAGCTGGTAACCGACAGGAAGTTGGTGGAAAAAGACCTCAGGGCAGCGCAGCTGAATGCCCTGGAGGAGGAGTGCAAAAGAGTGGCTCGCATTGAACTCAGTCTCTACAATCAAGATCAGGTATTACCTCACCACTAAACTAATGAAGACAATCAGTTGCGTTTATTTTCATTAGGTTAGTAAAACATTCACCTGTTAACTGTGATCCCCATTTTGAGCATAGATCTAAACTATAAATGGTTGTAATTATGAATACACTCAGCAGATTTTAGATTTTTGTACTAAATGAAAACATTCTAGTAACATACACATCTTACATTTACTTACTATAGTAATAACAGTGCATTTTACATAATTACAAGCAAGCAACTAACACTGAACCAAACTTTAACCTTAAAGGGATAGTTCACCCAAAAATTAAAATTCTGTCATCATTTACTCACCCTCAAGTTGTCACTATTGAATTCCATAGTATGGGGGGGGAATACTATGGAAGTCAATGGTGTTTGGTTACAAACGTTCTTTAAAATATCTTCCTTTGTGTTCAGCAGGACAAAGAAATTCATTCAGGTTTGGCATAACTTGAGTGTGAGTAAAGGATGACAGAATTACATTTCTTTGGTTAACTATCCCTTTAATTATATAGTAAGTACATGTTGTAAATTCATATCACTCAGTACTTATTTGACATAATCACACAATAATAAGAGCACCTTAAATAAACTGTAACCGTTTAAGTTTAGTGTAAAGCAAGTATACTGAAATAAGCATATTTTATATAAAATTTATACTAAATTATTTGGACTCTAACATTGCTAGAAAATAAAAGCCATTTGTCAAAACAAGTTGTGTTCCAAATTCAAAGTTAACAAAAATTGAGCCAACTAAAAGGTTTTAAAGTACCATTTCTGTGGTAACACAGTCCAGTTTCAAACACTGTTTGCACAGGATGAACTTGAGTGTTTAATCTTTCGAATGATACCTAATTTATTATGATTACCAAAATATGTGATAGGAAAAAAAAACAACAAAAAAACATGTGACAGTTATCAATCTGAATTAATTTAGTTTACTCAAAAAATAAAATTCAGTCTTTATTTACTCAACCTCATGACGCTTGAAACCATCGCTGCATCCAAAATCAAATACTTCCCTATTTTATTATAGACAAAAAATACTACGCCAACATAGTATGTCTGAATACATGGTATTCTAAAAATATTAGGCGAAAAGTCCCATTTCTACTACTTCCACCGAGATTCTGAAGTGTGCAATCAATGAACACTTTACTATCCCATGAGACCCACGGGAGAGGATTTATGAATGACAGTGAATTTAAGTAATCTTACCTGCTTTCATGTTAGATTGTACTTTAACACTAGCGAAGTAAATTCAAATTCAAATGTAGTACCTACTGCGACATTATGAGATTTCGGACACAGTGCATGACTTTCTTTCTTCTGTGAAAAAGGAGATTTATTGAAAAATATTCATACTGCTATTTTACAAAATACTACAAATGCATATAGTGAGTGTAAAGCTCCAAATAGGGAAAAAAGGTTAAATGACAGAATCAGTGCCTTTAGGTGTAATTGAGTTCAGTATGCGCAAACACAAGTTTGAAATTACATGTGTGCGAGTAAATCTTGACAGAATTTTCATTTCAAAAACCCACAAAGGCACCGTAGATCTTTGAGGTGAAAGGTCAAGGTAACAACTGAACTCCCCTTGCAGGCGGAGGAGAGAATGGAGAGGGAGCGACAAGAGAGACTGAGGAGAGAGGGGGAGGATCTGGCAGAGTTAAAGTACACAGTGACCTCTGACCTCCTGACAGAGCGACCAGAGGCTGCGAAGAGAACAACAGAATCATCTGCAGAGGGTCCACGAGTCCTCACCGACCGCTGGAAGGGCATGACCCCACAGCAGATCAGTGATATCCACAGAGAGAGAGAGGAACAGTGCCTTGAGAAAGAGGTTAAGATCCTGCACTGACGTGTGCCGTTTATGCATCCATTTATAGTCATCATAAAAGTAATCCTCTTTTCTCTCCTTCCAATTTCACCAGAGACTGAGAGAGATGGAGAGGCAGAGAGATCTGGCCTGGGATTACCATCTGACAGAGCAGGCCAGACAGCAGGAGAGAGAGGAGGCAAGAAACAAGGAGCTGCAGAGAGAGAGGAGAGCTCAGCTCGATAAATACAATCAACAGCTGGCACGAGAGCAGCAAGCGCAGTGAGTGCCACATTCATAAAGATTCACAGCAGGACACAAGCAGAATTAAACAATCGAGTAGTTAAGTCAACATCAAATGTTCCAGGTTTACAATTCAATTGTGCACATTATTCCAGTGTTTTTGTTTTCTTTCATCTAAATGAAAAACCTTTAATTTTTAGCCGATGTCAGCTAGACCACAAGTTATTTATAGTAATAGTCAAATAATTCCAATATGTTGTAATGCCGATAATTGGGTCACTTTTGACTATCAAAAGTCCCATCCTGCATTTTTTTTCTTGTTGAATATTCTGTTTGACTTGGATATATGAATGCATTAAATCAAAGATGACAGTAGAGACTTTCAAATGAATGCCGTTCTTTTGAACTTTCTATTCATCAAATAATCCTGAAAAACTCTATCATGGTTTCCACAAAAAGATTGTTTTCAACATTAATAATAATGATAATAAATGTTTCTTGAGCACCAAATTAGCATATTCGAAACATTTCTGAAGGATCATGTGTCATTGAAAAATATAATTTAGATAAATTATACAATACAATGCCATTTTTATTTAAATATAATAATTTAAATACAATGAATAGTATTAAATAGGAAACATTGATTTCAAATTGTAATATATTGACTATATTGCTTCTACAGTATTTTTGATCAAATAAATGCAGCTTTGTAGATCATAAGTGACTTCTTTCAAAAAAAATTATAACATACTGACAACATTACAACTTACATTACAAAAGTAAAATTTCAAGTTTATTTTGACACTAACGCCAAAAGTGTGTTCCTAATAAAAAATACTTTTTTTGTGGATGTATATTCTAAGAAAATTATAATTTAAATTTTTTTTATAATAATGCTAATAGGTAATAGAGAATAAAGTAATTATTGGATGGTTAGAAATTTTTTTTTTTGTTCTTGTTTTTCCAGCCAACACTACCTGGACAGGCAGCTGTATACAAACCGTCCCAAAGTTCAGTACTTTACCCAGTTCAACACAAGCTCTCGATAAAGCAGCCTCCCATTCCATCCTTCTCCTGCACAAGAAATAAAGTTCTAGTGGGTTTTAATGCACTGCATATGTTTGACATTCATAAATTGGATTTTTATAGATATCATAGATAACAGTTGCCTTCATCAAATTTTATATAGTAATGTATTTTCACATAAACAAACAACTGTAGATGATTCCATTGATTTTATTTTAGAAGTATTTACTTGCACTGGCTGATTGGTGATGCAGATACAATAGCAAAAGCCAGTTCATATCTAGTTAACGTAGCCCACCCTTACTGACCCCTTCAGTCCACAAAGACCACAGGGGAATGTGACCAATACAGTCCCACAGCCTCATTCATCTGGTCCTTCATTTATTTTCACATCATATGCAGTAACAAACAGAACATACAAGAGGAATAAGAGACTATTATGTCAAGCTTATTTATGCATTAAGCCTACAAGTTTAAGATGCATTATGAGCTTGAATGCGTACATTTGACAAGTAACAACAGAAACGGCAACGTTCGTTCGCTAGTCAAGCTTTAAATGGTGCCCTCCCACCCAGTTTTATTTGCAGTAGCAGAGGGCAGTATAGTGGATATCTGAGAGTCGATTCACCTCCGAGCTCAATACACAGTCAAGACACTGACAGAATACACAAGTCGTCTAGCAGCAGTTCAGTTGAATATTGAGTTGAGTATAATTTGCATCACTCCTTCTTACTCCTGTAAGAAAATAGATCTCTTAGAGACTTTTGTCCTGAGTGTGTCTGTACAGGTTTTATGAGGGAGGCTAACACAGATCGTGCAGTCCGGCCCCCACAGCTATCCCAGAGCGCTGGGAATCACTGCAAAAGCCCGCCACAAGACAGTGGTCTCAAAGATCTGAGTCAGCACGCTTCTATCGCTCCCTGAAAGTGTGTGTGTGTGTGTGTCTGTGTGTGTGTGTGTGCAGTGTGCAAAATAAGATGACTGCGTCCTTCCTCTCACACCGCCTCTGCAGCAATAGATTCTAATCAGATACACACAATACTGCCATTCTTCAGCACTCGGGAAACTATAAGCGCAATCGTGTTTGCCGGTAGCTTCAATTAGCTTTTTTTCGTCTCTTTTATCTAATTACCTTCTTTTTTTTTTAAGAACCTGCAACATTTATTTATCAAAGGACTTTTTCTTAGTTTTTTTTTTTTTTAACTATGCACTACTTATCTACCACACTCAAATCACAACTAACAAGTTACTTTAAAGTTAAAAAAAGGTACAAAACAAATTTTAAAAACAAAAACATAATCAACAAGACAAAGTTTTCAAAGTCATAACAAACAATCTTGTGGGCTATATTTACATTCATCTGGAAAGTAAGAGATTTTTTTTCCCCCATGTGCCCCTCTCTTGAGAAATACCAGATTTGCCATAGATTCTCTCAGTGCTATATTGTGCTATATTTGTTTATTAATCGTCAAATCAAATGAACCAAAAAGCAAAAAAGGGAACAAATGCTATTTGGTATACTGGTATGGAACAATTCCCACCCAAACAAAGCATACATTCTGTGTAATAAGACACAAGCCAATACATGATTGCATTTTACGTAACCAAACTAAACTGTGTGTGTGACGTACTCTCTCACAACCCTATCTAACTCAATACGACCTCACAACTACGCACCTTACGTGTGTATTCTTATGGCTTTACACCAACAGGACTGCAAGAGAGAATCGATCAATACAGTTTAATACAATGCAGAAAACAAGAATTAAAAACAGACACACACAGAGTGAGAAATAAAGGTGATATGTTGTCATAGGCAGGCACAGGAACCGATGGAGATGAAAGAGATTATAATACTGTATTTGGCTAAATTTATAGATGCTTATTTGTACAGCTTGCTATAAACGATCTTATGTCGTAGAGTCATTGCATCTCATGTATTTACACTACGGAACTCTATAATCGTAACTGAGGGGATGCTGATATGTATCTTCTATTGAATCATGATTATATTACAACAAATCAACGTACAGATGACTTAAAGGTGCCATAAGCAAAATTTATGGAATGAAAAAAAGGAGAGCAGGAAATTGGTTCCATCCAAACTGCAGTTGACTGTAAGTAAGGGGCGGGGTTTAGGCGGACTAAAAGGCTGTTGTTATATCACATTTTTATTAAATATAAAAAATGAAATTTACTACCATCATTTACAATAAGATCAGTGTGCCTTTCATGCCGACATTATGAGCCAGAAAGAAAATTGGGCACTATTCAAACATCTACTATAATAAAAAAATTTTTTGAAAGTTTGCAAAAAAAAATCTTCTGTCAAAATACATTGTGAATTTTGATGGAGAAATAAGTTTTTAGTTAGTAGCCGATGGTGTAGTTACTGCATCTACCAGCAGGGGCTAATCTTTGTAGGGTAGGGTTTTGGAAAAGTGGGCGTGTCTAAGTCAAGAAAACATGAAACAAGAAGTTTCACGATGGCTGACATCGCTTACAGCACCTTTAAAACACACAACACAAAAGGGATTCTTGCGTAAAAAAATAAATTAATAATAAAAAATTAATTATAAAAATGGTTCAGGCAAAATGGTAAACAAAATGGTAGAGACGCACAAAACACAATAAGTTGATTAAACTTTGCAACCAGAATAACCAGCTTATGCCGTCTATATGGTTGCACAACGCACTTAGTCATGATTTTAAGGCCCTCAGCTTCTCTCTCGCACCCTCCTTCCACAACGCTTCTTTATTGACTAACAGGTGAATCCAACTCCATGTTTGATTTGGCGTCTGCCACAGGAGCTTGGCGTCTGTTTTATTTTTCACCGGATTATCAAAGAAGTCTCTTCTGGAGATGTTCTTGTCACGTCTGTATAACTGTAAACGGCTATAGCCTATTTTATATCGTAAAATGAGAGATAAGATCTGTAAACAACGAGCATGGCAGTCTTTTTGTTATATGTCAGTCGAATGTTTTCCTCTGGCTGTGTTAAAAGTGTTGTGTTGGTCCAATTACGTCTGAAGTAAGTTCCAGCAGTGAATCTGGTGTGTGTGTAGGATCTTATTATTGTGGGTTTTCGATTAGTTGGTAAATCATGAGCGGTTGCAACAGGTGGGCACATGTGTGAATCCACGTTTGGTCTCGGTCTCGCCCGGCTAGTCGAGGAGGCCGGCAGAGTTGGGCAGGCCGTGGTGGGAGATGGCTGTGGCAGGATTTAGAGGGGAACTTTCCTGAGTCTCAGGGTCAGGAACATCTCGGACTCCGCTGCTCTGACTGGCCAGCGACTCGTCCATGAGGACCTCGGTCTGCACGCTGTTGCTGTTGGCGTAGTCGTCTAGAGCATCGTCGGTACATAGCTTACTGTCCTCGCACAGAGACGGCTGACTGGCCGTCCGCTTCTCCTCGTTGTCACTGTGCAAAAAGTGGGTGGGGGGGGGGGGTACAAATAAAGCTACAAATATACACCAATCATCAAAAAGTTTCATCAAAAATGCTGCTTTGTGCATGCAAAGCACGATGCCACTGCAAAGCATACCTCTCAAGAGATCTGTAAATCATTTGGAAGAGCATTTGGGAGAGAAAAAAAGAACATAAGAAGAAAGAAAGAGAAAGAAAGAGAAAGGAGGTTTCTGCAATAATCTGTCGAACAAACTTCACCAAACCTGTACTCTCCAAAAGCCTCATTATTCATTGGTCGAGCTTCAGAATCTATCTGACCCTCTTCTTTGTCTTTAACTGTAAGGAGAACAAAATTGAGGGATATTTCCACATTTGTTAGTACTGTCAGGTGACTAATCGCACATTAGTTGGTTAAATAGAATGATGTGTGTAGAATACGCTGTTGCAAGTGTATTTACCTGAGTATTTTCCACCTTTGCTTCGTTTTATGAAACACAGAATAAGCAGTACCAGCAGTAATAGCACAAGGGCGCTGATGAGTCCGATGAACCAGCTTTCAGTAACAAACCCATCCTGTTTCTCCATTTCTACGAAAGCAGAGGGGATAAAAAGCTGTTATGAATTTCCTGACACTTCGTTTGATATAAAAAGGGGATAGTTAGAAATGCCATCATCATTTACTCTTAATCTTTGTCATTCAAAACCTACACTACCATTTGGGGTTTTAATGAACACTTTTATTCACCAAATCGGCATATTAGTATGATTTCTGAAGGATCATCTGACACTGAAGACTGGCGTAATGATGCTGAAATTCAGCTTTGCCATCACAGGAATAAAATACATTCTAAAATATTACAGTTTAATAACAGTTACAGTTTATATTACATTTATGATGTTACTTATTCTTTTTGAAGCTTGAAAGAAACAGAATAGAGGTTTGGAACAAGATGAGGATAAAGAGAGTAAATGAAGACAGTTTTCATTATAATCTTCAAATGTGGTGTTCATGAAAGCTCTTTTGTGCACAATAGCACATTTATTATAAAAAGCATTAAGAGGGCTGTTTTGTGATTACTTGTTCCAGCTGTCTGGATCTCATCCATCCAGATAGTCTTGTTTCCTAAGTAAATCCGCAGGTTGTACAGCGATCCGGGCTGGAGCCCCTGCAGCGTGTAGAAAGACTGAGAGCTGTTTACTTTTTCAGAGTGCTTCCATTTGCCTTTGCCTGGGCAGAACACAGTAAAATCTAAATCAAAACAAAGGGTCATGAAAACATAGAGGCACTCACTAACTAACTAACTAACTAACTATCTAACTAAGAGAACAGGTAATAAAAGCTGCTACTTCCTGGTATACTATTTGAGATAAGCTTGTGTTCATTCTCAATTCTCAATCATTCTCCATCACATCCTGTCTATACAGCACGTACCATCTCTCAGGTAATGAATATGGAATCCCACATTCCTCTGTCTTTCTTTCGACACCCAGGTCAGGTTGACTGATGTCTCTCCAATCGATAAGCTAATGTTGGAGGGCGGACCTGTTCACACACAGAAACAAAACAAGTCACACTTACACACCCTTAAATCTGATGTTTATTTGGGAGTTGTGTTGAAGTGCGGGCCGGGCGACACCGTGTGGTGCCTGTGTGTGTGTGTATACGTGCTTGCAGGCAGGTGAGCCTGCGAAATGATTCTGGGTCAGAGAGAGAAGCGGTAGGATGTGTGTTTGAACGAACAACTGAAAACTCTGAAATGATCGTAAATTATCATACAAATACGATAATTATCGTACATCTGGCAACAATGGCTGAAAGGTTTGTTTGAGCTGCGCCCTCTACTGTACAGCTGTGAATTTGCATTTCCTTCAGCCTGAGGATTATTCATTTAACTTTTGCCAAAAAACAAAACAAAACAAAACAAAACAAAAAAACAGGCAAGGCCAGCCAATGTGAGAAAAAGTAACATAATTACATAAAAAGTAATTAAATTATTTACTTTTTTAGGGAGAGTAACACACAATATTGTAATGCATTACTTTTAAAAGTAACTTTCCCCAACACTGATTGTGTCAAATTTTCAGTGTGGACACACAAATTACTTGTCACTAGAAGTGTGTTTCATCATGTCTGGTTAGGACATAGTGTTTAAAATGCGTGTGAAAACATTCCCTCATGTAAAACCCCTCAAAACGCATGTGCCGTTAGATACAACTCTATGTCCAGATAAATCATTCAGTGATGGGTAAAGTGTTGGACCTCCATCCAGTGTGGTAGCTCCCTCCCTGATGATTGGCAGTCCTTCTCCAGCAGCCGTGTATCCCCGCAGGTGGAAGCGGTAACGGCTGCGAGGGTCCAGCTTTAACTTGAAGTGATTTTTGGTGTGGTCACCAATCTTTTCTACCAGCATAGAGCTGTCTTCGTTATCAACTGCAGAGAAATGGGGGGGGTGGCACAACATAGACAACAAATGTGTAAAAAATAAATATTGTCTTAAATATAGGTTGGTGAGTTTATATTAAGTAGTTATACTTAATTCAAAGTTTTTAACCACATAGCACTTTTAGTGTTTTTTTTTAGTGTGTTGCTATTAAGTTGCTAAGACATTCTGGGCATTTTCAAACAGTCAGTGTTCTGTTCTGAGACGCACGCTTAGTACAACGCATACGAAAAATGCTGTTTTTTGTCATGATTCGACCGTTTGGAAACAAAATTTATGAGACAGTTTTCTTTGGTGATTTCAAATATGAAATTTAATTGTAAGCTTGGCAAATAGTTTATGAGAACTTGAGGTTTCCCCATTCAAAGAGATTGGAGCAGCCCGAGAGGCGTTTCAAAGATGGCCGCCAAGTGAAATGACTTGTCTTAAGCCGGGGACTTTATTATAAACCATTATAAATCTAATTTGATACTTACGACTGATCGTGCCCAAATGCACTGAGTCAGAGATAGTTGCGTTCAGTCGTTGTTCACAGTCGGTGTTTAAAACCTGCTCCAGTCATTGGAAACAGTCTGTAAGTGTGTTCAGTTCAGTCTTAGAATGTTTCAGCTAGTCGTTAAGTGTGTCCCCGGCATTAAAGGGACTTTGATTATATGCAGTTGCTAAGATATTCAGAGTGTTTCTAAGATGATCTGATTGTTTTTTCATTGCTCCACAGTTGCTAAGGTGTTTTGAGAGTTTTTTTGAGTTGCTATGCAGTTGATAGGATGTTCTAGAGGTTCTAGGTGCTTTCTAAAGTGTTGCTGGGGTGCTGAGTGTTTTTAGTGTGTTGCTATGCAGTTTCTAAGATATTATGGGTGGTAGTTCAAACGTCATATATATTGTTAAGGTATTTTGAAAGTGTTTTGTTTGTTGCAATGCAGCTAGGGTGTCCTAGGTGATTTCCAAGGTGTTGCTATGCAGAGGCTAAGTGTTTTGGGGTTGCTATGTAGTTGCTAAGATATTTTGACAGTTTTTTGAGTTGCTATGCAGCTGGTTTCTAGGGTGTAGTTTCCAAGGAGTTGCCAAGGTGTTTTGAGTGCTTGGGTGGTTACTAGGGCATTGCTAGGTGATATCTAGTTTCTGATCAGATGCTTGCTGGTTTAGGGCTTAGTCAAGTCAAAAGAGTGTCTAGACATAGATTGTTTCCTTCCTTCAATGTTAATCTCCGGGATTTTTTTCAGCCATTCTATTGTATACCAGACAAAAATCTCTCTCCTCAACAAACTGCTTCTAATAATCCTAATGAGAATGAATCAGGCTGTTAGTTAACACACCTTGTTGGTACTGTAATATGTATCCATTCAGGACTCCATTTGGCTGGTTGGGCGCAGACCAACGCAGTATCATTTCAGTCTCTGATGGGCTTTCCAGCTGTAAAAATGATGGCGGACCAGGTACTGGAAAAAATGGATGACAGAATTTGAAGCCTTCACCTTTCGTCAACTATTTTTACTTTTTGTATCACGTTCTTACCTCCTTCTGGAGTGTGGAAAGTGAGGGCTTCAGACTGGGGTCCTTCTCCTTTATTATTAAAGACACTTACAGTCAGTGAGTAATGGGAGTAGGGCTGCAGATCTCCCAGAATCTTCTTCTCCTCATTACTGTCCGTCGTCACAACTGAGATGTTTGTCGGCCTACCCTCCCTAACACGCTCCCGTCTGAGGTGTCTGCTTTCTGGGTCAAAGTGCTTCAGATAAATCTATAGGATGGATGATAGACAATCTGTTGAAGAGATTTTCCTTCTTAAAGTTTTTGCTGAGTTTAATACAAAACAGTATGTTACCTTGTAACCCTGCAGACGGCCCCTCACAGTTTCTCTGTTCACGGCCGCCCATGTCACTTTAATAGCAGTGCTGTTGATCAGAACCACTCCCACATCCAAAGGGGCCTCAAGAGGGGCTGACAGGGAGAAAGAGCACCCACACTTTGATTCCCTTAAAAACATCTGCCTCAGGATTAACTAAAATCATTGTTAATTGAGATAACCTTACAGGAAGATGTCAGGAAAAAGGGCTCATAATAGCAGCAAAAATATACAACATGACAAACTCACTATCCTCTCCAGAGTATCCAATGGCGGATTTGGGCTCTGGACCTTCTCCCATCTCATTAACAGCTTGCACTTTAATGTCAAAGGCAGAGAAGTTGCCCATATCTGTGACGATGAAGGGTGGAGAGGTGATGTTTTTGGTGTGCCAGGACGGACCGCTGCCCAAAACTTTCCTCCACATCACTTTGTAGCGAAAATCTGGGCCATTGAAACTACGCTTGTCCATCTCCTGCAAGAACACAGACTCAGTCTTGAGCTAGAATGTATCTTTCTGTGAACATTGAGAATTTCAAAACATTGGCAATAAGTACAGGGATTCCTTTTTTTATCAGTTTATTTACATGAACTGTTCGCACTAACTGATTCTCTAGAATGAATCAGACTTTCCAACGCTACACGAGAGAGATTGGATCATTTAGGATGAACTAATTCACTATAATGAATCAAACTTTCCAACATTACATGTGAGATGACTGTTTAGGATTAACTAATTCAGTAGAATTAATAATACTTTTCTAACACTACATATACTCTATATATGAGAAAGAGGACCATTTAAGACAAACCAGTTCACTAAAATGAATCTAATTTTTAAAAATTTGAGATAGAGAAAGAGAGAGAGAGAGCGAGAGAGAGAGAGAAGAATAAATAGAATAAATCATACCTGACAACACTACTTAAGAGAGAGAGAGACAGCCGTGTATACTCACTTTTTAAAATATTTAAAAAACACATATTACTTGTGCTACCAAAAATGTAGTGAAGTTAGTAGTGTGGCTATTTTATTTTTGCTTGTTATTTGCCAACACTGCAATATCACATGTACATTATATGATTCCTTTTATCTAACTTTTTTGTCGATTTTCAAGCTTCTGTTCACTTTCTTTTGTGTTCCATGGGGAAAAGAAAACATACAGGTTTGGAACGACATGAAGTGAATGTATTAAGACAGAATCATTTTTGGTCTGAATTGTGCAGCGCACCTTCCATGTGATGACAAGGGTGCCTGGGTGGATGGAATCACTGCACACTCCTTCAGGGTTGCTGTCTGGAGCTGTAGAGGACAAATCATAATTTAGTGCCAAGATGTTCTAACATGGCAATAAAACTGTCACTTTACATCAGCCACACACTGAGAGAAGATACAAACACAAATTCAAAGTGTCATACAATGATTCAAAAGACAAAACAAATGCATTTTCTTTTTCAAGGCAATGTAAGCATTTACACACATGCACACACATGCAGTGTTAACTTACGAGCAGCTGGTGTGGAATAAGCCTCCGTTTCCTTGCTCGGGTCACTCTTGCCGATGTCATTGATGGCGATGATTCGGAAACGGTAAGAAATGAAGGGCTTCAAGGGAAGGGTAGTTCGCTGAATGCTGCCTGACACACGGCTTAGCTCCTCCCATTCCTTTCTTTCAGATCCTGTCTCCTCGAACTCAATCAAATACTCTAGACACAAACATGTATATATATATATATATAATATATATGTATACACATAAAACAGGAAATAACACTGATTTTATATAGACTAGCCCCAAAAAAGTATTTGGACACTTCAAACACACTTAAAAATGTATGAATGCCACTGCATTAGATGCAAAATATTAAGTCAAATAGCATTTTATTTAGAGAAAGCCCACTTTTCAAGTATAAGATGTTTTTTAAAATTTTTTTTTATGATGGTTTCCCGAATTGGGTTTTGGGAGTTGTTGAAACGCTAATAATGAAATAAATCATAATCATAAAAAATATGAAATTAAAACAATTATTAAAAGATATAAATAAAAACAAATTAAAAGGAAACACTAAGTATTTTTGTAAAATATTAAAAAAATGTAGACAAATATTTTATTTGTTTAACTGTATGGAAAGCGACTAGTTACCAACATCAGAGAAGAAAAATGTGTACCTGAAGTAAATATTTTAAGTTTGGCTGACAAATCCCGGTGCAAACTGAGAAAATGTGGTTTGATATTGGTGTGATATTTTGATATTGAGCACAATGACATATTTATTTTAAGTGTGGCTTGAGTGTCCAAAAAAACGTTCAAATCTTTGTTAAACCATCAATTTATACAGCATTTGACATTTAAAGGGGGGAAAAATCAATAAATCAATAACAATGAACATGTATCAAATATTAATTGCATGCAGAAACTGTATGCATTGCATAAACAGGAAAAAAACATATACTGTAACTGTACCTAGCACAGGGCTGTTGTGATCATCTCCAGGAGTCCAGCTGAGAGTGACACTGCGTTCTTTAGGTTCAGTCATTTGTATTTGGGTTGGAGAGTCAGGTCGGTCTGGTGAATAGGGGTTGACAAAGAGGTCAAGGGGTAAGATGCCAGTTAAAACAAGGCATATATGATTTTAAAGGTTATTTCTTGAATCTGCCTACAGCCAAACCTGTCCTTTGTCCTTTCTGTAGGTCACATTATCATACAACATGCAGCAATATAGATCCAGACATGTAAGATTTAGAGATGGCCATGTTATAGGGAACAGGCCATTTATAAAGTACCTACCAACTATAGTGATGGAGCCACTCGCTTCTGCCATATCCAGCGTGGTAATGACTTCACAGGTGTATATCCCTTCATCTTCTTCTTCAACTTTAGGTATTATGAGGGTGGATTCATCTATCATGTACCTAAGATATTTATGGTTAATAATGTTCATGAAATCACGTTATACAGTTCAAACTAAGCCATTCTGCAGCATTTTGAGGGACATGAAGGTATAAAAGCATACTTGTCTGAATCAGAGGACTCTGTGAGCTTCTTTTGGTTCTTCCTCCACTGGACTTGAGGGGCGCCCTGCCTGGAGTCCAACTGGTACATGCAGGTGAGGGTAGCTTTCTTCCCCCGCTGAATTCGCAGAGCCAGCGGAGGTTTCACAATGACTGTCTTATCTAGAAGACAGAATTTGTAAAAGTTAAAAAAGTTTTTTTTTTATTATAATATATATATATATATATATATATATATATATATATATATATAATATATATATAAAATAGAATTTTTCTTGCCTCATGGTTTCAGTAAATTACTTTTTTGGCCAATTTATTACTTTATCTCAAATTTAGACTTTATACATACTTTTTTTTGGCAATATATCCTAAATTGTATTTTTCCTAACCTATTTTTAACCAGTCAGATTTTTGCTTATTATAAAAAGCTAAACAAAAAAAGAAAAATAACTTATAAACTTCAATGATGATGATAATGATTATAATATACAATAATTAAAATATGCATAATCTCCTGCATGCAGTTTTGCTAAGAATATTTTGATATTTTACTGGAAAACGAGACTTTTTTTGGAGTTTGTTGGTTGTATGAGGATATAAGAATACAATAAAAACATCAACATTACATTAGTGTAATGAAAAGAAATGATCCTAACAGTCTGAAGTGAAACCAGTTATAAATCAAGTATGTGTCAAGGCATGAGCATTCATGCATGTTAAACTCACTGAGTATGGCCAGCTCAGCAGTGATGATGATTTTGCTGTTGCTGACAGTGCAGGTGTACTGGCCGCTGTCATTGAGGGAGGCGTTACTGATCTGTAGAGAGCCATCGGATAACTGACTCATCCTTGGGTTGGCTGTAAGTGCGTCCCAGGACTCACCCTCCCTGTGAACACATAAAATATTAATTTTAGCTTGTTTAAATGGATGCAATGTGCGATATTCCAAGAACACCGATATTTAGAAATGCTGACTACTGAGTGTGAATCTGCCCATGTGCCCTAATGGACTCCCCACAAAGCAGCTTCTCCCCACCAATATCAGGACAGCTGGCTAGAGCAGTTCTGGCATGTGAGGAAGGGACACCCCACAGGATCGAGTCTGTCTTACCATGTGACACTGGGCTGAGGAGAGCCAAAGGTCTCGCAAGCCAGCTCAATCGTCTGTCCCTCTGCCACAGAGTACATGAGTGCATCTTCTGTCAGAATCTGGGGAGGCAGTTCTAGAGAAGCAAAAAAAACACACACATCTATGGTATTCTAGTCCCTGAATGCTGCCTTAGCGATCACCACCAAAAAAAAACCCAGCTTTTTTTAGAGCTGCTTTCGAAAATTAATTTACCTATAACATAGACGTAAGCATTGATGAGGATAGATCCATGCTTATTGGCAGCTTTGCACTGATACGCCGCAGTGTCACTGAGTTCCACATTCTTCAGAGTGAGAACACCATGCTTCAAACTGCGACGGGGTTCTGGGTCAATATCTATGCAAAAAAGACACCTCAGTACATCAAGACTATACCAATGTCTCTCATGTCTCAGCTAAACAGATAAAGATTATTTAACATATGCAAACAAACTATATATTAAGACAGGGATTCCCAAACTTTTTTGTCAGCTAAACCTCTTTAATCTAGAATATTTATTTTAAGTACCCCCTGAGATTTTACGCTCACAAAATATTTTAATAACAACGTTTCGGTCAACCAAGTTGACAGCCTATTGTAATTTCATTCAACAATTGATTTGGGTGTTTTTGTTTTGTTTGTTTTTTAAAGTTTTTAAGTATAAGTTAATTTAAATCATTTAGCAACACATTTGCATAGTCACGGTATTTCATATTCTTTTAGTAAGTGTTTGTGATGGATTTTTAAATCAATCATAACTAACATTTCTTTTCCTTGCAGGATAACATTTATATGCTTTTTAAACCTAAATGTTTCCAAACACTTTGGTCAAAGTCAGTAAGTGTGTTTGAATAATCCTTGAATATAACAAAAGGGGAAATGAAACAAGACAGATATCTAAATATATAAACTCATGATTTCGAGTAATCAAGAAATCCAGAGTTTGTTTCTGCCTAGTAACAGAAGGTTTTTACTGGATTATACATATGAAGAACCAATCATATTGCAGGAAAATTATGTAATGAATCATATCACCTTTGCCATGCTCTTACTCTATAAAAACTTACTCTATAAAAACAAACTTTTATGATTTTTTTTTATTAATTAATTTTTTATTTAATCATGAACCCCTGCAATTTGAGAAACCGTGCATTAAGGCATGGAATGTTTCCTGTCAGTTACCAGTAAGTAGATTGCCATTGATGCTCCAGGTAACCTCAGGGCTGGGAATGCCGTCAGCCTTACATTCCAGTTTGACCGTCTCTCCTGGGGCGTACAGCTGGCTCTTTGGTTCTTTCGTCCAATATGGGGCAGCTAGACCACCACAAAACAAACAACTAATCATGAAAGGTCTCTGCCAACTTATTTTACAACTTTCCAGAAGGGATGCAAAATAGGCAATAAGCTTTTATTAAGCAATTATACACCAATCATGCGAGGATGAAAATGTAAATCCTGACTGAGTTGTTTCTTTCGTCAGCAAAGTGTAATTTTAAGTTTTTTTTAGTCATTATCTCCTCAAGTTCACACCCCACATCTAAATCTGCAGAGGAAGTGATCTGGCGGTGTGAAGCATACAGTACCTTCCACAGTGACGCTGTAGGTGTGAGAGATCATGCCTTGCAGATTTTTGGCGGTACATTGGTACTCGCCACCATCAGACTCTGAGATATTCTTAAAGCGCAGAACTCTGTTATAACTGTCAGTGGAGGTGCGTGACTCAGACAGAACTCCATCTTTCCTGATCCACTGGATACTGGGAGCCGGCCTAAAGAGGGAAAGAACAGGATGTAAACAAACAGAACACTTTTGAAGTACACTTTTTAAGTAGGTGAAAACTCTAAAAGACACACAGCCAGATCAGGTCTGACTTACAGGCCCTGAACAATGCATTCCAGCTCTAGGTCTTGGCCACTGAGCACCAGGTAGGAGCTGCGTAAGCCAGTGGGTTGCATCATTTGTGGCCTTCTGTTGCGCACCACTGAGTTAGCTACAGACAGAGACAAAGACAGAATTATTGAGGGAAATGAGGAGAGAGAGAGCATGATAAACAATCACAGCTGCAGTAAGTGGGTGTTAACACAGGACTAAAGCTGGGCAAAACAGCTAAAATAATATCCCCAATGGATGGATTGATAGATACTAGATGGATTAAGACAGACACCATTGGCATTGAATTGTCAATTTTGCACCATTGACATTGAATCTTAGACACTGTGTTACTGTATGTTAAAAAATAGCTCAATATTAAAAAGTATTGCTCTTTTCAACTGTTCAGCTCAAAAGTTGTATACAATAGTTCTGGTTTGTCAAGGACAGTCAGCATCCACTCTGCCTTGATACTTACAGGGGACAACAGTGAGTTTGATGGGCTCTTTGAGCTGGATGATGAATGCGCTGAGGAACTGAGTGTTGCAGGTGTAGTCATCTCGGCTGTCTGCCGGAGTCACATGAGAGAAGTACAAGTTTCCATCGCGACCCTGAATCACACGCTCGTTTTGCTGAATGTGCCGCAACCCTAAGTGAAAAAGTTTCATATACTGTATATAGATATTGCTGAGATGTTGTTCATGTTTAACATGGATAAACCAGGATAAAAACAGGCTAACTTTTGTCCATCCAGTGGATGACCGGGGCCACGCTGCTGTTAGGAAGATTACAGGGAAGCACCACACTCTCTCCTTCCTCAACCTTCTTTGACACCTTCTTCTCCTTCTGTAGAGTGGGAGTGTCTGCGAGAGAGAATGAATTAAAATTACATTCAAAAGTTTGGGGTCAGTAAAAATGTATAGTTTTTAAAAACTTTTGCTCCGCAAGGCTGCATTTATTTGATTAAAAAAATTAAAAGAACTGTTTTCTATTTTAGTTCTATTTCTATCTTCAGTGTCAAATGATCCTTCAGATATCATTCTAATATGCTCATTTGGTGCTCAAGAAATATATTTCTTATTATTGTCAATATTGAAAAAAGTTGAGCTGTGTAAGATTGTTGTGGAAACCGTGATACATTTTTTTCAGGATTCTTTTATGAAAATTTGTAACATTATAAATGTATTTACTGTCACTTCACATCACTTTAAAGTATCCTAGCTAAAAAAAGAAATAAAAAAGTATTAATTTCTTTCAACAAAATGAAGCTTACTGATTCCAAACTTTTAAATACCAGTGCAAATGAATAAAACAGTTTTTAAATTCATTCTCAGATATGGATGGGTAACATTTTAATTATTATTTACAATAATTGACCATTTAAAATAAATTTTATCCTTGTGAGAAACCAGATTATGCTAATTAGCTAGCAAGTAATTATATACAGCACAGCTGACAAAACAAAGGAACACCAGAATGCAATTAAAAACTATACCATTATTTAGAAGATGCCTTGGCTTGAAATGATATGAAATACGCATGTGATTGTGCACATATTAATGTGTCCAGCAGCACCAGCTGTGTGTGGAGTTCATAATACGCAGGCTATTGTTAGCCATGCTCATGCTGAGTACTCTCACTTCCTGCACATACTAATCCCAGGAGTGGTCGTCCCCGCTGACACACTTACACGACTCACACTGGTTTCTGAGGTAACTGTTGTCAGGGAAACTGGCAGAGAGGTCGGGACAGTGTAAGGGAGACAGGTAGATTGCTAGATAGATGCGATAGAGGTGTTGTTGTTTTTACAATGAGCCGCTCACAGAGTTGTGTTTGATAGCTAATTGGGAAGCAATCTGGGATTTATATTCGTTCTGGAATTCTTCGAAGTGCTTGTGTGACTGGCACACACAATGAGCAGTAATTTTCCTTCAAATATTTTTCATTTTCTGCATATGACACACAACAGGGGGCAGGGGGCTTGATTTTGGGCTGTTATCTGCTGCGCGCCAGATTCTCTCAACAGAAAACTATCCACATGTGGTAATATCAGGGATATCAAACAGGCAATCATAAGTGTGCTGCTCTATAATGTTGTGGTAATGAGAGTGACTTACTCTCTGTGATAATACGAGCCTCTTTAGACACGGCCGTGCCGAGCTCATTAGATGCGTAGCAGTTATATCTGCCCTGGTACTGGTGGATGGGTCCATCCTTGGCTGTCAACGAGAAGGTCCCAGAATCTCTGGACACTGAGAGGTCAGGGTCTTTAGAGGGGTCAAACTCCAAACCATCTTTCACCCAGCGGAACCTAGCGAGGATACAGATAAGAAATAAGTGACAGTAAAAAAACTTTTTTTTCAACATAGAAAATAAAATCCATAAATTAAATTAGTATTTTTTTCTCAACTAATCGCTTCTAAGATTAGTAATAAATTATCTGTAAAAAGCCTGTAGGCTACTGTATACACCATTCAGCAAGATTATTATTATTTTTTTTTAAAAGAAATTAAAGGGAAAGTTTGCCCAAAAATGTGAATTCTATCATCATTTACTCTCCCTAAAGTTGTTCCAGACCTGTATGGATTTCTTTCTTCTGTTGAACATAAAATAAGTTATTTTGAAGAATGTTGGTAACCAAACAGTTGATGGTTGATGGTCAACTCTTTGGTTACCCATTTTCTTCAAAAAATTCATACAGGTTTAGAACATCTTAAAGATCCCTTTAATACTTCTATTCAACAATGATGCATTAAATTGGTCAAAAGTGATATTAAAGGCATTTATAATGTTTCAAATGATTTTTATTTCAAATATGCTGTTCTTTTGGACTTTATATGCATGAAAGAAGCCTGGGGGAAAAAACGTAGCACGGTTTCCACAAAAACATTAAGCAGCACAACTGTTTTCAACATTGATAATACTAAGAAATGTTTTTCGAGCAGCAAATCAGTATATTAGAATGATTTTTGAAGGATCATGTGACAATGAAGACTGGAGTAATGATGTTAATCATCAGCTTTGACATCACAGGAGTAAATAACATTTTTAAAATATATCAAAATAAAAAACAGTTTTTCAAAAATGTAATACTATTTCACAATATTACACAATATTTTATCGTATTTTGACCAAATAAATGCAGCCTTGATGAACATAAGCTCTTCTTTTAAAAACATTTTAAAAAATCTTACCGACCCCAAACTTTTGAACTACAAAGGTACTCATAACTCCTTTTAATACACTTTGACATCAGATATTTTAAGTCACTCTAACCACTTTACGTTATGACATTCATAGCCAATTTTAAAATATACTGAGAGTGGCATAGACAGGCATGTCATTTTTCTTATAGATCAAATAGAAAAATAGATAGATTTACAAATAAATTGATATAAAACTATTTAAATCATGTTTAAAAAGGGTAGTTAAATGTAAACAAATACTACATTTCGAAATTAAATAAATTCTAAAGAATTAAATAAAATGTCTATTTACAAAGTGATTATTTGCATTTTTATTTTTGAATTAACACTTAATTAATTATAAATTATTTAATAAAATTAATAAATTCTTCATTTTATTTTTAAGTGACACTCCTAGTCTTCCATGGCATATAGACCTATAACTAAATTACCAGACATAAAAGCCATTAAAGTCCAATTCTTTAAAGTTTTTAAAACACATCATATGCTAACAGGTTTAAATGTGCATCTAGGAATAGGTTATGTAACTGTGGCTGTAAATTTTTATGGATGAATACAATGCAAAAAAGAAAAAAGCAATATAAAAAGGCTTCAAATAAACAGTTACCAAATGATGTAATTGTGTTGCTATGGATACTAACGTGGGTGGGGGATTCCCAGTTGCCTCACAGGTGAGTGTGATGTCATCTGCTGAAAAGGTGGTGATAGACTCTGGCTGGGCAGTGATCACTGGGGGGCTTTTCACTGCGGAGACAGTTCATCACACTCAAAACATTCAATTACCCTGTATATTTCTGCAAACTGTGGAGTTAGCAAGGCAGCACCCTTAAAATAGAAATAGACATTCCAAAAAGCTATAATAACAGCTCATTTGTTAGTTGCTTCAGATGTGGATGATGAAGGCATATTAGTTCACAGGAGTTAAGCAGACCTGCTGTAATCACAATATTCAAAACTACTTAATGATCCACAGCGCCACTGACTTCAGTTAAGTTTCCCAATAAACCTCAACAATGTTCTGAAGCAAGTGCCTCTGAATCTCCCCAACACACTCACTCGATTAGTTCCAGGAAACGGAATTTCACCATATCATTAGAAACTCCCAAGTGAAAAGATGGAAATGAAGAGTGCGGTGTAAAGCATGCAGAGACCCGAGATGTTCTCTAAGTGTCTGTTGTTTTACGGATGAGTGGCCCGTGAAAGAATTGGAGAGCAGGAAGAAAATTAGACTTGAGGAATGAATAAGAGAGGCAGACAGCGAGAGCATAAAGCATTAGTGATGTAATCTACTGACTGAGTCACTGAGGCTATAAACAAGTGCTTATACTGGACACATAACAACACTGATGTCTGGGAATGGTTACAGTGATCCCTCACTATGCAGCTTATACCCTCATCTATCTATCTATCTATCTATCTATCTATCTATCTATCTATAAGAAGAAGAAAAAAATTCAGATTAAAAAAGGAAACTGTTCAAAATGAAAGTAATCCCAGGTGAAGGATTTTTTTATGGGCCATTAACCATTATAACTGGTAGGCATGGCCACCCCTCACCCATCAATGGAAGATAATCATTCATTTTAAAAGACTCCTGCCTTAATGCACCCTCAATAAAAAAAAATTTAAAAAAATAATAATTCCCACACTTCTAAATATAACAAACAAATATCTCAGCTGATCAGTTTGGGCTGTTTGCTGCAGGCTGTGTTCTGTTATTGGAATGAATCTGGGAAATGTTAGTGGAGTAGAGTCAGTACATGCATAAACATATGCTAGAAATACTCACAGTGTCTTATTTTGTCTGTCCATTTAGTCAGCGGTGGGAAAAAATAAATATTTTTAGTTTACAGTACAGTAATACACACCGACAGCATGCGCTTATATCGTACACACCACATACGAACACGTAGAACATGCGCACACACATACACATAAACTATGTATATATGACTATTATTCCTAAGTAAAGCTAATTACAACTCCCAACATCTAACCCTAATGAGGATTAGATGCTTTACTGTATTTGCAAGGGCATTTAGAGGTATAGCAAACAAGTGCACATAAACACGCATTTGTTCTTCTGTCATGGTGTGATCTTTCTATTGACTTTATATAGATATTTTCTATTTTTATTTATTTTTATTTTCTCTATTTTTTATATATATATATATATATATATATATATATATATATATCTCTAAAACGTCACAGAAACTATTTTGCATCTTAGATTTTCATTAAAAAAATTTGTTGATATGTTTACTATCCTCGAGACAACATTTGCTCCAAAAGTGAAGGCAAAACCGAACCCCCCACCACCAGCTAGATTGCATTAAGCCTTTAAAAAAAGAAAATGTTATGATTTCACTGTTTGGAGGTGAAACAAAGAAAACACATGATGCCAGCTCAGACACCTGGACTGTAGTTCAGCTGGCCAACAAGAGGCACACTAGAGATAACAAGATGCTGGCAAAGCAGAGCTAAAATAAACTCCCTCCCTAGTCCCTATCTAGCTATTTTCTTTCCTTCAAAGAGTTCAACCTCCCCTTTGCAAGACTACTTAGTACTGCAGTCCCAACAACTTAATAAGAAACCAAACGTGCTGAATGTCAGAAAACTGCAATACAGCAGGGAGACAGGAACTGTTAGCATATGGGCCGGACTCGGTCAGACTGTGTGTGCTGGCTAAGCATTTTAATGAGGGTGTGTTATCGATCTCAATGATCACATCCATCGTGTCTATGTTTCCCATTTAAATGTCACTAATTGAAAGTCAAGAGAAATCATGACCTTTTAATGCAGATTTCACTTTTCACTGACATCTCACATTCTGGTGCATTTCTGTTTTGTAGTTTTCATAATCCTGTCTTTTTCCTCTTCTTCTTTGTGTGTGTGTGTGTGTGTGTGTGTGTGTGTGTGTGTGTGTGTGTGTGTGTGTGTGTGTGTGTGTGTGTGGAGGGGCGGGAAAGAGAGATGCTCTGTTACACTGATACATGGCTGCAATCTTAAATTGCAGATGTACAATAATAGCAACAAACCCAGTGCTGTTAATAGCTTCAGGAAGCTTGTAGCAGCTGCTGTTTTTACAGTTCCTGCTCAGGTGGGTTTCAATCACTGTGCGCTTGACTGTCCTTTCCAATCAGGCCTGTACTAGGTATTCAGGTCAATAGTATAATCAATTGAGCAATTAAACTCGCTTATAACTGCTCATTCTGCACTTTTTAACTCACATACACCTAATAATAAGCACTAGCAAACATTATAATACTGCAAAAAAAAAAAAAAAACATGCACACACACTCACCATGCACTCACATATTTAATGTAATGTCAAATCCTGTACTCACATTTGGATGGGATGTTGATCATGGTGTCCCCGGGCTTTGGAGCCACAGACAGCAGGAGGAGAGGGAGCAGGAGAGCAGCACATCGCCCCCTGCTGCACACCTGCTGTAGTGACGTGGCAGGCATTGCACCTGCTGGCAGGCACAAACACTACGGGCCAGAAAATCTCAGATTATCCCAATCAGAGAAGAGCAGTCTTCACCGTTTCTCCTTCCTGTATGTTTCTCTTAGGTCCACACCCTCCTGATGCACTCTCACTGCAAGAGAAGAGGGAGAGAGAGAGAGAGCGTGATGGAAGGAAGGGCAGACCCACATGCATAGAGAAAAAAAACAAAACACTCAGACTTCCACATGGCCCAGGATAGAGGGAGCCAGAAGAGCCAGAGAGAGAGGGGTGGAGTTGGGGTGCATGTAAGAAATGAAGGTGAATGATATGTTGTGAAAATATTGTCAACCATTACAAAAAGATGCAATGGTAACATGGTGAAGTGATAATTTCAGGTGACAATACCATATACCATGGTACACAATGATTATTAAAATAATTTCATGTACCATACTATTAACATTGCAGTACTCCAAGGTACTTCAAGCAATACCATAGTAGTCAAACAACTATGGTAGTACCATGGTACTTTTTGTTGGTTAATATTCAAATAATAATAATATTAACAACAATAATACTATAATATTATTATTATTATATTGGTAGAGTAATACACGAGCTTTTCTTTCCCTTTCTACTATAGCCTGCCCTACATTAAAATGTTTATGATTTAAATGTAGTTATCAGTCATAACATTTGCATATTCTGCATCAGCTAAAACTTCTATATCAATATTTAGTGTGGTCAATTATGTCTGAAAGACTTAATTTAAAGCAGAATACAATACATTCCATTGATATAAATACTAGACATAATTTTATAGATGAAGTGCGAATAAGTAGTAGCACATGGCAAAATGTCCTTATCTCAAGCTCAGATCAACTGTGACCTCAAAGCAATTTACTCAGAATTTCCTCAGCAAGATCTCAGAAGATCTTAATGGTCATGCCATTATTGGATAATGATGAATGGAGGCAGGTGCAAGCAAAAAGATTAATATCAAACAATGTCTGGGTCTTTTGAGGAGCCCTTTTTAATGGAAAAGATATGCATCTGTTAGAGCAGCTATCCCTCACGCCACAGGCTTATGAGCTACGCCGCATGAGGACTTCTCCATCTGTACCTGGGCCTGCCAAATGACACCACAAAGACCTGCATGTGCGGCTCCATTTATCAGCACTATCACTTGATAAGGCAAGTGAATGAAAAAAGACGACTGCTTGATCACAATACAATACAAAAATGAGCTCCCCAAGGACTTGTGATAAAAACTTCAGACAGAGAATGGGGATGAAACAAAAGAAGCAGCGAGAGGTGGATATTTTTGTTGGCTCGGGTAGAGCGTGTCTGACAGCAGCTGGCAGCTATGCATATCTTTAGCTGGGCACCGCTGTACCCTACTGGTGCCAAACCCTAGAGCTGAGTGACCTTGGAGCAGAGGGAAAGGTTGAAAGAGGGGTAAAGCACAAGGCTCAGACTAGCATGAATTTCCAAGAGGTTTCGTGAAGGTCTATGGTTGTTTGGTGCTGGTCTAGCTGGCAGAAAAACACCACTGAGCTGGATTTCAGTCCCACAAGGCCCCTGAGAAAACATCTTTGGAGGTCGCAAGACTTGCCACCCTGGCTCTTTCCAGCTACCTCTGCTGCTCCTAGTGGCAGACCCCTTAACATGCATAAAACAAAAAATCCCAAGGGCTCGCTGCATCCTGCGGTGGACATTCAACCGCAAGCAATGTTAGAAACCACGCCCTTGACCAATACTTCATTCACCTTGTGACTCCCTATCCCGCCCCAGAAACCCGATTTGTTGTAGGCTATGTAGGTTTCTGATTGGCAGTTTTTTTTTAGGTGTACGGGTAGGTTAAGAGTGTTTCAGTACTGTCTGTCATAAAAAGAGAAATATAAGAAGTAAATGAAAAAGAGTTAGGCGTGAAGGTTTAAGGTCCTTGCACATGTGTTTTTCCGTATTCGTCATTCGGTGGCTGTGAATTGTCAAAACAATTCTCAAAATGCTTGCTATGGATGCGAAAAGCACAGAAAATTCTGCGAAAACTGTTGAAAATACCTTCCACAGAGAAGGAAATGAATAGTAGAAATAAAGTCGTTATTTTATTTTTTTTGTGCACAAAAAGTATTCTCGTTGCTTGATAAATTTAAGCTTGAGCCACTGTAGTCACTTGGACTATTTTAACGATGTCTTTAATATCTTTTCGGGGGACAAGTTTTAATCCCTTAGAAGCCTGGAGGAGTGATCCAGCTCTCATATTTAATCAAAAATATCTTAATTTGTGTTCCTAAGATGAACGAAGGTCTAACGGGGTTGGAACAACATGAGGGTGAGTAATTACTGACAGAATTTTCATTTTGGATGAACTAACCCTTTTATAATCTTTTCATGTTCTGGCTAATAACTGATAATCGGTCGATCTAAAATTCAATACTATAAAATAAATCATTTTAAGTTCTACAAGTGAATTGAGGCATCACAAGGACTGATATTTAATGGGAATTGTTACAGCAACTGGAACATTTGAGTCAGCATTTGAGCCCACATAATGCTACTTACAGGTCACATATAGAAGATCACACACATAATGTTGGTGTAGTGCCTCAATCTTGGATTACGTGGCTCATTAAGCACAATCACCTCTCATACGAGAGTCACATCGTATCAGCGCTGTGCCTGCAAATCTCTTGGTGAAAGCAAGAGGAAAGAAAAAAAGGAGGAGTGGAAGGGATGAAAGAAGATGACAAGCAAGACAGTAATCCATTCTTCCATTAAATCACACAGCTGCCCAAATCAATCAGTCACCTTTCATCCTCTACACTCGGTGATTTTAGTATTACCTGATCAGAGGGGGAGGGGGATGTGTAAGCAGCCAATTAGATGCCAGGTAAGCCTCCGTTGGCCTTTAACAAATGCCATCAAATGAGGATGAATCGAGTCGGGCCTTCATTGGATTTCATTGGCACTGAGAGGTGCTGAGCTTAGTCTGATTAGGCCTGTCACACTTCTGCTCCAGAGGGAGCCGGCCGCCAATCAAATAAGTACCCAGTAACATGTCATCAAGCAGTACCCGCTAACTAGGTGACCAAGTCAAGCATGACTGGCTTGCAGAGAATAAAGCAGGGAAGGAGGGGTTTGAGGGTGTGCAACTGAACGGGAGTGTCTCATTTCCATGTAATGAGCTCCAGGCACTACTTGAACCCCAACGTGCTGATAAGAACCTTGTCTATCACGGCTTACATGGCCTCTGTTGCTGATATGAGAGAGATTGACAATGGTCAGGGTCTCTCAGCGCTGCTGTGCAGCTGTTGCTGATAGTATCTAATCCTATCACCTGCCTTATTACCTAAGGTCATAGACTAAACGTCACTGATTCCCTGCAGCGGACTGGGAACCGAAGGCAATTATTTGGTTTCCAAGGAACAGATGTGCATGCATGCAAAAAACAAAACAATAAGTCATAAAAAACATACCATGCTTTCAGCACCGCAGAGAATTGATGCAGCATTCCACATAAACAAACTCTGTAATGTCAACCCTGAGGCAACTGAATAACAAACAATTATCTTTGCGAAATGGAGCATAACACTTCACTCACAGCACATACTGCTTGAATTTCAGTGGAAATGTGAATGATATCATCACAGAAAGTTGTTTTTGAATGTAATCACTGCAAAGGTTATGTGGATCACAACTTCTAAAAATGACAGTAGTCAATTTTTAAGCTTCTAAATACAAGAATTTAGAACAAGAAAAGGGTGGTTCTTATTCAAGTACATTAATAGTGTAAAATGTGTATTTTTTTATTTTTAAATTAGGTGTTATATAATCGTCAGTGGACAAACTTGCTGAACACTGTATTTCAGGAGCTGAAAGCTAAACTTCTTCCCTTATCATTATTCCGGTCATGTCAGAGATTATATTGGGATTCTATAGTGTAAATCCTGCTCTTATTTGATCCTGAGGTTATCCGAAAACATTTATTTTAAATGGCAATAAAATAAAATAAATGTTGATAAAATAAATGCAGGCTTTGTGAGCATAAGAGACTTCTTTCAACACAATTCTTTTAACATTTAAAAATATTACCGACCGCAAATATCTGTACGGTAGTATATTGGACCATTGTATCCACAACATAAATAACAATACATCGTTTAAGAGGATGTAGTAGAAGTGCCAATTACAAACAAAGAGTCTTTCACCAAGTAAAGCATGTCCCTGGATCAACATCTTTGATTATTCTGGAACAACATTCCAATCAACCAATTAAATTTGAGAGATAGGTTTACAGTTAATGTCAAGTTTAGGCTCACAACCAGGTTTAGGTGCTTCTACATCAGTGTTAATCACCTATCATTTCCCTCTGATTTTAGGGATAGGTTATGGGTAGAGTTAGGTTTAAGTATGGGGATAAGGTTAGAACTATATTTTTGAACAGGATTGTTGTTCCAGGATCAACAAAATATGTTGATCCAGGAACATGTCTTATTTGGCAAAATCACAACGACCTCAGATTATACAGGCTACAAGAAAAACCAGCAGGAGACAGTGTAGACTTCACTGTTCTGAGATGTAATATTCCTTATCTGTTCTAAAATCATCTACTGCTTGCATAATTATTTTCCCTGCACCCTCAAGCAACTAGTGAGAATATGTATTCCAGCACACACTCATTAAAAATTAGGAAAAAAAGTGCAAATATTAATCTACAGACAGGCACTTTCTTCAAACAATACCCTGCATTCTGCCGTTTTCCTAAACCACTGTAGCACTAAGAGTGTTTATCCAGTGAAAGTCATCTGTACAGTATGTGTTTAAAAGGGCTGGGATCTGTCATGCCTCCTCTTTAAATATTTACCACCTCCAACTGTGAGGATGTGTGTCAAAGACTGGAGGGAGGGAGAGAGAGAGAGAGAGAGAGAGAGAGAGAGAGAGAGAGAGAGAGAGAGAGAGAGAGAGAGAGAGAGAGAGAGAGAGAGAGATGGGGAATAAATGAATACATGCTTGCCCTCCACCCTCAAGACCTCCCTGAGGGTCTGTCTGTCTGGAAAGCCGAGCGACGGACAGCAACACAAAAAGAAGAACAGGAAGAAAAAAAAGAGGGGGAGGAGATAGGTGACTGAAGGTAATGGGAAAAAAGAGGAGTGGCAGAAGACAAGGAGACATAGAGGGGGGCCAGTAATTTGCAGAGACCCCCTGCAGGGTAAATTATTTATAGCCTGGCCTTCCCTACCGATACAATTTGCCCTGAATTCACCTAAATTCATAATTCATATCAGTTTGTTCACCATATATTTGGTCCAGGACCAGATTGTCCCTCTCTGTGCACACAAACGTCACTGTATCTGGGGCTTCTTAAAGACCAGCATCTTATTTGCATGAACCTGTTGCAGGCAACACAAGGGTTAAGTGCATAAAGCGAGGTAGAGCAAAAATAATATTGGTCCCTGATTTAAGCAGACAAGCTCCACACAATAGTGTGCATGGAATGCTAGATCAAGGATTAAATTGATCCCATTATGTGCAGACGATAGTAGTGAAAGCAGCAATTATTGCTCACTAATAAAAAGTCAATATTCTATTGAGAACATGCAATGTTTGTCTTTTTTAACATGCGCACTAGTGTTTCCAGCACAGTAGTGTTGTTGAATTTTATACAGCAAATGAAATCATATTTACCCAAGTTGTGAATTTGAGTTTGCAGGCTGTATTGAATGTGATGGAGTAAAAAACAATGTGAATCGTGATGTAATTGGCAAGAACTTTTTTCAATTGAGTGCCTCGTTCCCAACATTTGTTTTACTATTCTTAAAAGCTATTTATGATTGCAACAATAGTGTTTTGTGCTGTGGGCTTATGAGGTGGCCTAGATGAATGTGAAACACTTATGATACCTGAGATCACATGACAGGATGGCCATAAAACTTGACTTTTTTCTTTCAAAAGATAAGTTATCATTTTGATTACAACGATATTATGAACATCTTCAATTCAAAACCCAGATGACTCCAATTTCTTTAGAGCAGATAGCCGTCATTCAAGCTTAGCTTATATGGGCAGTTTTTTAGGCTGATGGTAGCCTGGTTGTGCAATATTGGAATATTTGTGAGCAAGGGATTTTCTGGAGTGTATATGGAGTAGGCTACATATATATCTACCTTGTGCTGTATTAGCAATGGTAGGTTGTCGATCATAAAACTCAGACATTGTGATTTCTCTTATTAGTGACAAGAGTGGTTTCTTGGTATATTCTGATTGGCTCGCAAAGTTTTTATTGTTCAGCAGCTGGAAAACGGTAACACTTTATTTTGATGGCCCCCTTTAGACATTGTGACTCAAGGTAACATTGCATCTACTGTACATGTCAACCAACTCCATTATAGAATCAGTAAAGTATTAGTAGACTGCCTGCTTAATATCTGCTAACACTTTATTTTGATGCTCCCCCAACAGACATTCTACTGCCTATAAGTAATTCCGCAAGTACATATTACTTAACCTAACCCCTTAATCTACTAACCCTAACCATCAGCGCAAGTTACCGATTTGGATCAGTCTGACGAATCCTCCTATGAACTGAACTGATTGGTTACTCACTGAATCAACATCTGACCCATTACTGAACTGCAAGTTGACAGTCCATATTGAAATGAAGTTTGGAGAGTATCAAAACTCGCTTGCTGTCTATATAACAATGTTTTTCTTTTGTAACAAAGGACTATTTCTACATAATACAGGATGGATGGTGACTCCCCCTTACTGCAAAAATATAATTCTGCAGGAAACAATGTAGGGTGTACAAACAGAGCATTCAAAATAACAAGAGATACTAAAAACTATAGAGGATATGGATATTATTTCTCTTTTATAAAAGGATGAACAGGTCTCTTTGACTACATCCTCTGATACGATACACTTTAGTTTATCTTATCCTCACAGAGGGGCACAAGCACACACTCCTCTTTGCCTGGCTTTGGACAGTTCTAAAGTGCATCTAAAGCCAGATCACCACACTGCTGACTTGAGGCGATATTTCTCTGCTTTATTGACTTGACATCATATGCGGTTTACCCAAGGGTCCCTGTGTGTGGATGTGGCCTCTCATCTTCATAAAGGCCTCTGATGTGCACCGACAGCACCGGAGCGCCCAGGAGAGCAGAGAGTCGCCCTAACCACCTGACAACTGACCTGTGTCTTAGATCGGTACTGATGCAATGTTTGCGGAACACCGAGTCTAAGACCGGCAGAGCTTTTTTTTCCGTAATTATTCTGGTTCTTATTTTCTAAAAACCCTCGCTCATGCTTCCCCCACACTGTTCATCTGGGTTAAGGGTTAATATCAGAGACACAGAAAGCTGTAGAAAATAAAGGTTGTCAGAGGTTGTTACCGCCCACTTGCTCCATCCACGTTACCATGGCAACGGGGTCTCCACAGCATCTCCTCCACACATGGACATACAAATTCAGTTATTCACACGCATGCACGCACGCACACATACACGGGGAAGATATCTTGGAGTCATGCAGCATACACACGATCAAGCTCGCAACATGAATCTATCTGATGCTTTTCAGTCTGCAAGATATTATGCTCTAACCACACTCAATGTCAACAAGGAAAATCATCCAGGAAAAAAAATCCCTCCCGTTGTCTTTTTCCATGTTACATGAGGCAGTAGCCGTCAGGTTTATTTATTTATTGATGTTTTTTCCCTTAAGACACAATAAAAACAGAGGGAATAAAAGACTTGGTGAATAATTCAAGTAAAGAAGTGTGTTCATTAAGACAAGAAAGGTGGAAAAGGGGGTATAGACATTTCTAACAAAGCTTGAGGGGGGAAGGGAGAAGAGGAGAGATAGAGGAGGGACGGAGATGCCTCAAGATCAAAGGAGATTCTGATTGAATAATGATATTAAAAATTCATTTGATGGTTATACAAAGAGAGCAAGAGAAATGTGGGAACATTGTCATTGTGTCAAGAAAATTATGACAACATTCAGGTAAAATTAACCAGCTAGAAAACTTCAATTTTATCTAGCCGACAGCAACATGTGTAGCTCCATATGGCATAGCTGCAGAGTCACTTGGTTAGTTAATGAACATTTGTACAAAGATAAAGTCAGCCATTTATTATCATTAGTTACATTTATATAGCGCTTTTCTCATATAGACTCAAAGCACTTTGCATTGTAAGATGTCTGTATGTCTGTCTATCTATCTATTTCTATTGCACTTGCAAATCTGGGATACTTGCACAGCCTTGGATTGAGCTATGGATTAAAATCAAGTGACTTTGCATGTTGTTTAGGGGAAAGTAAATTGATGTCAGCATCAAAATTAAAAGGTGCACTACTAACACCCACAGATTCACTGGCACAGATTCTTAGTGTCTCCGTCTCAACTCTAAATGGGCCATATTCACTTTGTTAGTGTCAGTCGCAATGACATACTAAGCTTGTGGAACACCAGCGTTCATTAAAGAAACACCTCTGGTGCTTTGGGATGATGCATGACACGCACACTTGGCCGGTCACCCAATTACAAATTTCATCCTATTCCGACAAGCCAAGTCAACAACGACGACTAATCTCTGTAGACATGAAGATATTCTACACTAAAGAGATAATTAAAATGACAAATGTTGCTTAAAGAGCTCATGGAGTGACATGCTAGCATGGGACAGATGTATGTGGTGAGGACTAAAACTCATAAAAGGCTACAGTGAGTCAATATTCGCTCTGGTAAATGTAGCAATCATAGCATTATGAAATTAAGCGGAAAACCCATTACCACTGACCTTCTTTCTCCCTCCCCCCTCGGTCCGCTTTTGTCAGGCACGGCTACTTTCCTGCCCCTGAGTATATAGACACTCTCTCAATTGACTAAATTCAGCCACGACTTTGACCTTCACTTTTGATTTTCTCTTTTGATATACAAACCGGGTCTTTCCACCTGACTTGGGTCTCAATGCAGGATTGCAGTTCACGGGTACTGTCAAAGAAGTCAAGATTGAACTGATGAGACAGGTGAGGTTATTTAGAGAAATGGTCTCGAGCGCTCTATGGCAGACAGATAGGATAGACACATCCCGCTCTTCACTGACAGACCTTCCACAGGGCATTTGACCCATTCAAAGAGCCAATATCAGACAGGGACAAGGGATAATAACACATGGCATAAGGCTTTTTAAAAATAAAACTTTTAAAAAATGATGTAATATATGCTATAATAAAACATACATAGAATAAAATATATATTTTTTAAAACTTTGTTAAAAACATGAAAAATATCCATGTACCCAAAACTCGAATATAGTGAAAATAAACCTGACAGACATTTTATAACAAGGAATTCATACATGAATAGTAAAGTCTACAAGCTTGTTAAACTCAGAAAAGCATAATTATGCATACAACAATAACATTTGACCAAGCCAAAACAGCATGTCACAGCAACACAACACAGAGGATAATTAAGGCCAGCACATCTCAAACCCCAGCAGCTCAATTAGGCCTTAATAAGACCTGGACCACACAATTGCGTGGAAGCATATCATTAGCATGCCACATGCTGTAGCTGGCTTACATCTGAGGGTCCTACATCTGATGGAGATGGGGTACAGGCTGTCAGTAAGTGTGCATGAGTGTGCGTGGAGGTGTTACAGGTCCCTTGGGCCCAGTGATAAGTGGAGAGCACAGGGGGGAGCGCAGCTGTCGAGGGGTTGTGTGACACACGGGGCATGTCAGCCGCTCCCGAGGGGAGACTCACACACCCCACACCCTCATCATACCCAGACTGATGGACAGCCCGTCCACACCATCAGCTGTGACATTACACTGCAAAACACGCTGATACCATGACAGATACCACCCACTACAAGGCCTCCTATCAAAGTAGCTCAACAGGGTACTAGCAACACCAAGATCACTGGTTTGATTCCCAGGGAACAAGCATAATAAAAATACAAATGCATATGCAAATGTTTGGCAACCAAGTGAGCAGAAAAAGAAAGAACGAACACACACACACACACACACACGTATATACACTGTATATGTATACACACACATGTAAATCGATTAATCGCATCTTACATAAAAGTTGTGTGTGTGTGTGTGTGTGTTTGCGTGTATGTATGTATGTATGCATGCATGCATGCGTGTGTGTGTGTGTGTGTGTGTGTATGTATGTATGTATGTACGCATGCATGCATGCATGTGTATGTGTATATATATACACAAAAACACACAAATATATTATATATTTAAAAACTTTTGTGTTAGATGTGATTCATCAAGATTAATAGATTTGACAGCACTATATAGAGTGTGTGTATGTATATATATATATATATATATATATATATATATATATATATATATATACACACACACACGCACATTCATGCATATATATAAAATATATGCATGAATTTCATATGGATTCATATTGTTAAAATATAACCTTCAATTAAAAAAAAATCTTCATAAACTTACATTTCTCATAAAAAATAATAATTTTACAACACAGGACTATCATGAATCACTTGAAATGGTGATTGTTTTCAATCAGGTTTCCTGTGACCAAATGATCATTGGTCAGTTAAACGGATAGCCACTCCCCAAACTCACTACACTGGTTGCACTGTTTATCTGCTCAAAAAAGCAAGTAATGTTTTGATAGTGCCACGGTTTACACCGTAAAAGATACACTACCTTTAAAGTGTCTGACAAATAAATAAACCTAAATGTAGTTACAAAGTACTTTTCCCTCAACCTGTATACAGGAAAACACTCAGCAAAGCAGTTAAGTCCATTAGTCTATTCAGCAATCTTTAAGGCTATCAGCCATCTCTGCTTTGGATTATTCATGTTGCCCTCGCGACTTGTCTCGTTACCTAAAGAGCCTGATGTCTTTACTTCTTTCTTAAGCAGTGAATGGGAAAAATTGGTAGGTGAATTCTAGGCAACACCAAATCTGCGCTAGTACTCTCCTCTCTTATGGAAATGAGAAGTATTGACAGGTCAAGGTCAGCCCTGCTTTAGTATTCCACAGGATTTGCATTCAGAGAAAGCGGCCTTGCCTTCTCTGTGAAGTGGCATGTACAGAGCTGACTAAAAAATCAAAATAGTCAGGGCTGCCAACTTTTGAGTTTTGCTTGAAGGGGAAGGGAGGGGCTTTCTGTGTAATTACATTCAATTACATGAGACATGATTCCTTCAGGAAAGTTGTTCTGTATCTTGCAACATACCTTCTTATAATAATGTAATGTACTTCTATCAACTAGTAATAAATGATCTTGTCTTGTCTGTCGGTGTCAGTGTCCTCTTTGCTGATGTTTCACTGCATGAGAAAATGTGAGAGTGTGAGAAGTCAATTGGGTGAATTGGCCCTAAGAAATATTATTATCGGAAGGATGTGGTCTATATTATTATCAGATGCATATTCTGCTGCAGCTTTCAGATCATCAAGCCCCGAATAACCAGACCAAAGGAACATTTATCCACCACTAGCCCTATTAACTTTGTTGAAAGTTGCAAAAGCAGCACTTGCCTCTAAGTGCTCCTGATATAATCGAAAAAAGAGCGACTCTTGGGATCTGTGAAAAGAAATAAGTGAGACGTTGCCTCCGGGCTGCGGATGCAGGTTCTGTAGGTCGAGTGGATATGTGTTATGTAAAAAAATTGAGCTGAGAAATTCATCTATCTTGTGCCAATGTGGTTCTATATATTTATCCTATCTGCACCACAGACATTTGGTCTTTCAGCAGTTCACATGCATGCACACACTGACATAAGCCATTAGTGGCTCATGCAGCATGAACAAGTGAAATCGGTTTGAAGCAATTTGACTGTCATTCAAATGTCTTTGTCTGAATAGTGAGAAAATGGGGTCATGTTGGCTAAGAGAGTGTACTGTGAAATGCATACTGTCTGTCATACTCCATACTGCGAGTGCTTGCAAAGTCTGTGTGGTATCAGTGCATTTGCAGAGGAAGCTAAACCTGAGAGCAGAAGGACTGGTGTAAAAACACAGTGATTCATTCTCCCATTCTCGGATTGCATTGCAATTGATTGTATTGCTGTCCAATAGTGTGACGCTAGCAAGGTGTCGATACAAGCCTGCCTTTTTCTTTTTCACACCAATCACCATGACAACCCTCTGACTCTTGCGCCATGCAGCCATACACCCAACCCATCCCCCATTCCTCCACACGTCCCCACCCCGATTCCCCCCCCCCCCCCCCCCCGATTCTCCCCATCTCTCCATCTCTCTTCTCTTCTGTCACTACTTTCTTCCTGGCACAACTTCTGCATGTCCCTTATGTTTTCCCCAGCACACGGATGGTTGATATGACGTTACATTCCAGGCTGTCAAACATGGTTAAGCAGTAGGCGTCTTAATATGCAACACTTTCCATGAACAGGGTGCAAAATGGGTCCAAAACTCATAAATAAAAAGTTCAACAATTGATTGTCAACCTCACTATGTCAAAAGTTTCATATTATATGAGCTGTTTTATATTTTAGTCATTTTATACTGTATAAGACTTATTTTTTCAATCCTGTTATTAGAAGTTTGGAACTAAACGAATACAGTTTAAAAACCTGATTAAATAAACATGAAAATTAAATAGAAAAAAATAACTAAAAAATGTAGTGTCAAAACATAGTTGCTGTAGTGTTACTTCTTAGGTGTCACTGTTTTTTAATAGGGGGAAAATCAAGCAGGGTCCCAAAATGTGGGACACCGCTAAATATTACATGCTTGGTAATTAAACTGAAAATAATAATTAAAATTAATTTAATCTAAAATAGGAACTGAAAAGTAGATAAACATTTGACGGGATTAAAACTAGCTATTCTATGTTGGGTTGATATAACATTTAAAATCTGAGATTTTTGTCTCTAATTCTGAGAAAGAAATAATGAGACAGCAAAGGGAGCCATTTCCATGGAAAGTGCTTATTCGTCCTCATTATTCCTATGCACTTGCTGAGTATTCTGGAATTTTAATCAGTGCTCATTTATATCTATCCAGAATAGAGATCAAAATATGTCATGTTCCAGGACTTCTTTTCCTCTCCTCACTCTAAAATAATAAAAACAATTTTTAAATCAGGAATTTAAAAACTGAGGATCATACATAATACAGATGTTAGCAGTTCTGAAAGATTTTGTAAGAGAATGAAATATGATACACGCTATTAACTTTTTTCAGTGCTTAAGTGCAACAACAAAATGGAAAACTTTTACATTTTTGGTCATTAAAAGCTATATAGTCATTTGATATGCTAAGAGGATGCTAACTCAGCCAAAGACTTAACCTTTTGTTGGAACTTGTCTTTCTCACCAAATCCGGTCAGAAGACATCCGTTCGTCTGGTATCCAAAACCCTTAAAAAGAGTTCTGTCCGATATTGAAAACCAGTTCAAATTTTGTCTGATACTTAAAACCAGTCAACACTGATTTGTTTGGATACTGGGGGACTAAATTAGCTTCTATTATTCCAGAGTAGCGTCAAACCCAGCACAATAGGAACTATCAGTGATGTAAATGTACATTGATTGGCCGAATGCATACCATACCAAACACCGGGACCCGCCATTTTTAAAAAGCTGTGTAAACAAACAGTTTATAGCCTAACTAACTCCACGAACATGGAAAACAGTGATAGATGGATCGACACCGGAGTCAGGGCACTTCTCAAACTTTACACTATGTAGTTGTTGAATGCAGAGCTTAAATGTTATGACCGTCGGCTGGCTTACGTCACTTCAGAGTTCCTACTGGCGGTGCGAATACAACCAGGAAAATAGCCTTAGGGAAGTTCAGTCCTAGGTAGCCGCTGTCTTGCAGAGTTTGGCTCCATCCCTGACAAAAAACCTCAACTGCCTGTAGCCTTAGTAATCCTGAAGACATTGATTACATTTACATTTATTCATTAAGCTGACGCTTTTATCCAAAGCGACTTACAATTGCTATATTTCAGAGGTCGCACGCCTCTGGAGCAACTAGGGGTTAAGTGTCTTGCTCAGGGACACATTGGTGTCTCACAGTGGATTCGAACCCGGGTCTCTCACACCAAAGGCATGTGTCTTATCCACTGCGCCATCACCACCCATTAGCTTGATTAGCTTGTTCAGGTGTTTTTTATTAGGGTTGGAGCTAAACTCTGCAGGAGAGTGGCTCTCTAAAGGCCTCATTATGCTTCTGCGTCAACTCCACGGCGTAGCTACGCCGTCACTCCTACGGCGTCGTGGCCGTTTTATGGTTCTGCGTCAGGTTGAGTTGCATTGCGGTGCATCTGACATATCACAGCCCTTGTGGTCTGCGTCGCCTCGACGCATAGTTACAATTTTTTGGAGGTGCATGTCGAGCTACGGCGCAGGGGTTCGCGGGGGTACGCCGTCGATTCGACGCAGGAGCATAAAACAGGCTTAAGACCGAACTTGATATACCCCTGCCAACATTTAGTCCTCAGGGGACTGCCCTGGTGGCTAGTTCCTATAACTACCCGGTGTGAAAACACATATACAGTCTATATCGATAAAGATTTCACATTCAACCTCAAGATTAAACAGAAATCAAAAGATGGGATCTGTTAAAGAGACTGAATCCAACGTTTCTGGTGTGTGAGCAAGATCTAACACTTAAAATCCAACAATATTGTCAGTACCGCTGCTAGCCAATTCCTTTATGCCTTATGTGGCACTGCATTTTGTTTTTGAACATTAATGCATCCAATTCTCTTACCTAACTTCACAGGAAGCCCATTGCAATTCTCAAATCTCCTTTCTTTCAGAAAAAGATTCACTAATGGTGTTATATGTTATTGCAGTGGGAACAGGAAAGCACAGGGAACAAATTACTACAATCCTTAGGGAAAGATAAAGTAAACAGATCAGACTAGGTTACATTTTTATATAAAAAGGGATAGGCATATGTAAAAAATGACAAATTTAGTTTAAAAACGCGTAGCCTATGTATAGTTTAATTTTTTTTTTCTTCTAATTTTCTTGTCAACCACCCACACAGATCTGTTATAATCTGATGGAGGGTGGGAAGATTTGTTTTTGCTAACTAGCTGTCTCTATAGATAACTCCAGTCAATCTCGCTTCCTCTTTCCCTGCTCTTAGAGCCCTGTTCCTCTTCATATTAGTCGGTGCACTGGAACGCCACTCACTGCACTCTCATGCAAACACACATCCTCCATCACTTTAGAAACAGATTGTACCCGCAGTCCCATTAATAAAACTCAAGGGACCATAACTTCATAATAACAACAACAAACATAGTGTTTCAACAATATTTCCCTAAACTGTTCATGCAAAACTCCATCTCAAGCAGTTTTGGTCATTAAAGTTAACGGATATTAATTACCCATTCCTCTACAGTTAGTTGAAATCAATCACATGTAAATTTTCTCAGCAGGTAGTTAATGCAAGGGGTGCCAGCCATGGCTTGTTGCTTTTTACTGCTTCTTCCGGGCAAATATGTGTCCCTCTGACAGGATTTTTTCCCCCTGGTGGCAAATCTAATTATGCCCAAAAGAAAGTACTGTGGAACTCGATTTCAGACTCAGCGGTCGTATCCTTTCAGCACATACTGATTTGGGCCCATCAAAGGCAAAACGTTATCTCCAGCAACCAGCTTTGCCTTGGAGTTGTTAAAGTTGGGGTGTGGTATGACACTTCACTATGTTTGGGATCAAAAGCAAGCAGTTCGGTCATGATATACACTCTGGTTTTTCTCTAGAACGGCGACACAGCACAGCACATTGCATTTGTCCTTATTCTATATTAACCAATACATCACTATGCTGCCCCAGAGAGTGACTACACAAACTCAGCCAGTATATGCCGCATTTTTGTAATCTCTTTCGTTTCTCCCCTCAATCGTATCTGTAATCTGGGGCCAGTCTGTCCTTTTCTCCTCCTTTTTTTCCGTGTCTGGCTATGTACTCCAGAAGGGGACTCAGCTGTAACTGGGGCTCTTTAGCTCTTCTTTCTTTCTCTCCCTCTCTCCAGGCTGATAAGAGATGACAGCAGTAGTTGGCCCTGATTCCTGGCTGAGTCTCAGCAGAGCACACAAGGGGAAATGGAGAGAAAGAGAGCACATGGGCATCTGCACTGCCCTTTCCCGGCAGTTACAGAACCGCTGAAAAGCCATAGAGAGAGTGTTTGACTACACAGAGCTGACGCCAGATGAATACACTAGTGGTTCTCTACGGGTTTTGTTTCAGGGTCAAGAACAAAAGATACTGCAAGCATTTTTTCTTCTCTATTAAAAGTTGATAAGCCACTAAATTAGATTTAATCAAGTTAATGCATTTATTTTACTATCATAACTATACACAATTATATCATTATTGTATTTATTGTACACAATTATATATCTATAAATTAAATGAATAATATTAATGAATATAATGTTTTTAAAAAATGAATCACATATATTGCAATTAATTAATCAGAAAATAATGATTATTCATTAATATTATTATTAGATCAAATAAATTAATAAATTAAATAAATGTATTTTATTCTGCTATATAGCTATGCACAAGCAAATCCAAAGTTTATTAGTAGAGCTGTATAATATAATATTAATTCATGTAATATATGACTATTAAAAATATATATTATTTAACCTATATTCACATATTAATATATTTAAACTATGCACAAGTATATGCATAATTACTAAGGCTGTCAATTGAAAAATACAATGCATTATAACATAAAAATCTATTATTACCTTGTTATTAAATTATTATAATCTCTCTCTCTCTCTCTCTCTCTCTCTCTCTCTCACACACACACACACACACGTAATATAACAGATGGAGCAAAGACAGAGCAAGAGAAAACCATTACTATCTTCTCCCAAATCCAATTAAGATTCCATGATGTTCTCCCTAATCCATTCTGTCCAAGGTGGACGACTCAGGACTGGTCAGCATATCCGACCCGGTGTCAACCTCCATTCCTCAAAATGAGTTTACCAGCTTCCATATCCATGTCATTATCAGAGACATTATCAGCCACATTAGAGGAGCTTGAGTTACTAGCCTCATGGTGTATATTACTGGCGATCAGAGAAATCTTCTCTGGCTCGAGTGACAGAGATAGTGGGAAGCGTTCCACGGCACTCAACAGAGCGTGTGAGCCGCAGTCGTAGCAATGGCAGCTTACATGTCACAGAAATTTACACTTCATTGTAGCTTCTTTTACTCAAGAGAGCCGACGGAACGCATGTCTAATCCTTATAAAAATATACCAGACAGGTGGCCTGACAGTGACTTCACTGCGGGAGAAGGAAAACCGACAGTGTAAGACGAAATGAGAAGAGAGAATGTTTGTGACAACAGAAGCAGCGCTCTCCATACTCTGTTAGCCTTGAGAGAAGGGAAATGAACCTGCACAATGTAAGTTTGTTTTGTACGAGTAAAAGGACGCTTTTTAATTAGTGTCATAGGCTGATGAGATAAGCAGACCGGTAGTGGGTGGTTCTGCTAGTGGCATCCAGCGAGCGCGTGTGTTGTCGTGCAAGCTTTTGATTTCATATGTGTGAGTGTGTCTGTATACATTTAGTCATAGTTTATCACTGTCAGCTGTGACATTTTAATGGCTACAGGCATCATCTCTCTCTTCAGTATATATATGTATACTTCGCCTCTTTTCACAGTTTTAGTGATGCTTGGTAAGTGAAGCATCACTATTATTATTATTACGGTTAGAGATTTGAACAAACCATTACCTAAAGTATTCAAATTGCCACATAACGCGGCACATACCGTTTGTGCTCCAGATATAAATTATACCTCAAATTGAGCAGCTTATTGAGGAGAAGTGAGCTATTTCTTTACGAAGAATGATAAAATGGGTGGAAAATGGCACAACAACTGCAATTAGATGAAAAAATGGGTGAAAAAAAAATCCCACTTACTCTAAAGGAGGAAACTAGCAACGCACTGATCTAGCAACTACATATCAATTTCCTTGCAACCACCCAGAAAATCTTAGCAACCATACAACAAATCGCCACAAAATACCCTGGCAATCACCATATCAATCCCCTGAAAACATCTTTAAGGCAAACTTTTGCAAAGGCAAGTATCTCTCAAGCAAAAGAGAGATTTCTATCTGTCCTTACAAAATCACTCCCTATCATCTCTCCACCTGTTCTGTAATTTCTTGTGAACCTCCTCCCAGCCCTGTTCCCCTGGCTCTCTTCAAAGATCATTTCCTGTCCCCTCCCGACACTCCTTCTTGATGCGCATCTTCATCCTGCACTCATCCGGGAGCCCCACCCATCCCCTCACCCCTCAGGTCATCCCATTGTGCATAATTACCTCATTAAGCTTATTAGCATTGTTTATGAACCTGTATCTTTTTCTCCATGAGGTCTCTCCATCTCTGTTTTTCTTTGTCCCCTCAGCCCTCTCATTTTTCAGCGTACCCCCAATTTGCCGCCGTTAGCACTTGCAGTTATACATAACTCTCGCCCTCTCCTCTTCCTTTCTCCTCCACTCTTCCATACCCTTTCATCTTGCTTTGCTCACTTCAAATGTGTGCATGCGGAATAACATCTCTCAAGTTTGTTGTTGTTTATCATCCTTTTTCCCTAAAGTGAGCGTTGAGATACGGCACCGTCGATTTTGCAGTGGTGCACTGCAGTAACACATCAACATCATAAACACAGGCATTGCTGGTTTTACATTCAGCCCCAGTTATCTCCTGTCTGTGAAAACGAGCACTGCCTCACACGACATGCAAGGAGGAGAAAGTGAAAGCTGAAACAACACAAGGACGCGCACACATACTGCTCGAAGCCTATCCCAGAGTAAGCAAAGCTTAGCTGTGATAATCTTTCTAGTAATAACACCATAATGTATCCATTGCTAAGAGCAGGATATACAGAAAATAAGAGACTCAAGTGCAGTTATGTGTATAAATGCTTAATGTGATTTATCCAAGCAGGACCTGTTCCTGGATCAACATTCTGGCTGATACTGCAACCAATCAGATTTTAAAGCCAACATTTTTTAGACTTTTTGAAACGTGCGTAGCATCAAAGTAGAGTGCCAGCACTGTGTTATGCGCACATTAAACAATATCACATCATGCTAATAGTTAACTATTTCAACTTTGACCTTTCGAAGCACAACCAATACCTGCATATGAATGTGCCTACTTCTCTGCTATATAGTAGTATGCAAAAAGCAGTATGTCAAAATTAGCAGTGTATGCAAAATATGCAATATTCATTAAACATTAAGCAAAAAATATTCAAATGATGTGCTTCCACTGAGATTCTGAAGTGCCCGTCCAGTTAACAATTAACGTGCAGATTGAATTCATACTACATACATGCATAGTTGTAGAAATGTATTTAATTAAATTAAAGCATGAAGCTTATGAGTCTTTTTTTCCCTTCAGTAATGTAATTCACCATTACTTTTTTCTGTTCAAAGCTTAAATCCATTTATCGGTTCACCATTATTGTGCAGTCAACATTTACAGTTGTTTGACAAATTTTTTTGTGGGTGAAATCCAGTCATTTCAATAGGAATTCACGCAAGTAGGTATTACATGTATGGGCGAAAGATTTCCCTATGCAGATTTAGCAACAGGTTCAAGTTGGTCACGTGGATTCGCTGCATTGTTTGATAAAAAGTGATTTTTGTGAGCTGCGGTTCATACATCACTACACTAGGCAATAGACCTTTTCCCCCCGATGAAGTTTAAACAGAATTTCACAAATGTGACCACATCTTAGTGTAGCAACCTTGTAAAATTGCCTTTCTGCAACATCATCTGAAACGATTTTCAAAAATGATGCACGGCTTGAGAGATACATTAAAGCCCTGACGCGATTGACCTTTTATGTTTCTCTAACCATAGGGTTATTATTGTTTGATAGGAATATTGTTCTACAACCAACAAAGGATGTTGATCCAAGAACACGTTCTACTTGGGTAAATCACATGGTCACCATGATTTTGCCAAGCAAGATATTTTGTTGATCCTGGAACATGACACCATTCCGGTCTGAAAATGTTGTCCAAACCATATCCCTACCCCTAAACCTAACTCTACCCCTTAACTTATCCCTGAAATCAGAGGGAAATGATAGGTGAATAACACTGATGTAGAAGCACCTAATCCTGCTTGTAAGCCTGACCTTGACATAAGCTTTAACTTGCCTCTCATATCTTATTGGTTGATTAGAATGTTGTTCTAGGATAAAAAAAGATGTTGATCCTGGAACATGTTGGTGACATCACGTTCACCAGCGCAACAGCATCTATATTACAATGTTTAGTCTGCTTCTCCGCCTTTATCACCATTTTTCTTGCTTTGTTGTCTGCTGCTTATTTGTCTGGTAGGAAAAGTGGGTGGTTTAATCAAACATAACTTCGCACATCAACAGAGCATCACAACTCCAGCATCAAGACTACAATTAACGTCTAAATCATTCAAATGTGTGCAGTCGCCTTGTCAAAGAAAGGACAGCTAAAATGCGTGATTCTCGAGATTCTTTTCTCTTGATTATCATCCATCTATAGCGCTAGCCCTGTAAGAAGGATGCGTTGTTGTAGACTTGGAATTAAGCCTCTTTCCCGTTATTATTTGATTCACGGGACCGGACACCAGTTATCTTGCCAAGAAAATTCTTTATTCTTATATGTCAGGAGAGAAACTTGAGATGATGTTGTATTCATGCCAGGTATATGCGGCTCCGTGTTTCTCTGGGGTGGTGCAGTAAGATTGAACTTATATACCCACTGAGAGACTTTACAACTTCCTTGTAAAGGTAGAAAAACATGTTGCTTATGTTTAAAAATGGAACGTATATGTCATGCTTACACATGGCACAATCCATTTTCCATATTAAGAAACTTCCCTTGTGGTATACATTTGCATCAGTTGAAACATCACTGCTCAGTGAACATGTTGCATTGCATACAAACCTCTAAGCAAAATATAGATCTCTCAGCTCCCTCCACGTGATCCTCACATGGATCCATGCTATCTATAGTCTAACTCATGCATTCAAACACATGCTTTTAAAACTCCATAAGATAATACAACTGATTATGAATATTAATAAAGAATAATAATAATACAGATACACAATACTAAATAATGAAATTATATTAAAAGATGAAATTTTAGTCTTCAGTTGTATCTTTCATTGGTCCTGACTTGCCCCACCATCCCCAGGTCTTGATGTGCTTCTGGGTGGTTGACGGGTGCAGTGTGAAATAAGACGACACAGTAGGTGAGATTAAATTAGCGAAGTGCATGGGGATCACACTCTCCAAAGCACTGATCCTGCAGTAATGAATATATCATGCCTGACATAATGCTTTTGACTCCGCTAGAACAAACACTCAAAGCCCCAGGCCCGTCCCAAAATCCCACAAACACTCTCAGTTATTCCACTGAAGGACTGAAAAGCACTGGAAAGCTGAGCTGGAGTCAAGAAGACCAGACCAATACCAGGGCAAAACTAGACCCATTGAGACCCAGACCATGACTAGACTCATTAAGACACAAAATTAGATTCAGACTTCACTCAGATCAATTTTATCAAACAGAAAAAGGGGAAAAGTTAATAAAATGTATGCTAAAATAAAAAGGTTCCTAAAATATTCAAAAGTATATATTAAAACAAAATATTAAAGATATTACCATATTAAATATATATCAAAAACTAAATCTTTTAGTTTTAGACGTAGACCTTTCAGTGCATGAACCAGGATATCAGTGTTAATGAAATTAAACCAAAGAAATGCTAAAATAAAATAAAAATATTAAAGATATAAAATGTGCAAAAATATTAAAATGTTCAAGCTATATATATATATATATATAAAATGAAAATATTAAAATACTATAATCTTAAAAATATTCTCAAAGAAAACAACATTTTGTATAAATAAATAAAAATTCTGACATATCCTCTCATTACATTGGAGGTACACTAAACGGAGGACACTAAACAGAGGACACTGGCTATTGAGACATCTTTCATTGTATGAAAAGATTCAGGAAGTGGACTGTGGCCTTGGTCTGGGATCATAAACTGTGTCAGATGTAGACCTTATTTATAAGAAAGGAGTCACAGACCGACAGTGCATGTTTTGAACATGTCCAGATTTAGCAGACGTTCAGCCCACGGTCACAACAGTCCCCCATTCCAGTCTAGGTCATCTCATAATAAAATCCTACAAACAGCAGATTTTCAATAAATGAAGTAGAAAAAAAATATTCACTGCAGCTATAGGCATTATGTGAAGGCTGTTTAGTTAAAATTCATGTTATGAGTTTCCCAGATTTCATTGTTCTTCTGACTACTGATAAGTCCATGTCAATAGACTACACATCTCCTCACGCTCACAGTACTCAAGACAACAGAGAGACCTCTCACAAAGCAGAGATTCACACTGAGTACACTCATTCATTTGGTCAATAATGCATCTTTTATAGAAATGAGATATTAAGAGGAATGAGGCAACTGTTTGTTGGACAAAGACATGGATTTATTCCACCCGACTGTGGGAGGAGACTGCACTTGTTTTAGCACAGCTGCATTTTCTCTTTACAATTTTTTACCTTTTTGTTTTGTTGACAGTCACAGCCTACGCATTTTAAATAACAAAGCTTGTTAACAGAGCTTTGAACAACTTCTGCTGTCAAAATCAAGCAGTAAAAAAACCTTTGCCCAAGAGGGGTTTCAACTTTATGTTGTTGATGTTGGTTTGTTTTTGATTTATCGTCAAACTTACGCCTGCTTTTTGGTGATTAAATCTAAAGAATTGACTGATTTAAAGTGACCTCTGTCAGCATTAGTTAATTTCATCAGCATATTCAGGGCCGACTCTTTGAGATGGCTGCATTACGCTCTCAATTGCATGATTGGCTTCATTTTGGGGGTTTAAAAAAATTTTTCATTCTCAAGAACCCATTACTTTGATTGCAGTCTACATTCAAAAAACGAATCTGTTGAACGAACTTAATTAAATTAAGGAAAACTTTCTCGAAATTTAATTACATTTTTCCAACAAAATCTTATTTGTTTGAAATGATTTGTTGTAATCTTGTTGTATGAACAAATTCATTGTCAAGACTATAAAATAATTGTGTCCTTATTACTAGATAAAGTTATGTCAAGTTAACTAGATTAAATACTAACATTAACTAACAACATCTTTCGATTTACTGTAAAACACATAAAATCTAAACTTACCCTCCTAATGCAGTCCCTTGCAAAGCATGCTGGGGTTTTGTCAACAAAAATGATGTAGTTTTCACACAAATGAATTAAGTAAACTTCAGTTTTAAATATGTTAGGTTGATTGAACACAATTAAATTAAGTTGTGACAAAATATTAAACAATCGTGTTACTTTTGCTTATTTTAATTAATTTAAATTTAACAAGGAAAATTATTTTTTTGAGTAAGTATTTTGCTTGGCAATGAATGAATAAAGATACAGCCTTGAAGAGACGGGGAAAAAAATCACTTGCTAGTGCCGAAAAGAACAATAGAGTGGATTGTTTGAAGCTTGAAATCGTTTTCTTCCTTAAATAATGCCTTTACATGAAAAAAGATTTTTATACAGGGTTACAAATGATATTCAATCTCTCCTCCGTGAATTTATTTCAAACAAACTGGTTTGACAAGCAGAAAAAAATATAATATAAAATATATTATTAAAAAAATATAAAATGTCCATGTATATCAGTGGTTTTAAAATGGGGAGGCAAAGTCCTATACATTTAATCCAGTTAGTGTTTTTACGCAGTTTTACATTTATTCCAAAATAATAACTAAAATAACAATTTATTTTATTTTTTGTAATATCGATTATTTTCCCATACAGTTTTTTGAGACACTGCATCCCTTGGAAACACCCCTGTATGTATGTATGTATGTATGTGTGTGTGTATACATATATATATGCACACACACACACACACACACACAGGCTACATATACATATATATATATATATATACATATTATTATATAATATGTATTTATAAATATGTACATATACATATATATACACACACATATATATATACACACACATATATTATACATAATATGTGTATATAAATATGTGTATATATATATATATATATATATACATACAAGTATATTCATATTACATATACATATATATATATATATAGTCTATTCTTGCTCCTCCTTACATCTCATGATCTCCTGTTAAAACTCGAGTAAATTAGACACCTTTCCACCTATTAGTACTTATTCTGCTCTAACAGGCCATCATGTGCTCTTTTAATCCAGCCTAATGCATCCTGCCCCCCTCCTTGTCGTCCTCTAGGCTCGTCTGACCGTCTCTGTCCTGCTTCTGTCATCCCCCTCCTGTCTGCAGAGAGCCGGTCCAGCCACAGCCTCGCCAGCCTCTGTAAATGGCTTTAACTCATGTTTCTGTCTCTCCGTGGAGCATGACCCGTCAGCAGAATGGCGGCAGTAGGTTACAAAGCCTTCGCCACTGCATGGGTACATAAAACAGGGAGTTGTGGGGGGATTTTTTGCTCATCATACATGCGGGAGCAGGATGTGCCAGCGACACCGAGGCCCTGAGGCGATAACAGGTGGCTGTGGAGGCTTGCGGGCTGTGCTGTTTCTCCCCAGAGCTCCTCTGTAACCGGCACATCCACAACAGATGCTCTGCATCTGAGAGCTGCACTTCTAGTGTTATTCTTGCATGCTGCTATGGTGGTGTTTTGGATGTCAAAACAGAGGCCATCAAGTCAAGTCACTTTGATTTATATAGTGCTTTATACAATACAGATTGTTTATAGCAGCTTATAAATTGGAAAATACCAGAATCAATGACGCAAACTTCATCAAATATGAGACTAATTAAAATTCTACTGTAAAGCAGCTCTAAAAAGACAATAGTGGCATTATTCAGCGCAGTGTTTGCTCAGTTCAGTTCAATAACTATTATGAAAAGTATTTTAATTCAGCTATAAGCAGTTCTACGGAAGAAAATAGTATTGTTATTCACCTTGAGTCAGTTCAATGTGGATTCAATTCAGTTTAATCAATGTTGCAAAATTCGGCAATTATGAAATCAATTAAATTCAGCTATAAAGCAGCTCTATGAAATACAATAGTTATCATTCAGCTCATTTCAGTTCAAGTTTTGTTCTCATCTGATCAGTCAAATCGATAATATTACTAAATAGTTAGTGTCTTTTAAAATCGTCATGAAACGTAAGTTGCGATAGTCTAATCTTACCAATTGTGACGTATATCCAAGTGAAATGGCTTCTCGAACAAGAAAAAAATGTAGGGTGGGACTTGATTTTGTTGGGAATTGATTGGATCGTTGGATCATTGTTGTTTGCTATTGCCGTGATCTCATGTGAGTCAGGTTGTCCCGCCAAGAGACCTTCACGGGTCCACTTGGATCCGTAAACCCGAGGTCTGACCAGAGACCCGAGCGGATTCAGTCCAAAACTTCGACCAGTGCCTCGGACACGGGTCGGGTTCAGTATTAGTGGCCTTGGGTCTCGGGGAATTTCAAATAAATGTGCTTTTTCCAAATGGACCCGAGAAGCATTTAGCAAAGCATTTAGAGGCATTTAGCAAAATGTTATATAAAACAATTCTATAACACTGTTATAATCTCACTTTTTCTAAGTTCTCTCCGTATAAATAAGTCTAAAGTAAATGGAAGTAATGGAGCAGCGGCCTCTCCAGCAGCTAGATCTCCTCAGGCCAAATGAAGGAACATGGTATGATTATTGAATCCATGCTGCATCACAAGTCAGACTGGTGGATTTGTACTATTCAAACATTAGGTGGAAATGCAATAGTTGTAATCTGTCCAGCAGGTCAAAACGAAGGACATCAATGAAGAAGAATGTTTTTTTTTCGTAGTCCTTTTAATAGATCCCTCCCCGCTCCAATCCTGTCCCTTCCCTCGTTGACCTTGCACCCATTCTCTCTCTCTCTGTGTTGATCTCCTCAGACAGCATAAGTGCACATATATTATTGGCCTGCGCAACGGCTTCGGCTGTCTGACGTGACCCCACCCTCTTTCCTTTCTTTCATCCCTCCTAAATCTCTCCAGCTCGTCCATCCATCTGTGCCCACAGCTCAATTAAAGCCTCTGCCTCCGAGGAGAAGATTTTGCAGAGGCAGATCATATTTTTCCATGCACACAGACTGATGGTATGGCACAGTAAAAGCAAGATGGCCTACAGTATGATGGATGTGGAGCAGAGAATGGATATCACTCCACATTCTCATGGCCTAAGCACCTGTTTGCAGTCTACAGACACCTTGTCGATAATCAATTCCGAGTGATTTATCCTAGAAAGACACAAGTCATTGTCTCTCAACGACAGGCAAGTAGTCAAAATTCCTTTGCAGGGAGATAAACTGAGGATAAGCCACAGTAAGTAGCTCTACCGACAGAATATGGTATTAGAATGGTATTCTTTGAAGAACCTTGAAATATCATATAAATACCATGGTTTCATTATACCATAAGCAGCTCTATGTTTGATAAAACTGACATGGTAATTGTTTTATATAAATATATAATATAAAATAAATAACTCAACTAGTTATGGCACAATACTTTTCAATACTAAATCAAAATCTTTAATACAACAAAATCAAGGTTATTCTATGGTATTACCTTGAAATTCACATAATTTACCACACAAATACCATGATTTTGAATATGGCCATCATTATACCATAAGTAGCACTAGAATAAAATATATATAAACTTTCTTTGCAAGGGTTGAGGAAAATGTTTAATTATACAAATAAATCATGCTATTTCAATGGTATTCTTTGAAGTAGTTCAGAATACCACAGAAATACCATGGTTTTGAATATGGTAATCATTGTACCATGGTAAAATCATGTTTCATGCTATCATGTAACCTAACATGTAAATGCCATGTTTTATAAATATTGCAATCATTGTACTTCCACAGTACTTTTTTTCGTAAGGGTAAATTAAATATTTTACAACAATATCATGTTATTATAAACACTACTTTACCTTGGAATAACATCCAAATAACATTGTTTATGAATATAACAATCGCTGTACTACGTCAATACTTTTGAACTTAATTTTATGGAAATAATATCATATTAATCATAATAATTGGCATATAATAAATATTTTTTATCCCAGTACTATGGTAGTGCCAAGTATTTTTGTCATATAAGAGAAAAAAAAAGACAATTCCATTATATAATCATGGTATTATTTAAAGTATATAGAGTACAATGAAGATACCATGGTTATGAATACAATAGGCCTATAATATAATAATTTTTATCATTGTACTACTACAGTAGAGTGACAATTTCATGATAGAATCATGGTATTCTTCAAAGTACATTATATGGGGTACCATCATGAATATAATGAATGTATATTATGAATGTAAACCACTGTACCCTGGTACTACATTTTTTTTCCCAGGCATGAAGGAGAATTTGGTTTAATTTAATGACAAGAGTTTATGTAGAGCAGTATGCCATAAACTTTTCTAACAGAGCAAATAATTTGCAACCTGAGCGCTGAGAGCGAGACCCACCCTGAATCAAACATGCTGGTGTGCTGCCAGGTGAGGGTGTCTGCGTTTAGGAGACGGAAAATAAATGCAGGCCCCACCCAATGCTCTTGCTCACATATATTTGCTATTGCCGCCAGGCCCATCAAAGCATCATAATGTTTTCTGTAACGCACACACCAATCACACCACTGCGGACCACCAATACTCTGAAAACCACAATGCTCTCGTGGGTGATTAACACAATTATAACAAAACGATGGGGGAGGACCAACCTTATAGATAATGCATGAATTATTAACAATGATACACCGTGATACTAATAAATCATGCATTTAAAGACTCTAACAACTGTACCAAACGGCCACCTATTGATGCCATTGAAGTAAATCTCATTAAATGCAAGAAATGTTTGCATAATGTCTAGGTGAATATAAGACTGCAAAATGAAACCAGACTAGTACATGCAGCAAGACGGACACAGATATGCAAAGAACGAGTGCACAGTCCTGCATTAAAAACAGAAGAGCCTGTTGCTGTTATCACATGGGATGTTTGTGAATCCACTAGAGAACTGTTTCTGTTTATGACAGGGCAACTCAAGGAGAGACAATTTGACATAACAAAAAAATAAAAATAAATGATATATATATAGGCTATATATATAAAAAAATAACATATGTCAAAACACATTTGGCTCCTTCAACACACTGAAGTCTTAAAAAATCTTATTTTATTTTTTTCATACTTAAAGGGGTAAATGTAACACTAGATATGACAAAAAAATACATAGATGACTATAGCATTGCATTTATCGCAAATGAAATAGCCCCAGTTTGCTAGACCATACACCAAACCCACTGCTACATCATAAAGCACCATAAATCTCAAAGGTGTGATCAATTAACCACAAGAAAAATCTGCAAAAACAAGCCAATTCTGTTTGACATCCATCAGACACTAAATACTATTGACATTCTCGCTTACAACCTTCTCTTCTTACCTCTGCAGCTTCGAAACCGCTTCAGGTTTCCGTACTCCTCTGGCAACTCTGTTGTTTTATCTGTCCCTCAAGGTTCTTGTGTCTCCTGCTCTGTCAGATTGATTGTGGCCTCTGTTCACTGCTGATGCTGCAGTGCGAGGAAAACACACCCTCTCCTGGCTCCCTCGCTGCCTCTCCCCTCCTCTGATTGGCTGCCGTCAAGAGGCAGTGACATCACCCTTTTTTCTTCTAGCTCCCTGCCTCTTTTCCTTCACTCTCTTCTCTCCTCTCTCCTCCCTTCATTCTCTGACCATTCCTTTATTGTCTTCATCCTGATTTCCCCTCTGCATTCCCCTGGTGTCAAACGAAACCTGTCCATAATTTCATCTGTGATTGGCAGGATCTGTAAGAGCAGGAGGAGAAATTCAGTCAAGCAGAGGAGTAATGACATGTTAAATGCAGAGAAGTGTTCTACGGCACCATTAAAGGCTTCTTGCTGATGGTTTGGTGGGCGTGAGTAATAAGGATGAGAAATATATGTTATGCTAATTAGTGCATTGTTATGCAGTATTTGTATGGTGGCACAGGAAGAGCTTTTTTATCTATCCCTCCCTTATAGTGGCAGATGAAATATAGAAAGAGATGATCCAGGAATATTTATTTTTTTGCATAACGCACATATATACTACCAAAAAAAAAAAATCACTTAATCACTGTTATTGTCTACTAATTTTAAATATATGTATGTGTATATATATATATATATATATATATATATATATATATATATAAGATTTTACACAAATAGAGCAGAAACTATATTAAAACATCTTTGTGAATAAACTGCTTCTGGGAAATTAAACGAAAAATCTGTTAAACTACTCTTAAGCTGATATATTGAGACTAAAGGAGCCCTTAACAAACTATCACACGGTTGAATGACAAATGAATCGCGCACAATTTGGTTCATGAGGAAAGGAGCCTTGCTGCAATGCAAATGGCAGATTTTTCCCACAGATTTTGATGGCAACAAGGTAAAAATAAACAACTATCATAAACTCCCATCTCTCTATCTACAAAATCTCCCTCCTCTGCATGCAAGCACACTGCAGGTGTGACGTTATGTGTATACAGTAAAGGTCAGTGCTTGCAAGTGTGCAAGAATAAGTCTGCAAAGAGCCGATCTCTTTGTTATGTGACATTATCTGGCTTTGTGAGCAGTGCCACGCTTACAGAACGAGCTATTCCTGCAGGTGTCTCATGCCATACACATGCTGAAAAACACCAGTCGCTGTCCTTTAACCGGAAACTAATGCCCAGCCTTCTGTTAAAGGACCTCAATTTGTGACAGGTCGATGAGCACATCCTGAATCAGGCAGGACAAATGAAGCTTGAAGGTTCATCTTGAAAACCTCATACAGGGAGTTGCTAGTTTGCATTAATGCCGCAATGACAAAAACTCATGCAAAACAGCCACTTTGAATAAGTATGATTTGCAAGGGCTACAAATAGGCTGTCAACCACCAAAAACCAAATTACAGCATCATGATCAAAGGACGATTTTATGGGAATTTTTGTATCAAACAGCTGGGCTCTTTTCTAAAACAGTGATACTCTACAGATAGAATCAAAGTGGAAGAAAAATGAACTGGAAATTAAAACGTAGGATGTTGCATCTGATTATCTTCTATTCCACTGTCCTTGCCAACCATTTACTGATTTTCTTAATCTTTTTTTTTAAATTAAAGTCAAGGAAACCTGAAACCTGCATCCCCACAAACTTAAAAAATAAAAATAAATAAAATAATAATAATTCAGGAAACATTCTTGTAGCAATGGAAGGGAGTCATGACCTATATATTTCATAATTCAACTCCTCTTAAATAGCAGAGAATAACTTTAGTCAGAATATTCTCTCTCTCTCTCTCTATATATATATATATATATACATACACACACAGAGGAATATTACAATAGCTGCAGAGCCCGTAAATATCTGTTATATATATATATATATATATAATTAAATATGTCTGTGTAAATAAATGTCTGTATTTTTTTATACACACACACAGTGCTGTGCAAAAGTCTTTAGCACGTGAGTATTTTGACACACAAAAAAAAGCCTGATATTTTCTTCTTTTCCAAACATTCCTTTAGCCACAATTGTAATAATACAGTGTGATTTTTATATGCACAAGGAGTCTGAAAACAGCCGGTATACTCCACACAGAGATCTGATCTCACCATCATAAAGTCCATCTTGGATTACATGAAGAAACAGAAAAAAACTGAGACAGACTACATCCAGAAGAACTGTGACTGCAACGTCTCCAAGACAGGCCAATCAAGGTGTGGATGGAGGACCACCAGATCAATCTCCAGACCTGACCCCACTGAAAACCTCTGGAATGTATTGATTTTTGAACTCTCCTTAAATTAAAACATTATTATTGCTTTAAAAAATATATATAAACTTTCAAGATTATTCAAGGTCTTTTTTCTTTATTTCGACCAGTTGTCATTTTCGGCAAATAAATGCTCTAAATGACAATATTTTTATTTGAAATTTTGCCAGTAGTTTGTAGAAATCAAAAATGTAAATTTTACTCAGATTCATATAAATAATAAATCAAGAGAAACAGCTAATTCTGCAGTAGTCCAGTAGTTTTTTCCAGAGGTGTATATGTGTGTGCTTTATTTATAAAAATCTAAAACAATCAAATATAATATACAACAATTTGCCAAATGACTGCAAAACTCTGCATTAAATTGTATAGTCAACTGTAAACTTTTGACGTTTAAGTAATCCGGAATTTTGTCAATAATTCATGAGTTGGAGAGAAGCCACAGCCTGAGCTCTGCCTCCATCATTACCCTTCAATTACTCAGTGATTAACACCAGGTCAGACCATCAGAATGACCTCACATCCACTTAATGAATTCAATTAATCTATTAGCTGACGAAGTACAGCTGCAAAATAACCAAGCTAAAAGCAACGACCCCAAGATGGTCCCATGTAGTAACATGCATTTATACGCAACCTCTCTGGCTACTGGTTATTGATACCATCTGCATTATGGTTAATATCTGCTAAAGATCACTACCCACTGTGTAACAGACTGATCTCTTGACTAATTCAGTCTTTCGGTCACAAACATAGACAAAACAGCATGTTTGTTTCGTTCCGTTTCTAAGAAACACTCCTCAGGATCTAAAGTGGGACAAGCTATGACTTTAAACTCTCTCTCTCTCTTAGTCTGTGGTTATTGTGCACCAGGTCAGCACAAGAAACAGGCGCTGAAAATGAGTGAGAGATGAAGATAAAGGGAAACAGAGAGCAGAGATGAAGACAGGAAGGAGGATGCCAGTGCTTGATGATTTATAATTGCACTGCTAGAATGCAGAGTCTGTTCATAAGTTAATTTGACTATGAGGTCATGCGTGCCGCAGTGGTGTCTGCGCTTCTGGAAGAGGTTTTTCTCAGCCTATGATTTGAGCAGAGACTCCCAATCCATTTCCGGACTGATAGAAAAGCAAGTGAAGCAGAAGAACAAAAGTGGGAAAACATTTAAAGAGAAACACTTTGGCTTTGTCAGTGGGAACAACCGCTTGAAAAGTTTTACGGATAATGACACTGAAACCTAATGTGATTGACCATATTATCCTCACAGAACTGAAATACCTAAAAATCATGCACCCAAAAGTAGCAGCACATTTATTTAAATGTCAGTACCTCTTAATTATTTCCCTTAAACACAATCACTGATAATGTCATTACATAAGCATAATGGCCTAAAACTAATTGCAACATGCTCTGCAAACAATAAGAGTTACTAGATAATACAATAAAGCTTTTCACAGCTTAATATCATAGCATAAAATTGGATGGTCTGTACAGGAAATGATCACTAGCACTACTCAAGGTTAAAATATAGCCCACATACTCATTTATGAGCATGAAGCTAATTGCCTTTCAGTCTGCCTGAAAAATGAAGCAGTCCATTTATTTCCTTCCTTATTTCTCCAGGAGTCAATATTCGAGTTGATTTACGCACAGTGTACTACACTAAAAGAGCTCTGGCTAGGTCTCAAAAAACACACTTCATTAACGAACTGGCTTTATGCCTTGCATTAGCCATTTTTCCAAATTTGAATCAGTATATTTAAGATGATAAACTTTGACAACTGAAAAACATTGAGAAAACCCTAAGAACAAGTTTTAGAATGCTTTCTTCATTCTACTTGCATTATTGATAACTATTGATTGGTTTATTGATGTGCTAAAACAAAAACCAAGGCACTTACATGCTGAAAAGGCAGTTTAATCAAACAATGCACTCAGGTCACCCTAATGGATACATTTTTACCTGAAATAATATGTATGGAATTATTAGAGATGCATATACTGTAAACATTCATCAACAAGATCACTGCACTCCCCCTGCTGGCCAACCTGAAAAGCAGAATATAAAGTCAAAACTGATTGGTCAAATATCATAAGACATTTCTCTGGACAAGAAACATGAACATAGCATAATTGTTTTGTCCAACCTGGAAAATCCTTTTGGTTACACTATTTTAAGGGGTCTTTGTTATAGTGTAAATATACATTTGAGTACTGACTAATATTAACGAATGTACTTATAGGGTAGGAATATGGTATATTATAGGGCTTAGGGTTAGACATGTAACATGTAACTAACCCTCAACTAAATCCTAATCCTACCCTAACCCCATAGTAAGTACATGTAGTTGCTTAATATTACTCAGTACTTAAATATATAATTACACTGTAACAATGACACTTTCAAATTAAGTGTAACCTCACATTGCATACATGAGAATTAAAGCATGTGCATGATGCAAAAGGGAACTATTTGCAGGTGCATTATTTCCATCACTGTTAGTGCTGGAAATTAGACCTTTAGGTGTGAGACGGAAAAAAACAAATCTCATCTTTGGAGGCTGCATAACAGGGAGCTGTAGGGAATTTCTGATGGTTTAAATGGAATAAACAAAAGGATACATCTAAAAGACAGGCAATGATCACGGCTCCAACATCCTCGCTCACCTTTGATATCGCACTTCATGTTGAGAGATGTCAGTCTAGACAAGTGGACTCCTGCTGTGTGGGGTGAGGAGGAGAAAGCAGGCGTGACGTACTGTATCCTAACAGCCTGGGCATTACTGGAAGCTCCAGATGGTCTGAGACACCCATTACACTTCACACCAGCTCCCATGCAAAAAGAGTTGAAGGGGGCAAGAACAAAGGCTAAAAAGCCTGTCCTAGAATGCCAGTAAAAAATAAACCCAAAGCAATAAATGTGAGATTCATGCAGTTGATCAATAACTGGACAGAATTCCTCATACATTACTCAGGATGAAGAATAGAGCTTTTAATACTTGGACCCCACAGCATGTGTCAAGTTAGTTTTCATGGACCTCCTCCATCAGTATATTTCTTAACATATAAATGATATTTGCTCCTGTTAGTGCAAATGTGTAAGGCATACATTGAAACAACTCTAGAGGACACAGTGGGCTCATTTTATGCATTTATTTATGTAGCAATTTACGTTCTGATTAGCTGCTGAGAGGCTGCATCAGCAGTTGGGTAATAACCGCACGTGTCTGAGCACACGCGGTTCAACGTCTCAGTCCTTCACTTCTTAAATCTGTGTGTTCCTCTCCAAAAATACCACAAAAGTTGCCTAAAAATGTCCCCAATCTGAAAATCCCTGCACGTCTGCAATTTCACCAAAACCTCATTTCATGTTCTCTCCCCCTCCCGCCAGTATTCATGACTGCCCCTTCCCCCAAATTAAAGTTCCCATTTGCAAAGCTAGTGAGGTCACACATGAGGACAATCAACTTTTTCCCCCCCGCCAGAGGGTTACAACCATCCTCTTTACACACACACAAAACAGCCCTCTCCTTATTTTAACAGCCAGAGAAGAACAAAAAAGATTAAACAATAAACTCCCAAACCTTTTGTACAGAGAAACATAACTAAATGGAGAAAATGTCTTTTACATTAGCCCGCAGAAATCCTTTGTGATCCTCTCCCGGGCTCTGTAATTTTAATAGGGAAGTGAGACACACACGTATACCAAATACAGTTCGGTGTGTCAATACGAGGCTCTGTGTGTAGTGGGCAATGTCGATACATCTCTATCACTCATTCAGCCGTCCATCTCTTTGTTTTATGTGGATTAGAAGAAGGTCTTGGCCGTATGTATGATAGTGATGTGAATATGCATGTATGTCATAAGTTAACAACATGTAAGTCTACATCTGTGTGTGTCTGTATGCAGGTTTAGGAGAGTCTTTAAGCCAGTCCAAAGCCTTCAGAACATTCCTGAATGGCCAGCAGCAGCATGTGTCTTAACTTCTCGTAGCTCTCATACGCCGGGAGGTCCAACTGGTTAAAGCTGGAAGGAGAGAGAAACAGAGGTGAAATAAAGAAATAAAAAAAGCAATAAGCCACTTTTGATTCTGCAACTGCCATGCAATGTAGCAGCACACCTCATATCCGTTTTTAGAGGTGCTTAATTACATGCATTATGGAATTTCAGAATGTGTTACATTAATACATTTGAATTGTGTTTTATGAGGCAACCATGTTCATTTACCAAGTGTGTGCAGAGGGCAAGCGGTCAGTGGAGCGGTCATCTCGGTGGATCTGGAATTTCTGGATGCCATTCATTCCCTCCAGTGCAGCAAAGCCCTGCAGTGGCACTTTGGATGTGCCCGTAACAAACTGAAGGAATTTGGCCCGGTCAGCCTGATCAAAGGATCGTAATGCACGCCAGAACCATTGGATCTGTGTAGAGAAAGGAAAACAGAAAATTAAAACCAGGTAAAGAACAGCAAGATGTCTTAAGGGGAGACACCCCAAGTGAATAGGGAAAAAAAATTAACTAATAGATATTAGCATGAAACTTCCCCAGTTGATTACTGACATTAAGACAAAATCTTCTGTATTACAACTTTTTAGAATATTTAATGTTTAAATATTTTAACAATGTTAAATGTTTAAATATGCAAATTAGGTATTGTCTTATTAAATATGTGCTAATTTGCATATTTCCAGAAGAGAAATCTGAACATTGGATAAAGCCAGATTCAAAAATCTTGTTTCATTTTGTTGAAATATTAGTCAAAGTTTTTTACAGAGGGGATTTTGGATCTCTTTTTATCACTCCATTAATCAGAAAAAAACTGAATAAAAAAAAGAATCAATTTTCGCCCCGTTTTTAGGTATAAAATGTTGTATAAATCAGAATCTGAATGATATATGAACAAACCCCTCATTGCAAACCTTAAGAATATAGATAGGAATACAACTAGAAAGTTTGGTGTACAGTATGTAAGTGCTGCTGAAGTGGAGATTTCTGGCTCAGAGTATGAGAAGAACCCCATTTTGAGAAAACAGCCTTACAAAAAAGTATGAATGTTTACAATACAAATTTTTTGTGGAAACAACTATTTACAGACACAATATCTTATCAAATCAATAGCAACAACAATACAAACCACCTAAAACACATCAAAACTTATAACAGCATTTATGGCCTTCAACTGAACAGAACCCCAATAGAGTGGCGAAGTTATAACGTCACTTTGTAGGCCAAAAACGTTGAAGTGAGTTAGCATTTGTGACCCGTCACAGAAACCAGGGACACAAGTCGGCAGCACAACTTTCGAGCAAAATGAGAAAGAAGAGTTTTTTTTTTAAATTTGGTGAATTTCATTTTTTTGCAGAATCTGTTAATTGAAATCACGAAGAAGCCTCTCCATGTTTGAGATAGCAGTATTGGTATATTTAAAAGCTTACATTTTGAGGTTGAAATCGGCTTGTTTTCGGAGATTCTAGCATGCAGTAGGGGCGTGGCGTGTCATTGTCTGTGTGTATATCCATACTGAATAACCCGACGCTTTTGCCCCCGCCCTCCAAGTGAACCGCATGGCTACTTATTATGCTGTGCTCTGGCCGGCTCTATCTGATATCAAAATTCAATGAAGATGGATACCGCAAAGATTGTCGCAGATGAGCTGAACCGTCTGGCAGTTACACCGAAAATGTTTTCGCCGCACTTCGTGGGCTCGGGAAACTGAACCGGAGGTATGGGCGCGGCGCGCGCGCCCTCAGTGCTTGAATACGGCGGCTCGGCTCGCTGACAGCGGTGGCTGGCTGTTTCACACTGACGTCCCGATTGCTTTGAATGGGGAACGTTTTGTGAACAGGGAACAGAGTTAATGGACTGGCAACAATCTCCATAGAACATGAACTGGCACAGAGAATCGAAATAGAGGATGCAGTTAAGACCTTTGCTGCGATGAAGGCCTGCCATGCGTGTTTCTGAAATGTAAGTTAAGCTTCATTTGCTCTTTAGTCGTTATTTAAGATGCTGAACCTGCTGATATAATGTGCTTGCGGACATTTCATTGGTGTGTGTATACGCACATAAGAAAGTGGTGTAAAGAGATTTGCAACCGTAATTTGAGGAGGTGAAATGTGATTATTTGGAAAATTCCTGTCATGACTGCTTAAAGAAAAATGCCAGCAGGCATTTGCCTCCTGCATAAACTTTAATATTGTTGACATTTTGGGCACGCGAGCGTTGCGCACTATTTGCGTTATATGTAGGCCTATGGCTTATTGGTCTCTGTGTGTTGTTGCTGGTTTTGTGTTATATGTATATGGTAGGGGTGTGCAAAGCAGCCGGTATTTGTATCTGTATTTGTATTTGTTGAGGGGGAAAAAGTATTTGTATTTGTATTCGAGTAAAATCCAAAATAGGCGTAAAAATCTAGTTTTTTTGCGTTACACTTCTAATTTACGTTATAGTGTAAGTATTCTTTAATTATATAAATCCAGCAATGAACATGTAGCCTACCAAGGAACGTCATTGAAAAGAAAATAACATAACCATTACCTCATCCATGGTTAAACCAACAACTAATAAAATACCATTGTGAACATTATGAATCCCACCACCACCCGTCCTTGTTGGAGGACGCTGAACAGACAGAATAAGTAAGGGATAATGTATAGCGAGGCGGTTGATTATGAGCCTGATGCGAAGCGGAGGGGTCTTGAATCAGCCTGAAGGGTTTGTATTCGCTATAACAACCACCTCGCTATACATTATCCCTTTTACTACATGGCTACCTACCAAATAAATCAATAATTTGACTCAAAATATTGATTTAAAAAGGAGTTTATTGATTTAAAAACTATTGTATTGCTTCCGCTAAAAAAAATTGTCCGTTCCGTCTCTACGTTTAGAATCCATGGCAACGCTCTGTTTTTCGTGGCAACGGTGTGTTATACTTAGCAGCGGTCTGTTATTAAGAAATAACCATGGAAATAACAGACCGCATTCTACATTAGAATTCAACCAAGCCATGTAATAAAAACAAATAATTACGGAGCTAACAGAGCTACGTAAACAGAGCGAACATGAGAGCACCCGGCTGCAGACGTCAATAATGCAGCGTAATGAAATAATCTCCCGATCAAACTCCACTTCCCGAAAGTTATAAACTGCCTCCGGAACCCAGTTAAGGTACAAAAATCTATTCAACAAAAATAGTAATGCAGTTAAGTGTTTTTTCGCTCAGCCGAGCCCTCTCTGTTGCTGTGTGGAGCAGCCTGTGTCAGTCACCTCTTCCTGAACGTCACTCACTCGCGAACTGCGGTCTCGTGAGGAAACGCAGCTTTTTGATATAAAGTTTTTCTTGTTCCCGAATACAAATATTTTCTAAAGTATTTGTTCGAAATAAGTATTCGTAAAAAACACGTTATTTGTGCCTTTCCGAATACCGTATTCGGGTTCGGCTCCACCCCTAGTATATGGCTTATTGGTCTCTGTGTGTTGTTGCTGGTTTTGTGTTATATGTATATGGCATATTGGTCTTTGTGTGTTGTTGCTGGTTTTGCGTTATATGTATATGGCATATTGGTCTGTGTGTTGTTGCTGGTTTTGCGTTATATGTATATGGCATATTGGTCTTTGTGTGTTGTTGCTGGTTTTGGGTTATATGTATATGGCATATTGGTCTTTGTATGTTGTTGCTGGTTTTGCGTTATATGTATATGGCATATTGGTCTTTGTGTGTTGTTGCTGGTTTTGCGTTATATGTATATGGCATATTGGTCTTTGTGTGTTGTTGCTGGTTTTGTGTTATATGTATATGACATATTGGTCTTTGTGTGTTGTTGCTGGTTTTGCGTTATATGTAGGCTATATGGCATATTGGTCTTTGTGTGTTGTTGCTGGTACGTTGCAAATAGAGGGGCAGCACAATTGTTTTTCGCCTAGTGCGGCAGAAGTGCACTCATTCGAAGTGCAAAAAAGCTGTAAAGCACAGGGGTATGGCTTATCTAAATGAGATGTAAATGAGCCCTATTGTCACCCCCAGCAGAACTGCACAATCTTTAGAGGTCGTTTTCTCATCTTTGAGCTTTTTTAATTCCCTACTTTAAAATGGCCACAACTTCTCCAAATATTACCAGATTTCCACATGTTACACATCGTTGGAAAGCTTGGAGATTACACTTTCAGAATCTATGAATAACTCAAAATGCCCCAGAACCGACTTGTGTCCCTAGTTTCCGTGACCGGTCACATTTTAGCACTTCCGGTTCCCTCGCCCTAAAGTCTATGGGTTTTTTGAATGGGTTTTTGCTAAATCGCCTGAAATAAGGTCTGTGGTTAACAAAGCCTCTAAATATTTTCACGTTTTGATCTATGACATAAAACACACCAGTTATAACCTGCTTGTGGTTTTTTAAACTCTATTGTGTCTGCTTGTGGTTTTTTAAACTTTATATAGGCTTCAAAATGTATACATTTTGGATTATTTTGTAAAGATTATCTTGATAGACAAAACGTGTAAGGGTCACAAGTTTTTGTTGAACACAGATCTTATTTTTTGCGATTTTCCAAAAGTCTATGGGGAAAATGCATAGCTTTTCGATTGAGGGAACCCATGCGCCGCTAACTTCTGAGTTGTCCTACAAAGTGACGTCATAACTTCGGCACTCTGTCAGACCACGTCACGTGATGCATCTGAACGAATCACGTTGTCAGAAATTGACATCAGCCATTGCGATTTCGTTTTAGAGTTAAATACCCCATTGTACTTTCACAATTGGTCGCTGATAAAAAAAGGTAATGAGCATATTTTGGATCAGAAAACATTGTACAGGAGAGAGAGAGAGCTTTCCAACATATATTATGACAGGGTGCAGACAGCGATCGGAGCAGCATGTTGATTTAGAATGCCAACTTTTGTGGAATTTAGGAGAAATCTACAGACGCAAATAGACAAAGTGTAGTAAAATAAAGACCTAAATGTGTATTTTGGACTTTCATCACAAATCTGAAAGACATGTTATTGAAGACAAATAGCACAAAATCTCAAAATTGACCAGTGAAAAAAACAAAAAAAATGTTTTTGCCTGCCGTGTCTTAAGGCCAATTAACACTGCACAGACAAACGCCAACATACAAGTTGGCGATTGGATTTAGAATTTTATGATATATAAACATATTTATGACAAGATATTTTCATGTTTTATTTTGCATAAAATATTAGTATGTATCATTACATGTCTTGAAAAAGGTGGTTGTTAACAAATGGCTAAATGGGACCACGACGGTTGTCAAGCACATTAAACACCATCACGCCAAGGAAAACTCCTCTACTCACTAGTTCTCTTGTAAAGACTGAAAGCTTAATGGTGGTGATTCGGAAGTCATGCCACTGTGGTGTAGTTATGAATTTAGAAGATTAAATACAAAACAAGTTAGGCTATATACTAAGTTGTTTGTTTCTGAAGATTTTCTTGATGAATAAAATGTGTAAGAATCATTAACTTACAGATCTGGTCACAGATCTTATTCCTTTTTTTTGAGAACCACCTTGATGCTAACTTCCGGGTTGGGCTACAAAAATATCAACAAAAAATCCCTGCAGTGTTCTTTTGGCCACCACCTTTGTTCTTGCTTGTGTGGCAGCCGAAAAACTGCTTCAGGAGGTGGTGAAAATTAAGACACTATCATAGATCATGGAAAACTTAAAAAAGCTATGCAGTGTTGAAGACAGTAAAAAATAATAATTTTTATTTCATGTCCTATGAAGTGTACATACCTGAATAGAACTTGACTGATATTTGTGGTATTCTGTATTGGCTTTGAGGTCGTCAATGTCGATGGTGGGTAGGCCGGAGATGAGCAGCTCCAGCTCTTGCTCAGTGAAAATGGAGATCAGTCTCTTGGGGATGATCTCATAGAAACCCTCCAAAAAGGCAGCCAGCTGTTTACGGATCGCACCTAAGTAATAAAGATCTTTTAGCTTCCTGATAGACTTTTGAACCACCCACTTCCTCACAAGCAATGACATTTATTGAAGTGTATGCACACCTGTCATCTTCATCTGGCAGACCAGATGCACATATTCCTTCTTATTCTCTTCTGTGACAATGATGTTGGCACCATTGGCCTTCAAATCTCTCACTTCACACACGCCAAACTCTTGGACCTGTGAACATATGAGAAAGTGATTACCATGCCTAACCCTACCCCTACCAAAACTATTTTAACTAAAAATATTTAAGTGCAAAATGCAGCCCATACCTCTGTGCTGAATGTCAGCTCGTAGCCCAGAGTGGACACATCATTCTCCAACAAGTAGACCAGACCCTGGAAGAAGGGATAGTCTTCGCTTTCCATGTCTGTATACCTATGACACAATAAAAATCCAGCTTATTCTATATACATTGTAGAGATAAATACAACCTAAAACACAATGGATGAGGATAATCCTTTCTGGTACCTGACGCTCTTGCCCAGGATGTGCTTGTAGAAGCTGCGTGTGAAGTAACACTCTAATAGTCTGTTGTCATAGACTGCTTTGGCCACCACACGTCCTACAAACTTAAAATAGCTGAGATGGTTGGGGTTGCAGTGGGAGGAAGGATTGATGGTGTAGGTGACACGGTCACCGGGCGAGGTGCGGAACAGGGCATACATGGGGTTGAACATCTCTCTGGAGATGATCATGTACCACTCCCTTAACAGCCCACCTGCATCCTGACCCTCCTCTCCTTCAAACACTATATACCTTTAGAGAAAGAGACCATGTGAATAAAAAAAAAAGAAGAGAACAAACAACTGCCTGCTCTTGCAACTATCTGTAAAAAACAAAACAAAAAACAACAACTCTGCACATCGTGAGAGTGTCGAAGTGAGAAAGTATGAGAGATTTACAGCCTGTTCTTCATGTCTTCTGGGCTCTTGCGGTGCAGCTCTCTGTAAGAATCTTCAAAGACGTGGTCTCTTCTCACATGGACGGCCATATCCTCTTTCCTCAGCCCCTCATCCAGACGCTCCAACTCCTGGCGGAAATACCTAAGAGAAACACTTATTAGATAAAGACTGCAAACAGAAAAATAACAATAAGAGAAATATCTATAGATGTCGGCTTTAGACTAAAAGGCCAGTAGAGAAGGGAGAAGAACCAAAAAATGAATTTCTAAAAATAAATAAAACATTGAAATTATATTATACTTAGTCTGTACTGACAATTTAAGAGTAAAGCGCATTTTAACCAAGTTCTCATACTTTACAGAGTTATAAAAAAAAAAAAAAACGCAAGTAAAACATCTGGATTCATTCTCCATAATTGTTTATAGACTTCCAGTACTTTAGTACACTAATTTTATTATTAGAATTACAGTAAAAATCAAGGTAATACGAAAGTTATCACAATGATGTATTTTTTTTTCATTTAATTAATAAGAATGAGTTTATATTGCACAGGGTATATGCAGGAATCTTGAAGTTAATTTTAATACCTTTTCAAGACTTTTTCAAGACCTTCTCAATATTTTTTAATACCTCACCGCCACTTCAAGCTGTAACCATTTACATCAGTGATACTTTTAACTTAACAGTTTTAGTTTGTGATAAAGACTATAGACCACTCTAATAATAAAAAAAAAAATCAAATAGGCTGGGATAGTAAATCAAAGCAAAGTTTATTAAAAAACAAAAAACTTTGCTCCACCCTCAACAACAATCATGCTGACATGTGCCTCAGTTCTTCGTTTTTTTTTAATAAAAATTAATTTAATAAAAATTCACACACTTTTACGATGTTTTTGGGACTCAAACTGTTGTACAGCTCATTCAGAAAAAATATTTTCAAAATGTAAGACTTTATAAAGCCGTGATAAGTCTTTAATACTTTTTAAGGGTCTTAATTTTTCCCAAATTGATTTATCACCTTTTAATACTTTTCAAGACCCCGCGGATACCCTGTTGCAGTAATAAGAGGGGCCTTTGCATTTTTTCATTAAATTTGTCATCATATAATGTCAATATAATTTTTATTATAATAAATATTAAGAATAATGTTAAATAAATAAAATAAAAAAATGGCAAAAAGCAGCGTGATGTCCACTCGCTGAATTTACAGCTCCAAAACAACTATTGAAAGCCCAATGTTTTGACCGTCAGGGCCCGTATTCTTAAAGCTTCTAAAAATCCTCTCAGAAAACTCCTAATTTCGCTTAAAAACTTCTACGTAGGAGTTTTAGCTTAAAAGCGATTCAGGACCGATCTGAGAGCAACTCTGAGCAAGGAAAAGACAAACTTTCATCTTAGTGAGGAGGCGGGGCTGACCCCGTTGCTATGTATGACACAATCTTTTAAAGACTGTGATGGGTTGGTTGTCCAAGAAGGAAAAAAGAGAGCGATTTTAAGTATAGGGTCTATTGTAAGCATTCACTTTGAAATTACATGCGTAATTTTTCATATTTTACTGTTCTCACACACAGAATATATATGTGTATATATATATATATTTTTTTTTACCATTCTGTTTATTTCCAATAAGGTATTTGATTGGCGTAGAATGATAAAAATTGTTCACTCTTTCCAATTACACTGATTGCTGGCATGTCTATTTAAGTGGTTTGAATGTTGGTTTTAATGTAACAAACATGGAATCAAAAACAAGAAGGACGAGAAAGCCCAACTGGACAGAGGAACAGTCTTTACTGTTAGCTCAGTTCGTGGATAAACACAAGGCCATCCTTAAAGGAAAATTTGGGCCGGGTGTCACAGCACGGTGCAAGAAGCAGACGTGGGAGCTTATATCGCAAATTATTAATGGTTCATTTCCCCTGCACCAGAGAAGTCTAGTATATTCATAAATGCAGTTTTTTGAGCCTGCAAGGTGGGAATGTCCAGTGGAAACTAAATGAACCCTGACACAATAAGAGGTTCTGAAAGTGCTGTAATTGTTTGTGTGATCACTTTGCTTACAAAAGGTTGTTACAGACCTAAATCATCACTGCTACATTGTTGCATTTTCCCAGTTGGCAAATATCTTAATGTAGTGATCACTTTCATTTCTGGCGCTATGGCATTTCTGCGCTGTGTCGGATATGTTAGCGCGTCTCTAATAAGATCGGTCACAAACATGATCCCTGCACAATCTAATCTATTGTGTCTTGTTAACTCACTGTCATCCATTGTCTGCAACACATTTCTTCTCCCTCTTCGCCTTCTGCCATTTTCTCCTCTGCTAAAGAAACTCTTAAGGCTCTTAAAAGTCCTCGTCCGTACTCCTAACAATTTTGATCTCAAGATCTTAAGGGTTAAGATGCTTTCTTAATTACTTTTTACTTTACTAGGATTTTTATTTAATTTTAAGAGTAAACGCCCACATTTCTAAGAATTTTGTCACTAGGAGCTACTCTTTGCATTAAGATTTTTTTAAGAATAAGGGCCCAGGTCTTTATCAGGTACATACAGGCCAATTTAAAAATATTCTAAATCTAATTTCGTATTTTTATCTTAGTGTGAAATATGACCCAGGAAAATGTTCTTATCATGAAAATAATGTCAGCATTTCTTAATATAAAAAAGTATAAAAAGCAGAAAAAGTATCTTACTTCCGCTTGACGTCAAAGTCCAAGATGCGGATGTAGTCAACCAAAACGGCAAATGGCCCATCTGCCAGGTGAGTGGTGGACTGACGCAGGATCTGATTCAGCACCGTGCGGTGGGTCTCTGTTAACAGCAGAGAGAAAGTTCATATCGAGGACAGCTTTCATCAGCATTCATCATGTACTCCTCTACACTGTGTGAACTTTGATTAGGGACCACGAGACAGGTTTTGTATGATTGACTAACCTGCAAAACGCAGGAACTTCTGTGTGTCTGGAGGCAGGTTGGAAGAAATGTGCATAGAAGAGGGCTCCCTGGAAAAGAAGGGGTCCAGAGAGGACGGGGTAGCGGGGGTGAGAGGGGCAGGGGACAGTGGGGGTGGCTCGTCCTTGATGTGTGACAGCTGGCTCTCCCGAGTGTCTCGAACCGGAGGTTTGCTTTCCCGCTCGGTGGCATGCACCAGGAAAAAGGCCTCCACTGCAGGCTGCAGCACTACGGAGGTACAAAGAGATTTGTTAAATTAAATAATTTCTTTTCTAAAAAATTCTTTAAAAAAATAAAATGAATAAAATACCTAAAACTGCATGTTGGTCATGAGACTCTTCAAGTTCTTTCAGGCACTCCCCCAGCATGTCCCATAGCTCATCTAACAACAGCTGCTCACTCAACAACGGCAGGTCAGGCAAACGTTCCTCCTGTTCCTGCTGGCTGCTGCTCTCTTCACCTACTCGCACACATAAACCATATTGTAACATGCATTGTATATAAACCAGTTATTTCAGACACTGATTTTTCTCAAGTTGCATCAATGCCGCACCAGGCATATAAGCCCTGGATAATGTGTTTGTAGATAACATTGTCTGTAGAATAATTATGCATTCCAAACCTGGCCTAAAAGAGTAACTCTAATACTAAATTAATGCATTCACCTACTTTATGATGCTTACAATGCAAAGCCATCATGATCATCATGCAAGTATATGATTGTACATCAATGATATTACATTTGAAGTTTAGTTAAATCTTAATATGGAAAAGGCAATAGGACATTTAGCTTTGACTGAAATTATGTACACTGCAGTTCAAAAGATTGGGGTTGTCAGGTTTTTAAAGATTATTTTTAAAAGAAGTCTCTTATGTTAACCAATGCAAACTAGCAACACAAAGATTGACCCTAAACTTTTTAACAGTAGTGTGGAAATGTTATTTTATTATAATATTTTGTTTAAAACACAATTATCCATATTCCAATAATAACTGGAAGACTCCTTGCTAGGGTTGATCATCTTTGAATTTTAGCAATTTCGATTCCACTTATCGATTCCCAATTTCAATTCCAATGAGGTAAAAAATCAAAATCAAACATTTAGATACCAAACAGTTACATTCAAGCTCAATACCATGCACCATAATCAGCAGCCTAAAGAACACTTGTACAAATAACTTTTGCCAACTTTAAACGAAAATACACCAAAAACAACAAGCCTAACTAATATAAATGTCGAACATTAATGAAAAGTAAACAGTCAGTAATAAAATAAGAACAAATAAACAAATTAGCAATAGCACAAATAAACTAGGGATGCACCAATACCCGTACTTGGGTACTTTTCTCATGTACTCGTATAACTACCCCGATACAACCGCATACGATACCATTATAAAGTTCACATATCGCATCTAAAAACGCTTGGAAAGCGCAGCAGCACCATTTCCGTAAAATGTTTCTCCTTTCCACTAGCGCTTGCGCTCCCGTGGCATCTGTCGTTGCTATGCAACCATGACCATAGGCGCGCCTGGAAAATAAGCGCGGCGCACCGCATGTGCGTCACTTCTATTTTGAGTTCTATTGCCGCACGCCAACATTTGAAATAACAAATTTGCATTTACAAAAAACACGTTATGTTAACAGCCCCTTACGGCAACGTGACATTAGCCTAACCTCTCATCAGTTGAGCAGGTAGTCGGAGGAGGAGTAATGTCAGCTGTTGGGAGATATTTTAAGATAAGAGATGATGATAAAAGTAGATCAGACTGACTGCAAACTATGCTCTGCTAAATTGTCAAGAGGAGGGGTGAGAAATAGCTCCTTTAACACAAGCAATTTGATTATACAAGTTGTATAGACCTATTTACTTTGTTATAGTCAGAAAGTGAAAAACATCTGATGAAAATAAAACATTGTTAGAAGAACTGTAATGGTATTAAAGGGTAACTAAAACCCTGGTCAGAGCCTGACTCCACCCACTGGCAATATTTGTAAAATGCTGTAAAAGTGGGCAGAGCCCAGCAGAGGGGGGCGTGCACCTGAGACTCATCTGTCTGTATGGAACTTGCCTACCTCAGCAACAACCCCTTACGTCACGAACCACCCCAAACATCCAATAGGAAAATTCAACTGCAGTAGCCACCGTTCAACCTGAAGAGGGCAGCACTCGGACGTTTTTACACCATATATTGTAGAATTAAAACACTTTATACACAAATGTCAAAAAAGTTACTCGAATCAATGAACAGTACTAATAAAGCCCCATTCTTACAGATCATTAACTAAAAAAGTTGGTCTAGGGTTTAGTTACTCTTTAAGTACTCATATTGGTACTTGGTATCGGCAAGTACCCAAATGTAAGTACTTGTACTTGGTCTGAAAAAAAGTGGTATCGGTGCATCCCTAAAATAAACAACTGAAAAAAGTTCAGGTACCGAAAATGAAATCAATGCAATGCAATCAATTGTAAAATAACTGCATGGTTTTCTTTTTATACATAACATAGATTAATCCTTAAAGTAACAAAAGTTATTCAGCGAGTAATTTTCTTATGTTGTTTGACAGACAGCTAATGCATAGATCTAATATACTGATACACATACATTTTCTTTTTCTACAGTTTATGCACTCTTAAGACAAAACTGACTGTTTATGAGGATATTTTGACAATCTGGTGTGCATTTGTCTGATCAAACCCAAGATGATGCAAAAGAGAACTCAATTCAGTATTCACACATATGAGAGGTACACACAAGAATCACTAAGCGGAATCTAAATAAGCACGTCTTATTGAATCCAAGTTTCTCGGAAAATAGGAACCGGTTCTAAAATGGACCATTGTAGTACCATTATAGACACTATAAATTATAGCAGTCTCATATGAGAACAAAGTAGTGCATGGAATTATAGCATATGAATTACTGAACTGTTTCTATTGTCATCATTTCACAGCTATTGTTTTACAGGGCCTTACCTAAAGTTGCCTGGTCCTGTTCTAGGGGTGAAGGCTGGTCCACATCCATGGGCGAATCATCTCTTTGAGCTGCTGGGGGCTCGGCAACAGAGTGCACCTCCGACTGAACCAGGGGAACCAAGGAATAGGATGAGATTCAATACAATTCCCCCCCGACAGAGGAGAAAAGACAAATAGAGTGTATAATGTAGGAAAAAAAGGTTAAAATGGGGGTAAGCAAAGACCGAAACCAGAAGCAGTGATAGAGACTGAGTATCATGCATCAAAACATTCAGACATTGGCAGGAAAAAGGGGGTTGGTATGGAGCTTCAGCAAAGCAGCACTGATAACCAGCCAAAAATCAAACCACACACAAAAAGACAAAGCTACAGACGGAAGAGAATCAAATGCTGGATGCAACATTCAAATATCTCAAATAATGCAACATACAGGCTTTGTGCGTTAAATGCAGCACAACTCAGTGAAAGGCAGAGCAGTAGAGAGGTGATAGAGAGCTGGGGTTTAGAAAAGAGTCACTGGTCGGTCTTATTACAGAATAATTTTGTTTGACATTGGAAAACAATTGTGGGCTCAGTGGAAGTTTTTTAACTTTTAAAATAGTGTCTAAGTATTTGATAAACTGAGCATCGTGGTGCTTTTAGAGGATGTATAGTTTTCATTTGAACTGGAAGCAAAAGGTTTACTAGTTTCATTATATTTAATGAGTAATGAGGGCTTGGCGATATAGTTCACATTTGTGATCTATTCGTGATGTTTTGTTGGTGATATAAAATGAAGCTTTCTGAGCATCAAAGTAATTTTAAAAAGTAAGAAGTAAAAAAGTACTTTTTTTTTTAAAAAAGTAAAAAAATTCCAAATCCATACTTTTGAACTTTCCATTTCAAAGAATGTTAATAAAAAGTAAATATTGATGTTTATATATCATTTGTTAAATTGGTGCATTTAAATGTAATTGATATTTATTATTAATATATTATAGAATATCATAAAGTATTAAAATAGTGTTTTTTACTAAATTAACAAAAATAATATTATATAATTTATCTCAGATGTAATGAATTCAGTAAAAATAGACACATTGAATAGTTAAATAGGTGAGAAAAATCAAGATTTGTAGCTATATCGCTGTACCCTGTGTGTAATGCAGTATAATATCTAAATAAATAGAAAATAATAAGATTATTAGTAATAATAATGTCAGTGGTGTCCTGGGCTGTGAGATATAATCACTACGAAATACACAGGGTATTATGAACATTATGGGTGTGTGTGATGGTGAGTACAGTCAGTAGCAGTCTGCCTGCTGTCAGTGCGGCCCATGCTAACCGTGGCTGCGCTGGCCGTGCCAGCGGGGGGGTTGTTGGTTGCAGAGGTACTGGGGGCAGACGATCCAGCCACAGCCACAGCAGCGGATGCAGCAGCAGCAGCAGCAACAGCAGCAGCGGAAGAGGATGCAGATGAAGAGGGTGGGGGGGCCTGCTGTAGACGGCGAGCCCTCTGCCCCTCTCTCACCATCTGAATGATGGCGTCCGCTTCAGCCTCTAGCTGACGGACCGCAGCCTGGATACTGCTGGCCGAGCCCAGACTGGTTGAACCTGGAAAAAAATGGAGAATGAATCTAGATAGACCCGTGAACATAAAATAAGCTGTCTATAGAGCTCAATAGAGGATGAGACTCAATTGAAAGCTTCAATGAGAAGCGTGGAAATGTTCTTAAAGGATTAGAGTATGCCTCTGTGTTAAAAGAGAGTGACTTACTCAGTCTTCCTCCTGTCTGCTTAGCTTTCTTGTTAGCACGCCGTGTGTCTTCTCTAAGCTGAATAATGACCTGCAGAACACGCAGGAAAAACTTCTGCGTGGAGGTCTTGGAAGTGAGCGAGCTCATGCAGGGCAGCTGCAGCTCACGGCCACCTAACGTGCGCTTCTGAGCAGCCACAATCACCACACTCTCTGACCCATCAAACCTGTAATCCATTCAGACCCAAGGAAAAGGACAAGTATGGTTATTGTTGTGAACCTCATTCAGCAGAATCTTTTATCAAGGAAGTTTCTTTGAAATCATTTAAAATGTGATTTGAACCAAGTTTTACTTGGTACATTACCATTCAAAAGTTTGGGGTCAGTAAGATTTTTTTTGAAAGAAATTAATACTTTGATTCAGCACGGATGCATTAAATCGATCAAAAGTGAAAGAAAACGTATACATTTATAATTTTACAAAAACCAAAATTCAAATAAATTACTTCGAATGTTCTACTAAATCAAAGAATCCTGAAAAAAGTACCATAGCTTCCACAAAAATAAGATTTTACAATAAAAATAATAAGTGTTTCTTGAGCACCCAAACAACATTAGAATAATTTCTGATTATGATTCCTTAATAAATTCAAGTACTGGGTAGTAAAAAAAACAAAAAAACAAAAAAAAAAGCTAAAAAAAAAGTTTGGCCTTGTTCACAATCATGTCATTTTTTTTGATATCTCAAAGCAAATAATAGTTAGGGTATTTGGAAACATGGTGGCCTTTTATTCAAAAGTCCAAAAACCTCCCCAGACAAGTGATCTGAGTGTTTCACTGAACATATGAACTACTTAAATGCTATTTCAGCTGTGTGCTCCTTTTCTATGGTGCACAGTAAATCAAGACCAGTCAATCTAATCGATCAATCCAATCGAAGCGTGCTCCTGCTGTAAAACAGTCTCCAATTGGCCTCAACACATCGTCCCTACTCACCATACCCGAGAACAAGTTAACATTGGTTGAATTTTCAAATGACGTTAGAAAACACTGTGTCATGATTGCGACAATCAAATCCCGGAAGTCCTATAGCTTTAGCCAAGCAGCATGTCATGTCACTCCGTGAGGATTTTCAAGATCTACGCATCATATTATGTTGTGTGTGGACTCGTGTGTGAATCAAGACAACCTGCTCTAAATAAAGATGTGCGTTTTACTAAAGGTTTACTAATTTTTTGCGAAGTTAAAAAGCAGTATGCTGTTTACATGAGCGTTAGTGGCGTCTTTTTACGGTTTTACATTATCAAATTGCAATCGGTTTATGAGATCTGCCAAATTTAGTGACTATAAATTGAGTCATAGAATGTGATTATCGGCCAATACCGATCTGCGGCCGATTTGCCGGAGCATCTCTTCATAGTGCTATTGTGAAATCACAAAGGCTGCGATTCAGTTAAATAATTGTTTTGCGGGTTTCAGAGTGAAGCGTCATTTCACCAGATTTATAACGTAAATTTATAAACCCACACCAACACTGGGGAATACATCAATATGTTTCTAAATATGCAAATTATTGTTCATCGCGATCCTCTGCAAGTTTGCATGTTTTTATGTCTAGGCTACATGTTCTTGTTCAAGAAATTACAGTGGCTGTAGCATTTCGATCATAAAGAGGCGGCCAAATATTAAAGATTAAGTGGAGATTAATCAAATTTGATCTGCTGTAAATTGTAACAATTTGTTGCATTTGTTGTAATACATAATGTACATAAGTTGATTGTTTATATTATGTATATTACATTATCCCCCAATTTCCGACAAGGCTTAATCCTAGTCCCAGACTAAAATGCATTTTTGAGCTGTTTTAAATGAAAGCAACTTGCACTAACATACATTAAAATATGTCAGTGCCATTGTTTTGTCTCAAGATGCACACCAGTAATGTTTTTTTTTTTCTAAGGCATGTGCAACTTAAAAGCCCTATTGAATCAAGCCGTAATCCTGATTTAATCGAAGCACTGTCTGTGAAACCAGGCCCATGTACTTCAACTATGTTGTTCAATAAAACTATATGATTACTTGGTTTTGATACTTTATTTGAACCAAGCATTATTGCCTCATAATATGTATTTGAAGTAATTTTAAAGTCACCTTTAGTTCAGTTTTGTGACGTACTTTCCGAGTGAAACAGAATATTGAATGAGAAAAATAAAGGGCATGGCTTGTTGTTTTCCTGCTGGGAATAGATTGGATCTAGAAAAGAGAGCACTCCATTCAGCTTGCTGTCAAATCTTGCAGCATGATGTCAGATGTCGTCATGTCAAAAATTATGTCAGTTTGACGGCTTGGGTAGAACATCCTCTCCAACCCAAGCCGTCAAACTGACATCAGAGGAGGAAGTACATTTTTAGATTTTGATCAAAGATTACAAAGACACATTTTTTTTGTGAATCAACTTGCACAGATAAATTGTTCACCACAAGACAAGTAATTTTTATCAACAAAGTAAATGGGGTCAATTTTGATTTCATGCCAACTTTAAAGGCTATTGTTCACTTAGGTCTTTTTTCTTAGGTCTCACGTGTTTTTTTTGTTGTTTTTTTTAAATTGTTGTTTTACTGTATTTTTAATCAAATCAATGCAGCCTTGGTGAGCATAAGAGACCTTTGAAAAAAAAAAATAGAACAGACCACAAACATTTGAATGGTAGTGTAGGTAGAAACATTATCGTCACCTGCTGGTCATCTTGCCCTTGAGGCGTGTGGTGATGGATGGGTCATCATGAGAAGCTTCAGGAGACTGAGCATCAGCACGAGCTCTTCTCTGCTGCTCCAGGTTATACTCCCTCAACTCTGCCAGTAAAGTGCCTAAAAAAAAAGACCACACAGCGATTCAGTTTCGCTAATTATGAAAATTTAGCAGCAAAACAGGCTTTTCATGGTGGTTATGATAATCATGAGCACAATAGCACATGCCTGGGCAGCTACATTTAAATAGAAATGCATATTCAATATTCAGCATCTTAACCAGCCCTAACGAGCGACCATACAGAAATCTTGAAAGTATAGTGACGAAAAAGGGTGGCAAAAAAATCCTGATGGTGAGGTACTGACCGATTTGTTTGCAGAGAGTGTATCCGAGGTGACGTGCCCCACTGAGCAGAAGTTTGAGTACAGTGTCTCGGGTTAGTCCATCCCCTCTTGACAGCTGCAGCAGGATGTTGGCTGCATCCTCTAGACCTTCCTCTGAACACGAGTGGGATGTCAGCACCTGGACACAAACCACAGGGATAACTAATCAGACTGCTGAGCTGGGTCAAAAGAGCCAAGGGTTAGGAGAACCAGACACGAGGCGACATATGTGCATGCACTATCATTAAATACCTCCACAGAGAGCTGCAGTTGTTTCTCCGTTAGTCCAGTAGAGGCAAGTTTGGTTTCAATGTCCGTGCTGCTCACTGCCACCTTCTGTTTTGCAGCTAAAATAGTGAGATAAGGTGAAATACTGTACTGCCAGAGGCCCAAATAATTGACTGGTCAATCGCAGCATTATACAAAATTATTTGCTTTCAGAATGACCTTTAAAATGTATAGAAGTGTATATGTGATGCGATCTAGGAAAACCCGTCAGATGTCGCGCTGGTACATTTCAGTAAGGTCTAAAAAATGTGTCAAAATAGGATTTTCATTAAATTATTATTCTATAACATCTTGTCTATCATCTCTGAATATATCTTGACAAAATTCACTAGTTTAGTGCAGAAAAATAGCGATTTATAGTGGCAAGTCGTCTTTCTCTTTAAGAACACGCATGGCAGAGGTGAAAAAAAGAAAGAAAAAAAAAAGCCCACAGCTCTCCTTCTCTTAACACTACAAAGACAGTTCACTTATCAAAATAAACCACATAACATCTAGAATAAAGGTATATCAATGCGCATTTCCCACCAGTCCTGTGTAAACTACAAGTTTTTATTTTTATCCAGAACATTATCGTGAGATGCGGAGCTGAGCACAAGAGAACAACGGAATCTGAAGTAGCTGCTCGCTTAAAAGATCTTGCTCGCCTCTCAATCGTCCAATTTCAAAGTGGTTTTCACAGGATGAATATTGAGTTAGTAAGCTTTCGAATGATACCTAATCTATGATGACTACTAAAATATGTGACATTAAAAAAGGCAATAAAAAAGCGCCAATCATCCTGCTAGCAGGACGTGGCAGTTAATAAAACCTGTTTTTCTCAAAATTCCGTTCCTGAAAATCATAGCGATCAGCCGACTACAGATAACCATAACTTTTGTTACCGACAAACGATGAAAGAAATAAAAACAGATTTGGTATCAGAACCTGTAATGGGTAAAATTTCACCATATGATTGGTTTTCCCAGATCGCATCACATATATGGATATATAGATCCATATAAATTTGTGGTCTTTTTAGTTATTGCTAATATTGAACAAATGTTAACCAGAATGGCAGTGGTGCATTAATACTGTTGTAACGAGGTCACAAGTGTGTATTTATAAAGTATCACAATCAAGGTCCGGAACTTTCCGTTTTGTAATAATAATTTCAACTTAGTGGAAACTGTAATTAAGAATAACACAAAACAGCTGGTATTAATCCATGTTGTTTCAAACGCTGAGTCAGACTCACCAGCAATATTGCCAGAGGTTGTGGTGCTGCCTGCAACAACAGATACCATAGTTGCTGGTTGAGAGGGCATGAGGCCTATCGAACTCTGCGTGGTGCCCACACCTGCCGCCGCTGAGATGGTCCCTGTCCCTGCTGTGGTTTGAGTGCCAGGTGCAGATGGTATGGGAGTTGAGGCCTGAGGCACTGGGTGGCTGGCTGGAACCTCCGTGGCCTTGTTGTCAGGTAGAGCGATGGAGATCAGAGAGAGCAGGCGGAGGAGTTTCTCAGTGAGGAGAGAACTGCGGCGGATCACTGGGTGGGACAGCATGTTCATCAGCTGGCCCAGCGGAGACGCCTCAAGGCTGAACAACGCACCCTCTGTCTCACCAGCGCCCCCTAGAGGCACAGTCTTCATGGAGGCCTTGCCCTTTCGACTCACATTCATGTTGTCCAGCTTGACCAGGAGATCCCAGAAGTCAGTGGAGATGCCCAGGGACTGTGGTGTAATGGAGCAGACGCTCAGGGAATTGTGGGTAGAAGTGGGATTGCTTGAAATAGCTGAGGAGTTACTCTGACTGGTGCCACCTGACCGGCAGCTTGCACTCGCGGTCGGTGTTAAGCCAGCACAAAGACGAGTGTCCAACTCAGATGAAGAGGCAGACAGGGGATCTTTACAGCGTTGCTGAGTGAAGTGACTGGGAAATACCTACAAGAAATATAAGAGATACAAAGACTTAAAATAAATCAGGACTGTTGCACGTTCTACAAGCTTGTGGTTTCAGAGTAGATCCCAATCAATGAATACAGTGTATTTATGCCGATAGATTGCTAATAATCTAATGTTGATGACAATGTTTACCTTTTAGTATGTTGTAGATGGTTTAAAGAATGCATATTGTATATAATATATGTGACCTGATCCAGCAAAATGAGTCACAGTGACCCAAATTTCAAAATGGAGATGTTGGTATTAATGGAAAGAGGAGACCATGAGCTTTCAAATGATATCCTAGTCAAAGTCATACCTTGAATGGTTGTAAAGATATACACATTTGAATTATGGTCGTCTGCCCTATTTTTCCAATTGAAAACCTGAGAAAATCGCTTTTAAAGTTTTTTGCCCGTTTTTTGTTGATATCTTTCAAAATCCATTGGATTTATAGGGATAAACTGTTTATTTTACAGCTTAATTTGACCAAAGGCATTAATATATATAAAAATACTATTAAACCAGGCTGAAGTTTTTATTTGAATAAATAATTTAAAAGTACCGTTTACAAACATTTACTAAAATCAGAAAGATTGAACAGAGGTGCTACATTTTTGTTTGGGAGAGAGGGTGTGTGTGTGTGTGTACGTCTGTTTCTCTCACTCTCTCTCTCTCTCTCTGTGTGTGTGTGTGTGTGTGTGTGTGTGAGGCAGAGAGACAAGGAAACAGAGATCAAATAATGCTAGTCTATGCAATCATATCTTTGTGTAGGCTAGTTGACAATAACAGGGTAACAAATTCATAACGGAGATACCAACAGTTAAAACCCTGTATTGGGTTAATCAAACAAGATAAATAATCAAAAAGATAAAGTATAAACATTTTAAAATAAGAGTACCAGTGTATTTTAGCTCGTTTACAATTAAACATACCACATTATGAATAAATATTTTTTGTTATTTTGGTTACACCAACAGTATCTGGCATTCAATTCAACATAGTCTTTCCTTCCTGTGATGGGAAGAGTATAAGAACCTTAACACATTAAAGGGATACAAGAAAACAACTGTATAAAAAGATTATTGTGCTGATAAAAGTAATATCTATGTAATTGAATAAGGAAAAATCACATTATTTGATATTTTCAATGTGATCCTTAACAGAGGAACACCTGCTCCTTGGGAAAAAAAGGTAAGTGTCAAGACCTGCAACAAGGTGACAAATGATTTCACTAAACAGCAAAACACCCTGTAGTTAAAGATTCTCTCTTACCTTGGCTAGTTGGATGAGGGTATCCAGTACATGTCGACAGACAACCGGAGCAGCCTGTGGGTGAATGTGAACAGTTGATCCACCTCCTCCACTTGCACATGCCACTCCCGTTCCTGCCACTCCACTTCCGAGCCCTCCCGAGCTCATGCCCCCTCCTGTTGAATGCCTCTCCGTGTGTTTCCTGCCTGACACCCGCTGGATCTGAAAAATATTGGTCCTGCATCCCAGAGCTGCATCCATTGACACAGAGAGCCAGGAGAGCTGACTAGAACTACGCGACTCCACTCTGTTCAACAGCTCCAAAGAGGAAGATGATGAGCAGGACGATGACGAAGAGGCTACAGCCGTCTGCGAGGATGAAGAGGAACCCTTTCCTCCACTGGAAGAGCCCTGGCCTAGTGAGCGCTTGCCACGGGACTCCTCCAGGCGTGTGCTCTCCAGGCACAGCTCGCTCTCGCTGCTGCGCTGCAAGATAGACAGAAGGCTGCGGATGACCCAGCCACGTGTCTGAGAATGGTAGCACAAGTTACGCAGCACTCGGTGGAGGCGGCTGGTATTGAGTTTGGGCTCATCCACAAACAGCAGCACTAAAAGGCAGGACAAGGCCTCGTGGTCCAACAAGAGACGCCCCCGCAGGCGCAGGAGAGAATCAACATTAGAACTAGAGGGCCTAAATTAAAAAATAAACAAAAGATGAATTAGAGATATTAAATGTAACCGTCCATAAACAAATACTGCATCCATCAGGGCTCCACAGTGCAAGAGTTTCACTCGCATTTGTGAATAAAAAAACAAATGTGTGCAAACTGTAAAATGTATTTAGGAGCAAGTGTGCAAATAAAAAATCCCCACAGGTCCAGTATAAAAAAAAACTTTAAAAAACCCCTGAAATTTAAAGTTATAAAAAAAACCTCTTAAATCTGTGGATGGGAAATAGGCAAGTGACGGTATACAATTTTCATGTTGCGATAATTGCTAAAGCGTTTATCACGGTTTAAACTTTACGGTATTATCATTATATTGAAATAAGTTGCGGAAAAAAAAATGTCATACATTGTCATACTACAACAGGTTTAAAAACTAAAAGAACTGAACATTTCAATTCAATAAAGAATTACAAAATAAGAGCCCTGCATTATGCATAAAGTTTTTTCCTGGTTATTTCTGGTATTTTGGTTACACAGACTGTATCTGGCTTTTTATTCAAAGTCTTGCATCTTTTGTCTGGCCTGCTCTGTCACAGGAAAGAAAGACTAAGAACATTAATTAACATATATTACTTAGGTTATGATTGCGATACTAGAGAAATCTTTATATTGTGTATTACAGTTTAAATTATCAAAGTACATAATTAATTACAGTTTGAAGCAGAAATATTAAAAACCTACTTTTTGTATTTTAACAGTAAATCAATCTGCTTGCAAATATCTCCTTGTATGCATTTTATTTGATACATTTCCAGAGCGTACCTAAATTTTTCAACTTAGCAGCACATATGCTCCTTGGAGGGGAAAGTAAGCATCAGGCCCTGTCCATCGTCACACTTACCGGCTGTGGTTGGCACTCCCTCCCATTTGAAATGTCCCTCCTCTTTGCACAGCCAGCCGGGTGTATTGTACTCCACGGTTGCCACCGAGACGGCTTGTGAAAGCGGGTGAGCGTAAGATGGCAGACAGCGCTGAGGAAGAACTGTGACCAAACAACCGCTCATGCATCAGTTGTCTCTGCCTGGCCTCTTGTTCCCTGCGCAGTGCTGCAGCTTCTGCAGCAATATCTGGGGGCATTACTGCCAGCACGCTGTCCTCCATGTCCTCCAGAACGGATCGCCGCAACTCAGAGGGCAGGGTCTGGATGAATGTGACAGGGTCCAGAGGTTGATCGCCCTGTGTGGGTTGCTGGGATAACTCTCGACGCTGCTGTTCAGCCCGTTGCTGAGCCAAGACCTGATAAAAAAAAAGAAAACATTCGTCACACATCACGTTTGGATTATTTTTTTTTTGTTCAGACAACTTATTTAAAGTATTTTCAAAATCGTTCACACACCTCTTCCTGAATTGCTGGTGGGAGAGCTGCTAGGAATTCTGGGCTGACCTCTGTTAGCCCTGGCCCTCCACTCAACACAGTGTTAGCTGAGGGTGTCAGCGTGGAAGTGACCGGCGGCCGAGAAGGAGGTCTGATTCCCAGTTGGTTCTGCAGCACCTCTCGACGGATGTCTTCAGGCAGTGCAGCCAAGAAAGATGGATCCACTCCTTCTGGCAGACTGATACCTGCAATAAAGTTACAAAAAAAAAGTGATATAAAGTTGAGGTATGGCTCTATATCTCATCAATCTGTGCTGAAACACCGACCTGCCAGAGGGTCATCCTCCTCATTGCTGGTGGATGGGAGGGTCTCCTCCTGGATGGCTTGTGATTGGCTATCAGCACTGTCACTTCGAGGCATGGTCTCACCAGGAGACGAAACAGAAGTTGAGCTGAAATAAAGATAATAAAATGGTAAGAATTCAACAGTCATATTTCTTTCACTAATGTATAAAAAATAAATTAAAGAAAAAAAAATAGATTAAAGAATGGAAGAAAGCTAGCTCCTAACAAGTGACTGGCCTATAATTTAACCAATATTTAACCATTTGAGACCATCAACAGGTAGGGCTGTAGTCAAGACCACCTCTGTCGAATCCAAGACAAGTCCAAGACCAGGACTAGTCGAGTCCAAGACAAGATCAAGACCAAAGAGGTTCGAGTCCAAGACAAGACCGAGTCCAAAAAGGTTCGAGTCAAGACCGAGTCCAGGACAGGGAAAAAAAGTCTTGTGCAAGACATTATCAAGACAATAATTTTGGGTTATTATTTGTTGATCTAAAAGCAAAAACAGTGTCACAACACCCAGGATTTTTAAGTATAGCCATTCCCCTTGATATCATATAATCTTCTAATCCAGGGGTTTTCAACCGGTGGTCCGCGGCGGCATGCATGTGGTCCATGACATGCATTCCAGCGTACATAATTTCACTATTAAAATCACTTTTTTTTCCATAATTTATTTGCACATTGGTGTGAATACTAAATTTAATGAAAATAACTAAATTTAATGAAAATATCTAAAATAATATAGAGGAGTTGAGATTCAAACTGACACAGGATAGGCTAGCTTTGCACCTATCAGGTCTATCCTATGCTTTGCTAACGTTGTGTTTTGCGTCCCCAACGTCATATACGCACACATTCATCTTGCGCGCCAAATAGACCAGCATCTCGTTTCATTGAAAAGACGCTTAATATTGGTGAATTTAAATTTGGAGTGGAGTGGAGATGTTAGCTAACGTTTCTAACTAAGGCGAAGTTTGCTAGTCAGCACCAGCATGGATCGCTTTTTAGTGAGGAAAGTGACAAGTCAGGACAGATGGACAGGCTTCTGCTGCATGCTCTTCAGACAAAGCTACAACTTCGGAGGAAACAGGGAATCGTAGTGGGAAACGAAAAAGAAAATACAGTGAAGATTATGTTAAATATGGATTTACAGTTACGACTGACAAAACAGGAGAGGAGGTACAACTGTGTTTCGTATGTTAACGTTGCTTTCAAATGAAACCGTCAAAGCTGTCTCGTCACAAACACATACACACACACACACACACACAAACAATAGTGGGCCGCTGATTACTTGTTAGTCAGAATGGTGGTCCCTGGCACAAAACCAGTTGAAAACCCCTGTTCTAATCTAAAGAAAACAGAATTATGACATATGGTGATACCTCATAATAGCAGTGTTTCACTGTGGATATGAAAGACGCATACTTTCAAATTCAGATAGCCCCCCATCACAGGGCATTCTTTAGATACGCCTTCAAGGGGCAGGCTAATCAATACACAGTTCTGCCATTCGGTCTGTCCCTAGCACCCCATACATTTACGAAGTGCATGGACGCGGTGCTTTCTCCCCTGAGACTCCGGGGAGTGCGCGTGCTGAATTATATCTCGATGACTGGCTTGTTCTGGCGCAATCGCAGCTCACACCAGAGCAAATAAACGGCGCGCATATAAATGGCTTATGTGTGCTTACTGGGAACATAATAAAGACACCTGGACTCGGTCGAGACCAAAAGCCACATTTGGCAAGACCAGTGGCTGAGACAAGTCCGAGATCATAGAAAAACAGTCTCGAGTCCGGACTCAAGTCCAAGAACGGACTCGAGTACTACAGCCCTATCAACAGGGCTTTTGAGGCCAATAACAGACTTGGCTTGACAAGTCAAGGCCTAAAGGTCTGATAAAAGATCTGTCAATTATGTAAGCTCCAATGTCTAAAATCTTGCCAACGGATGTGTACCGTTTGCAAATATTTTCAGTGAATTTTGACCGAATTTTGTGTAAACTCATTTGCCACCGGGATAAACCCCCCCATTATACCAGCTACTCAGTTACAGAATAAAAATATTTCATGAAAATAACAATAACATAATTATATAACCGTAATAATAATATATTTATTACTATTATTGATTTTATAAATATATATCATGAGTAATAAAGATAACAAATAGACTTAGAGTAGTGTTCAGCTTTTTTTACAGCCTTTATTTTTATTATCTATGAAGTACTTTGGTTCAAATACTTACCCTGTTTCTGCATCTGTTTGCCTGTCTGTGAGGCCACTGTCAGCACTTCCTGACAGTTCCTGAGACATGTGATTGGGTGGAGCGGAGCTGGCAGTCGGCTCTTCCTGCGTTCCTGAGGCGGGACTGCTCGTATCCATGGGTGAACCCTCAAGCTGAGACACACCCACTGGCACATGCTCTGAACTTTCAGCTATATCTGGACTGAGAGAAGCTGAGACAAAGACAGGAGAGAAAATAAACCTCATGTTTGCATCTGGTAGACAATTCAACAAATGCAATGTACAAATGGGGAACTGTACATGCAGTAGAATGCATGTAGAATGCAGTGGGATTATACCAGAATTTTCGCTCGCCTCTTTAAAAATAATTTTGTTGCTGCATTTTGTTACTCCAACACAGTGAGTAAAATCTAAATTTTACAGGATTCAAAGTTAATCTACCTTCCCTGACTGCATCCAATGCTCCAACTCCTCCTCCTCCCTCACCAATAGTGGGTGCAGGCGACATTTCCATCTGAGATGCTTCTGCCTCACAATTCGCCCTATCAGGCGCAGAGAGCTGAGGAAGCCCTGCAACCGCCATGGCTCCATGAGAGTCAGGATTGGAGTCAGCAAGCAGCAGCTCTGTGATTGGCTGGTGCACCTGCTGACTGATGGCTGTTTCCAGAGACACGAGGGCTTGCTCGTGGGGGGCAGGGGTGGTTGGGGTGACTTCTCCTGATGGGGGCGCTGTGAGGAAACCCTCAGAGGTGCGAGGAGGGTCCAGACAGGAGGACACCCCACTCTGGGCCTGTTCTCCTTCTGACCAGATAATAAAATGAAGAAACAAAATGAGGATCAATTCAATTAAATAAGCATGATAAATTACATTGTAGCTCAGTCGTAGAATTCAATGCAAAGCCCGCACATGTAATTGAGGGTCTGCAGTGAGGAAGGCAGTAAATTGTATAGTTATCTCCTTTGAGGGCCACACTATACTGATCCCCAACAACAACACAACTTACTACCTCACCACAACACAGCCACTGTGGTCTCATACAAATAGAGATAACTGCATTCAAACATTACAGCCACAGGCAAAGAATGAACAAATAATGTGTTCAAAGATGTGTTCAAAGATATGTTCATGATGCAAACCTATAAATAATTGAGCAGTTGCCTAGAAACAATTGTTTGATTGAGCAATTTATTGTTGCCTAGCAGCAGTTGCCGCAGCGATGAAGGTAGGCAGGAAGATCATCCAGTTGTCGAAGCGGTTACCGTGGGAAAGACAGTAGACTGTATAGTTATCTCCCAGATCTGGTGTGATCCTAAAACTATACAAACTACTACCTCAACCCACAGCCCACATAAGAACTCATCCAGAACCCACAATCTTCACATTTTCACATTCCAGAAACAAAAAAGTTTGACTTTCATTTATGTGCTCAAAGAAACAGCAAATGCACAAAAAAACTATTATATATATATATATATATATATATATAAAAACTGCAACCATGCAATGTTTTTACCAGCAGCATTCTCTCCAACTCCATTGACTGTTCCAATCCCAGAGCCCTGTTGAAAATAAAAGCAACAATTAGTCAACCCTTGGGCCGTGTGTCCACCAAAGCGTTTTTTCACGCAGCTGGCGTAAAATTCCAATTGTTTTCAATGGGAGCGCCGCGTTTTTTAAACGCCATGAGCGTAACGAGGCGCTGAGCGAGTATTTAACGCTCAAGCGCTGAGCGCCCAGCGTTTTTTACTGGTCGCCGAGAGTTGAAAAATGTTCAACTTTGGGTAAAACGCTGCGCTCATCACTGTCACTTTTTACACAGCCGTCCAATCACAGTGGAGGAGGGGCGGGACAAATACCACACGACCAACTGTCACAACATTCTTTCTGTACAACGACGTCAACCAGCAGAGCTAACCGAACAAAATGGATGAAAAATAAATTTTTAGTATGAAACAAAATTATCTGCGAAATCAGTTACAAGTAAACTGTGCTGCGGATATTCTGTATCATAGCAACGAATCGTCTCAACTGAAAAAACGCAGCGCTGCCAAAACGCTCTCAAGCGCCCACAGCTAGGCGTTTTCAGCAGAGCGTCCAGCGTTTTCAGCCGGCTAAAAACGCTTTGGTGGACACACGGCCTTACGGTGAAATTTACATTAAATTAGGGACGTAACATGTGCCCTGGCCATGCCATAAATCAATACTGATTGACTTCAATTGGTAATGGATAGTATGACAGAAATCGTATATCACTGTAATGTATATAAATAAAAAAAAGTAATAATTATTTTTTCCCCCACATTATATAGTAAATCAAAAGAGCATTCATAACAAATGAACATTAAGGGTGGCATCAGCACAATAACAGCTTCACATTAACCCTCTGAGGTCGGCGCGATAGTCTCACTTTTTTTCTTAGTGCAAAAGAAACTCAAAATACTCCGTTGATTTTGATATTACATATTAAGTGTTGTACATCATTAGATCCTGATAAGTGTCTATTTTTTCTGTGGATACTCACAATAAAAATAAAGTGTTGTGCTTGTCGCCAAATAAAGGAAAAAAAAACATGATGCGCGTTCTGCCTTCCCTCTGTCAGTTAAGTCCATTCGGAAATGCGTCCGAAAATTAACTAATTCCACGAATACTTGTCATACAGGCAACGAGTGTTTCTCCATAATGAAGCTTGAACTCTCTTCTTTTAAATGAATTAATTTATATAAAAAAAACAAATATTCTAGGTTTATGTAATCTGTATGAAAAGAGAGAGATGTCAGTCTTTTTCTTTCCAGCTCATTATACCTGATTACGCGTTAATGTGCCACGCCCACGGAGAGCGCGCGGTATTCAAACGCAAATGATCTAAGGCAAGCCATTCAAACATGCCAAAGCCCACCAGCTGGATTATAAAACACATCATGTTTAGTCAGTATCTTACTACAGCTGTGTACACATCGTATCCATACGCTGTGAGCAATAATACTATCTAATAACCCTGGAAAATGTACCAGAAGTGCTAGTAGTTTCATTTCGAGGAGCAACGGATCCAGCTGATGTAGTAAGTCATTTATTCCTAAGTGCTTTGTTCTAATCGCGATATTGAATAGTGTCTGACTGTAAACCGCAAAAAGACTGTTTAAATATGAATTGCGTGTCTGTGTTTAGGCTAAATGATGAATGAACGGCACAGAAACAGAAAACCGAAAACGCGCGCTTTGTTTAACTACACTTATACAGCGCGTGTCTGTGCCGTTCATTCACTCTCGCACCTACATTAGTAAACGTTATGTTTACATGAACACATCCAAACTATATTGCTATAGCCTACTAAGATGAGTAAAAATAGACTGAAATATGTTGAAATAAAATGTCTGTATAAGCAACAAACTGCAAATTCACATGTAAATGGTAATATATCATACACAATATGTTACAAATATTGTAACAAAGACCAAGTATGAATGTTTAGACAAGATTTTGTGATTAGTTTTGGATAGATTATTATATTAAGTTTATGACTGTAAAAAAAAGACTACTGTCACATTAAATAGGTATGCTTTTGTTCACCAATTTCTGCTCATAGTTAAATATACTATATACTATAGTATGATGTTTTGTCAAAAATAAAGTAGGTATATTGAATTATCAACTAAGATGTTATTATAGTGTTTGTTCTAATATTCAAACTAATGAATCCTTACCTTTTTTAATACGCATGATAAAATGTATACTTTCTACAAAGAAATACACTTGAAATATTGTTAAAATTGTAATTGTTGTTGTAATTGTAACCTATTTGTAATTGGTTACAATTTCTAATTGTAAAATATGTATATATAGATAATTTATTTTGTCCTTGCATTCTTTGGGATCCTGTGACACACCTGTGTGAAAGGGCTAATTAATATGCAGCTCATTATGAATGTGGCACATTATATGGCCTTTGTCTTCTCAGGTGTGAACACGCCTCCACGCATATTGCCTTTCCAAACAAAAGGTGTCTTATAAAATTTAAATCAATGTATTCTTTTGTGTAAATGATTAGGCAGGATGATTTTCAGATCATTTTGAAGCAAAAATTCTAGGCAACAACACCCATTAGTCAAAAGTCTTGTGGACACATATTTAGTATGTGTTTTGTGGCCTTATTTCAGACACTTTAAGTTTTAGTTTTTTCAATAACCACGCATAAACATTATTCTCTAAAAAATACAAACATATACATACATGTTGCTCACATATTACGGTAGCCTCGTTTGTGCTATATACATGAATATCAGTCACATGACCTCTTACGTCATGCGCTCTTTTTCCAGTTGACTGCCGCCATCTTGAGTACCTGCCGGGTACTGTCTACAATACTGACGGCATTAGCTAGGAAGCAGATTTTCTCTGTTTGTTTCACTTTATACATAACCAACTTTGTTTATGTAAACCCTGTGTGTATTTGACAGTATTCGCGCAATAAGACTACAAAAATAACTTCGTTCAGTAACCTGTCGCTGTTGTTAGACAGGCTTAGTGCGCGTGCGCTTCGGGTGTACGCGCTCAGAAAAACGCTCGTTAGAACCGCGCATCAACACGTGAATGACTTGTTAGCACATGCAAATAATGAACTTATGTGAACTGCATTGGCCCGTTCCTTTGCGTTAACATTTGATGTGAATAAACGTCGCGTTGTAGCCTATGCTGAGACGGAGGCGCCAGAACTGCAACTGATAGAATACTACGACATTTCTTCAAAAGCAGATGGTGGATATATTTTAATCCACGATCATAAATCGTGATATCGCACAGCCCTAAGCTAGCGTAAGCTCATTATCATTTACATCCACTCACCACAGACAACATGAACACTGCACAGAGAGTTTGCACACACAAACCACTGTTATAACATAAAAGCAAGCAGCTGCGTGCATGGTTGGGCATGATATGATTGAAGGATTTTGACTGAATGCGCGCAAAGTGCGCTCCCTTAATAATTCCTAAAAAGCTGACATCAGTTAATCGCGATCTCACATCTCTGTTAATATCAATTAAGCTGCCTGCACAATGAATCTTTTATAATATATACACTTTGTTTGTTACAATTAGAGGATTTGTCAGCATACAGAGCTTTGAACAAAAAGTCGGTTTTGAGCATAGAGGTTTTGAGCAGTGAGGGGAGTCTATCTTAAATGCTTCTGATTGGCCTTTGCGTTGAAGAAATCAACACGTATGTCTGTTTTTGGCTACATTGCTCAACGCTGCAAATGTGTTTTAAAAGGAAACTCTGGCCTGTAAATCGTTTCTATTTTGTTTTAGTTCTTGTTGCTTTTCTGCAAAAATGTATTAGTTTTTATATGTTTTATTCATAGATATTTCTAGTTTGCGGGAGTCGCGTTTATCGTTTTATTCTCCCTGCAACGCGCACACACACATAGAGTGCATTGCCGCTCGCACTCGCCATCAAATCTAGTCCCGCGCCGCACTCTTTTGCATTGGGAGTGCACATCTCTAGATCAAGGGCCCGGCCCGAGGATAGTGACGGGAAATATTGGCCCGCAAGTTCGGGCTCGGCCAGAGAATAAGCTCTACTTCCTTTGCGACTGACGTATCGATCTTACCGAATCAGGTACTCAAGATGGCTGGAAGACAAGTTTTAGAATTGAGTGACGTCAGTGAGGAGACGTTGGTGACATCATCTGATATTCATGTATAGAGTGAATTTACAACTTTGCCATTAACAGGTTTATAAATAACTGAAAAAAGCACAAATGTCAGAGCATGTCAGAACACCTCCAGGACCCCAAAAACCCCTTAGACCTCAGAGGGTTAAAGGTATCGACTCATTTTTTGATAACATAACTCCTGACACAAATTAAGACATAACTGTCACTATAAGTTTCTTAGAATACAATAGTGGTCAAATTACTGACATTACTTGGCCACCATAAACGACCTATAGTTACACTACACCAGACGAGACACAAGCAGCATGGTGAAACTCAATTGCTTCCGTTATAAATCAACAAAGTGTGGAGCACCTGTCTGCAAGAAGTCTGCAGACTACAATCAGTTTTAAGGCCGTTTAAGCCAACCGTCCGCCGTTGGCGAGTGTCTGTTGGGCTAGTTTCTGTGATATTCCACATCGGCGGCAGTCGCACAATTCAGCATGTTGAAACAGCGTCGGGAATGTCATTGCGAACAAACGACCTTATTAACTATTCAGTTTAACGAACGAGTCTGTGCACAAGAATAAAAGCAAAAGTGCTGAAAGCGGGCAAAGTCATCCAATATCGACTAAGGATACCGGTTGATATTAACAGTTATTTCCTTATACACAGGCACAGAGCACACAAGCTAGTTAGCAGTTGCTTGTAGTCCTTTTGGGGTGTTCAAGCGTAGTTTTTTGGCCCAGACGCAGCCGAGGTGAGGCGTCAACACAGTCGCCTTTTGTCTGCACTATTTCTTTGATGTCGGAATGGTGGCGCAGCCTTTATGCTACACACTTGTTTTCTCTTTTTATTTGTTCACATTTTGCTCTTTTACCTGTAGGGTTTGTTCCCGGGTCTCCTCTCCAGCTGCAGAACTCTCATTCTGCTTGGCAGTCTCCTCTTCCTCTGCCAACTGTCTCCTCCTTTTCTCCCTGCGTTCCTCCAGCTCCTCATCACGCAAGCTCTCCAGGTGCTGCAGTATGGGGACCTTCACCACTGAGAGACCAAGCACAAGACTTAAAATTTGACATGCGCTCAGTTATTTCTTCCTGCAGGGCATGCTAAACAACAGATGCTAGGATATATTCATTTTGAGACGGTCTTACCTGCCACACAGTCATGCATGCTCTCAGCATCCAGGACTTTACACTCATCAGTCCATCTGGTTAAGGCGGTCGGTATACTTGAAAGGGTGCCTAAAGAACACAAGGGTTTAGAAGGTGCATTTGTACCTATTAATGTAAAGCAGCACATCTGTGGGAGACTCACCAGCTTGTCCTCCAGTGCTGCTCTGCTCATGGAAAAAGTCATCCAGCAGCTCATCATCCGAACGGGCAATAATGTGCACATCCTCGTTACCAACCAGGAGGCGGGCACGACCGCGAGACTGCAGAGGCAGAGAGCTTGACAGCTGCAAGATATCAGCTGCAGCACTGGGGCCCAATAATCTGACACAAACACAAAAAAGGAGTTGAAGAGTCTAGTGTTTGTGCCATAAGTGGAAACAAACAGAATTGCAATTTAAATCTTATTTATGATGTTGGAACAACAGAAAAACAAGAAAAGCAATGAAAGCTATGATTTGTAACGGGGAAAAAACAGAACCAACTTTAAAGATTGAGTAATACAAATTTCTGCACTACTTTGTAGTACTTTTCATATCTTCAGAAAACTGAAAGGCAAACAAGTTTATTAAAGGAATCACCTTTGCAAGATGAGTGGAGGGTTGGGCTGACGGTTGCCAGGGTAATGTACATGGATAGTGTGACCTGTGTTGGCCGTGAGCTGGCGGAGAGAGCGTTGACTGCGTCCCATGCCTTGAGCCAATCTACTGCTAGTGCCTGAACCCCCCAGCGTCAGCGAGCCGTGGTCAGCGTGACGCACCATCAGAGGGTGGGAGCTAGGGATATTTCCTGGTGAGGGAGGGATGTCAGCTAAAGTGAACAAAGACAGAAAGAGTACAAGTGACAAATTCAGTCAAAAGAAAAACTATCTTATGGCTGCTAACAAAAAAAAGAAAGAGGGAAAGAGAATAAATGTATAGTAGCTGAAAGATGTTTCTTAAAATTCAAATGACTTACCAGACGTGGAGAACATGTTATCAAACTCAATGATGAGGTCATCATCTCGGTCGAATCTCTCAAAACGAATGTGTGGGGCGGCATTGATGTCAGGAAAATCTTCATCCAGTTCCATCTCTGAGCCTTCGTCATCATCATCTTCATCTCCCTCTTCATCATCCTGAGTATAATGAGCAGGGCAGATAAGTAGAGAACACACAAAACAATGAGAAATATGTGGAGATCACCCTCTTTAGTGTGCCTATGGCTTTTTAGAATAAATATTACCTGATCTTCCTCCTCTTCTTCCTCCTCCTCTTCCTCCTCATCCTGACTATCCTCGTCCTCATTGCTACCGCTGGAGTCTTCCTCCTGTGTGTGCTCCTCATCTTCGGGCTCAAGAATGTTCATAGAGTCTAAATCAGCAAAGAAAACAAAATGACTGTATGAATCACCCCAAGACAGATTTAAGAAGAATGAAACCTCACAAAAGGTTTTTTTTTTTTTTTTTTTTTTACAATTGTGAATGACCTTTAAGCTAACCTAAATAGTCAGGTGTTAGTTTTCTTTATGCACTAATATTTAATGCAGTTTATTAAATAAATCTCAGATATTAAAAACATACATTATACTAATAGAAAAGAAAAAGTTAGATAAATGGTGTTTAAGTTTCAGATAGAGACACCATTTATGGGTCATTGTCATCATATGCTCCAAGAGAGAATTCATAAGAGATTCACTTCCTACCCTCTCGGTTGGCTTGGAGAGTGGAGGCCTGACTCATATTGGAAGGAGCCTCATCCATCAGTACGTCCTCTTGAGACTCGTCCTCTCCAGAGCGACCCACTAATTAACAGTAAAACCGAATCAAAACGCGCAACCAACTCTGTATTGCTTCCATCTCTGGCAAGGAATCAAATAAATCACTTACCAATGATGGTGCTATTAACAGTTCCTGCATCTCTCTCTAAAAGTTCATCGATCAAATCCACCAACTCATTCTCCACCTACAAGCATATATCAATAACAAACATTGTTTAGCTGGAGGATGATTTTTATATTCATCAACTGAGATAACAGTTCCACAAACTGCTGTTTCTCTAACCTGCATGGCCTGAGTGCTCAGCACCTCTGGCTGTCCAGCAATGACCACGGTGTCTCCCTCGGTTTCTCCATCCATTAGGTCAGCATCTGTGGCTTGACCCCGGTCGCGATTCTCTACTGGTTCTGCCTCGCCGGCCTCTCCTATAGAGAATAGCAGCCATTACTCACACGCACTCTGTATCCATACTATGATGCGAATTAAAACGATCAATACATTTGCATTTTAGCGTTACCTGGATCTTGGGTGTTGCTGTTGCTGTCCCTGACTGTGCCAACAGCATCATGCTCTGTCTTGTTCTTGCTGGATGCACCT